>NW_028284053.1:690000-1035000 GCF_059516105.1 Syngnathus floridae
TGTTGTTCAGTGCGGCATGGTGTTGTTCAGTGCGGCATAATGTTGTTCAGTGCGGCATAATGTTGTTCAGTGCGGCATGGTGTTGTTCAGTGCGGGATGGTGTTGTTCAGTGCGGGATGGTGTTGTTCAGTGCGGCATGGTGTTCAATGCGGAATGGTGTTGTTCAGTGCAGGATGGTGTTGTTCAGTGCGGCATGGTGTTGTTCAGTGCGGCATAATGTTGTTCAGTGCGGCATGGTGTTGTTCAGTGCGGCATGGTGTTGTTCAGTGCGGCATGGTGTTGTTCAGTGCGGCATAATGTTGTTCAGTGCGGCATGGTGTTGTTCAGTGCGGCATGGTGTTGTTCAGTGCGGCATAATGTTCAGTGCGGCATAATGTTGTTCAGTGCGGCATGGTGTTGTTCAGTGCGGGATGGTGTTGTTCAGTGCAGGATGGTGTTGTTCAGTGCGGCATGGTGTTCAGTGCGGGATGGTGTCTTTCAGTGCGGCATGGTGTCGTTCAGTGCGGCATGGTGTCTTTCAGTGCGGCATGGTGTCGTTCAGTGAGGCATGGTGTTGTTCAGTGCGGCATGGTGTTGTTTAGTGCGGCATGGTGTTGTTCAGTGCGGGATGGTGTTGTTCAGTGTGGCATGGTGTTCAGTGCGGCATGGTGTTGTTCAGTGCGGTATCGTGTTGTTCAGTGCGGTATCGTGTTTCTCAGTGCGGTATCGTGTTGTTCAGTGCAGTATCGTTGTGTTGTTCGTATTGTGTTTAACACTTAGCCTCTAACACTTAGCCTCTAACACTTAGCCTCTAGAAGGTAAATAAATAGGAAGGAAGGACTCACCGGTGACGTCTTCGCCCACGTCCAAGCGTTGTACTTTGTATTTTCATCCTTCTGACAGTGGAAAACATAGCCAACAAACACCGTGGAACCTAAACGAATGAAAGAAAACTATCATTTGGCCACAACCAACATTCACAGATACAACACAATGTGACGTGCGGGGTTGAGGTTAAAGGTTGAGTGAAGGGCCCTCGTTTTAAACTACTTTTTTGAAAAGGATTGGGAACAAGTAAGACGTATTTAATTTATTTAATGGGAAGTAGTAAGAGCTATTGAATTTAATCTATGTATTATATTCTATTGTATTGTATTCTGTTGTATTCTTTTGGATTGTATTCACACTAACCCCACTAAAACTTCAGCCCACAAAAACTCGCCTCTGGCGCCTAGCCTCTGGCACTTAGCCTCTAACACTTAGCCTTTAACACTTAGCCTTTAACACTTAGCCTTTAACACTTAGCCTAGAAGGTGAATAAATAGGGTTAAAGGTTGAGTGAAGGGACCTCGTTTTAAACTACTTTTTTGTAAAGGAGTGGGAACAAGTAAGACGTATTTAATTTATTTAATGGGAAGTAGTAAGACTTATTAAATTTATTTAATCTACTTTTCTTCCCAGGCAAAATTTGATGTGCTGCAATTCCAAATTTCCAAAGTGAATGAAGGAATGAAGTCCTTTAAATTATGATTTTGTATAAATACTAGGCATTAACACAAAATCGACGGCACAAAATGGGCAGACTTTACTTGTTTGAAAAGGACTGGTTACAAGACAGACTTTTTTAATTTATTTAATGGGAAGAAGACTTATTTAGTTTAATTGATCTATTTTTGTTCCCTGGCAAAATTCGATTTGCTGCAATTCCAAATTTCCAAAGTGAATGAAGGAAAGAAGTCGTTTAAATTATGATTTTGTTTAAATACTAGGCATAGACACAAAATCTACGGCACAAAATGGGCAGACTTTACTTGTTTGAAGAGGACTGGTTACAAGACAGACTTTTCTGATTTATTTAATGGGAAGAAGACTTATTTAGTTTATTTAATCTATTTTTGTTCCCTGGCAAAATTGGATTTGCTGAAATTGTATTTTGCCAAATCTTGCCTTGAGACCTGATAGGAAGTATTAAACGCTTAGTTAAATCAATACAAGTTGGTAATAAGAGCGAGTAATGTTGGTTGAACCGATGAATGAAGGTTGAAAGCAATTTAAATTATGACTTTGTATAAATACTAGATATTAACAGAACATCTACTGCGCGAAATGGGCAGAGTTTACTTGTTTGAGAAGGAGTGGCTTATTCAAAACTAAGATTTATTTAATCTGTTTGTTCCCAGGCAAAATTGGATGTGATGCAATTCCAAATTTCACCACATGATGGTGCCCAATTTTGACTTCATAGGACATATTAAACACTTAGCTTGTTATTATGTTCAAGGTAATCAGATTTGTTTATTATTCTAATGGCCTCTTCAAAACTATTCTGGATTACTACTTTGGATCTATTCTACATTACTTGGCAACAACATACTCTGTAACAGATTAGGCAGTATAATCATATCTGTTAACTTGAGAGTGCCCACACTCAATCTACTTATCGTGATGTGTTAAATCAATTACTGTTAGACATTATTTGTCTGATAATCTACCAAATCTTTGAATTGAAGAATTTGTGATTTAATTAATAGCTTGTTGTTATGTTAAGGGTAATCAGACTTGTATATAATTCTAATGGCCTTCTTTTGAAAACTATTCTGAATTACAACTTTGGATCTTATATTACTTTGCAACAATCTACTCCGTGACAGATTAGGCAGTATAATCACATATGTTAACTTCAGTGCCCACACTGTATTTATTTATGGTTATTTGTTAAATCAAGTACTGTTAGACATGAAATAGGAAGTGTTTAACATAAATGTTATGGCTACTCACCATTGTAGCTCGCTCCTGGTCAATGATACGAGCCTCTTCTTGCAGTGGAAAACTTGCAGCCAACAAACACCGTGGAACCTAAAGGAATGAAATTAAACATTAACATTTCGCCTCGACCAATTTTCACACGTACAACGCAACGCGGCTACACTTCTGCTATTACAAACGTAAATCTCCTTAAACACAATGAGTGTTACTTACCGTGTACGCTCTAGACGGTCCAGTTGCAAGCAGAAAATAAAGATATTTCTGTTGATAATCGTCGCTGCTCAGTGGCTCACGGCCATCGCGCCAACAGATTTGAATTTTGGCGGAGGTTCGGGCAATTACGTCATATCCACGGCACATGACTGCGACGTAATACCCGCTTATCTGAAACGGCAGTTAAAAGTAGAGTTACATCAAGTTTTCTTGGAACCTAAACGAATGAAAGAAAACTATCATTTGGCCACAACCAACATTCACAGATACAACACAACGTGCGGGGTTGGGGTTAAAGATTGAGTGAAGGGCCCTCGTTTTAAACTACTGTTTTGAAAAGGAGTGGGAACAAGTAAGACGTATTTAATTTATTTAATGGGAAGTAGTAAGACTTATTAAATTTATTTAATCTACTTTTCTTCCCAGGCAAAATTTGATGTGCTGCAATTCCAAATTTCCAAAGTGAATGAAGGAATGAAGTCCTTTAAATTATGATTTTGTATAAATACTAGGCATTAACACAAAATCGACGGCACAAAATGGGCAGACTTTACTTGTTTGAAAAGGACTGGTTACAAGACAGACTTTTTTAATTTATTTAATGGGAAGAAGACTTATTTAGTTTAATTGATCTATTTTTGTTCCCTGGCAAAATTCGATTTGCTGCAATTCCAAATTTCCAAAGTGAATGAAGGAAAGAAGTCGTTTAAATTATGATTTTGTTTAAATACTAGGCATAGACACAAAATCTACGGCACAAAATGGGCAGACTTTACTTGTTTGAAGAGGACTGGTTACAAGACAGACTTTTCTGATTTATTTAATGGGAAGAGGACTTATTTAGTTTATTTAATCTATTTTTGTTCCCTGGCAAAATTGGATTTGCTGAAATTGTATTTTGCCAAATCTCGATTTGAGACCTGATAGGAAGTATTAAACGCTTAGTTAAATCAATACAAGTTGGTAATAAGAGCGAGTAATGTTGGTTGAACCGATGAATGAAGGTTGAAAGCAATTTAAATTATGACTTTGTATAAATACTAGATATTAACAGAACATCTACTGCGCAAAATGGGCAGAGTTTACTTGTTTGAGAAGGAGTGGCTTATTCAAAACTAAGATTTATGTAATCTGTTTGTTCCCAGGCAAAATTGGATGTGATGCAATTCCAAATTTCACCACATGATGGTGCCCAATTTTGACTTCATAGGACATATTAAACACTTAGCTTGTTATTATGTTCAAGGTAATCAGATTTGTTTATCATTCTAATGGCCTCTTCAAAACTATTCTGGATTACTACTTTGGATCTATTCTACATTACTTGGCAACAACATACTCTGTAACAGATTAGGCAGTATAATCACATATGTTAACTTGAGAGTGCCCACACTCAATCTACTTATCGTGATGTGTTAAATCAATTACTGTTAGACATTATTTGTCTGATAATCTACCAAATCTTTGAATTGAAGAATTTGTGATTTAATTAATAGCTTGTTCAGGGTAATCAGACTTGTATATAATTCTAATGGCCTTCTTTTGAAAACTATTCTGAATTACAACTTTGGATCTTATATTACTTTGCAACAATCTACTCCGTGACAGATTAGGCAGTATAATCACATATGTTAACTTCAGTGCCCACACTGTATTTATTTATGGTTATTTGTTAAATCAAGTACTGTTAGACATGAAATAGGAAGTGTTTAACATAAATGTTATGGCTACTCACCATTGTAGCTCGCTCCTGGTCAATGATACAAGCCTCTTCTTGCAGTGGAAAACTTGCAGCCAACAAACACCGTGGAACCTAAAGGAATGAAATTAAACATTAACATTTCGCCTCGACCAATTTTCACACGTACAACGCAACGCGGCTACACTTCTGCTATTACAAACGTAAATCTCCTTAAACACAATGAGTGTTACTTACCGTGTACGCTCTAGACGGTCCAGTTGCAAGCAGAAAATAAAGATATTTCTGTTGATAATCGTCGCTGCTCAGTGGCTCACGGCCATCGCGCCAACAGATTTGAATTTTGGCGGAGGTTCGGGCAATTACGTCATATCCACGGCACATGACTGCGACGTAATACCCGCTTATCTGAAACGGCAGTTAAAAGTAGAGTTACATCAAGTTTTCTTGGAACCTAAACGAATGAAAGAAAACTATCATTTGGCCACAACCAACACTCACAGATACAACACAACGTGCGGGGTTGGGGTTAAAGATTGAGTGAAGGGCCCTCGTTTTAAACTACTGTTTTGAAAAGGAGTGGGAACAAGTAAGACGTATTTAATTTATTTAATGGGAAGTAGTAAGACTCATTAAATTTATTTAATCTACTTTTCTTCCCAGGCAAAATTTGATGTGCTGCAATTCCAAATTTCCAAAGTGAATGAAGGAATGAAGTCCTTTAAATTATGATTTTGTATAAATACTAGGCATTAACACAAAATCGACGGCACAAAATGGGCAGACTTTACTTGTTTGAAAAGGACTGGTTACAAGACAGACTTTTTTAATTTATTTAATGGGAAGAAGACTTATTTAGTTTAATTGATCTATTTTTGTTCCCTGGCAAAATTCGATTTGCTGCAATTCCAAATTTCCAAAGTGAATGAAGGAAAGAAGTCGTTTAAATTATGATTTTGTTTAAATACTAGGCATAGACACAAAATCTACGGCACAAAATGGGCAGACTTTACTTGTTTGAAGAGGACTGGTTACAAGACAGACTTTTCTGATTTATTTAATGGGAAGAGGACTTATTTAGTTTATTTAATCTATTTTTGTTCCCTGGCAAAATTGGATTTGCTGAAATTGTATTTTGCCAAATCTCGATTTGAGACCTGATAGGAAGTATTAAACGCTTAGTTAAATCAATACAAGTTGGTAATAAGAGCGAGTAATGTTGGTTGAACCGATGAATGAAGGTTGAAAGCAATTTAAATTATGACTTTGTATAAATACTAGATATTAACAGAACATCTACTGCGCAAAATGGGCAGAGTTTACTTGTTTGAGAAGGAGTGGCTTATTCAAAACTAAGATTTATGTAATCTGTTTGTTCCCAGGCAAAATTGGATGTGATGCAATTCCAAATTTCACCACATGATGGTGCCCAATTTTGACTTCATAGGACATATTAAACACTTAGCTTGTTATTATGTTCAAGGTAATCAGATTTGTTTATCATTCTAATGGCCTCTTCAAAACTATTCTGGATTACTACTTTGGATCTATTCTACATTACTTGGCAACAACATACTCTGTAACAGATTAGGCAGTATAATCACATATGTTAACTTGAGAGTGCCCACACTCAATCTACTTATCGTGATGTGTTAAATCAATTACTGTTAGACATTATTTGTCTGATAATCTACCAAATCTTTGAATTGAAGAATTTGTGATTTAATTAATAGCTTGTTCAGGGTAATCAGACTTGTATATAATTCTAATGGCCTTCTTTTGAAAACTATTCTGAATTACAACTTTGGATCTTATATTACTTTGCAACAATCTACTCCGTGACAGATTAGGCAGTATAATCACATATGTTAACTTCAGTGCCCACACTGTATTTATTTATGGTTATTTGTTAAATCAAGTACTGTTAGACATGAAATAGGAAGTGTTTAACATAAATGTTATGGCTACTCACCATTGTAGCTCGCTCCTGGTCAATGATACAAGCCTCTTCTTGCAGTGGAAAACTTGCAGCCAACAAACACCGTGGAACCTAAAGGAATGAAATTAAACATTAACATTTCGCCTCGACCAATTTTCACACGTACAACGCAACGCGGCTACACTTCTGCTATTACAAACGTAAATCTCCTTAAACACAATGAGTGTTACTTACCGTGTACGCTCTAGACGGTCCAGTTGCAAGCAGAAAATAAAGATATTTCTGTTGATAATCGTCGCTGCTCAGTGGCTCACGGCCATCGCGCCAACAGATTTGAATTTTGGCGGAGGTTCGGGCAATTACGTCATATCCGCGGCATTTGACTGCGACGTAATACCCGCTTATCTGAAACGGCAGTTAAAAGTAGAGTTACATCAAGTTTTCTTGGAACCTAAACGAATGAAAGAAAACTATCATTTGGCCACAACCAACATTCACAGATACAACACAACGTGCGGGGTTGAGGTTAAAGATTGAGTGAAGGGCCCTCGTTTTAAACTACTGTTTTGAAAAGGAGTGGGAACAAGTAAGACGTATTTAATTTATTTAATGGGAAGTAGTAAGACTTATTAAATTTATTTAATCTACTTTTCTTCCCAGGCAAAATTTGATGTGCTGCAATTCCAAATTTCCAAAGTGAATGAAGGAATGAAGTCCTTTAAATTATGATTTTGTATAAATACTAGGCATTAACACAAAATCGACGGCACAAAATGGGCAGACTTTACTTGTTTGAAAAGGACTGGTTACAAGACAGACTTTTTTAATTTATTTAATGGGAAGAAGACTTATTTAGTTTAATTGATCTATTTTTGTTCCCTGCCAAAATTCGATTTGCTGCAATTCCAAATTTCCAAAGTGAATGAAGGAAAGAAGTCGTTTAAATTATGATTTTGTTTAAATACTAGGCATAGACACAAAATCTACGGCACAAAATGGGCAGACTTTACTTGTTTGAAGAGGACTGGTTACAAGACAGACTTTTCTGATTTATTTAATGGGAAGAGGACTTATTTAGTTTATTTAATCTATTTTTGTTCCCTGGCAAAATTGGATTTGCTGAAATTGTATTTTGCCAAATCTCGATTTGAGACCTGATAGGAAGTATTAAACGCTTAGTTAAATCAATACAAGTTGGTAATAAGAGCGAGTAATGTTGGTTGAACCGATGAATGAAGGTTGAAAGCAATTTAAATTATGACTTTGTATAAATACTAGATATTAACAGAACATCTACTGCGCAAAATGGGCAGAGTTTACTTGTTTGAGAAGGAGTGGCTTATTCAAAACTAAGATTTATGTAATCTGTTTGTTCCCAGGCAAAATTGGATGTGATGCAATTCCAAATTTCACCACATGATGGTGCCCAATTTTGACTTCATAGGACATATTAAACACTTAGCTTGTTATTATGTTCAAGGTAATCAGATTTGTTTATCATTCTAATGGCCTCTTCAAAACTATTCTGGATTACTACTTTGGATCTATTCTACATTACTTGGCAACAACATACTCTGTAACAGATTAGGCAGTATAATCACATATGTTAACTTGAGAGTGCCCACACTCAATCTACTTATCGTGATGTGTTAAATCAATTACTGTTAGACATTATTTGTCTGATAATCTACCAAATCTTTGAATTGAAGAATTTGTGATTTAATTAATAGCTTGTTCAGGGTAATCAGACTTGTATATAATTCTAATGGCCTTCTTTTGAAAACTATTCTGAATTACAACTTTGGATCTTATATTACTTTGCAACAATCTACTCGGTGACAGATTAGGCAGTATAATCACATATGTTAACTTCAGTGCCCACACTGTATTTATTTATGGTTATTTGTTAAATCAAGTACTGTTAGACATGAAATAGGAAGTGTTTAACATAAATGTTATGGCTACTCACCATTGTAGCTCGCTCCTGGTCAATGATATGAGCCTCTTCTTGCAGTGGAAAACTTGCAGCCAACAAACACCGTGGAACCTAAAGGAATGAAATTAAACATTAACATTTCGCCCGGACCAACATTCACACGTACAACGCAACGCGGCTACACTTCTGCTATTACAAACGTAAATCTCCTTAAACACAACGAGTGTTACTTACCGTGTACGCTCTAGGCAAAATTGGATGTGATGCAATTCCAAATCTATCTGAAACGGCAGTTAAAAGTAGAGTTACATCAAGTTTTCTTTTTTAATCAACACAATCATTTACAACCGTTGACCAGAAAGAATCGTCGAAATTCGACGTCCCCCACAAACGCCACGCTCACTCGCTTTTCAGGGCAACAAAAGTACTTCTTTTTAAAAACGATGAGTTGTACTTACCGTGTACGCTCTGGACGGTCCAGTTGCAAGCAGAAAATAAAAATATTTCTCTTGTTAGTCGTATGTTACCATCCGCCGTGTCTTTGTCAACATCGCCGCCATTTTCCTACTTCCTGCTGCGAGCCACGCCCACGGATTTAAATTTGGGCGGAAGCTCTTTCCATTGGCGTCGTTTTCGCGTATAGCAAATCCGATTGGTTGGGAAGGGGGCACGGTTATGCAGCCGAGGAGTCCTGTGATCGGTGGGATGTAAAGTAGGCGTCGACGTCACGTCCGCGTCACGTGACCACGACGTGGCAGACGTCAAATAGCAACCGCTGTTTTGTTTAGTAGACTTACAGTTGTTATGCATTGACATAATGGCGCACACACCAAATAGATTTAAATAAATTAAATAATTCTTCTGCCCACTCTCTTTTAAACAAGTTAACTCTCCCCGCGGATTTGAATTCCGGCGAAAGTTACGCCCATCGACGTCACGTATGTCACGTGACCACGACGTGGCAGATGTCATATAGCAACCGCTGTTTTGTTTAGTAGATTTACAGTTGTTATGCATTGGCATAATGGTGTGCACTCAAAATAGATTTAAATAAATTAAATATTTCTTCTGCCTACTCCCTTTTAAACAAGTTAACTCTGCCCACGTCCATTGACGTCTTGTCTGCGTCACGTGACCACGACGTAGCGACGTCATATAGTAACCGCTGTTTTGACCAGTAGACTTAGTTATTATGCGTTGACATAATGGCGCACTGGTTAGCATGGCCACCTCTTAAGCATGATGATGCGGGTTCGACGCCTGATCAATGTTAGCATGGAGTGAGCTGAAGTGCATGGCGCTGAAGATTTGAATCTTTGAAATGCGCTGAGGTCTGACATATCAGGCAGAATGGTTTGCCATCACGTTCAACAAAAAACAGAAACTTTCCCACTCTGATTAAAACGTCCTGTGTTCATCTACGTATTTTCGTTTTGCTGTGCATCTTTTCCCTGCCATTTCGAGAGCCCAATTGACACTCATAGTTTAAAGAAATGTGTTTGCCCATCCTACTTTGTGGAATTTCACCACATGCGCTTTTGACCAAAATACCAAATTGAACTCAAGTGAAGCCAACACGCACAACCCCCCCCCCCCCCCACACACACACACACACACACACACAAATGTTGATATGAACATAAAAGAGCCGCATGCGGTTCGGGAGTTGCGGCTTGGCCAAACCTGTACTATACAACTTTATTTGTATAAAATTTTCACAACAGCTGTCACACAAACAAAGCGGGAAAAACCGAAGACGTGCGTGTTCCGCCCACGCTGGATTTATTTGCACCTTTGAAAAGACACCGTATTGCCGCAGATGTGGCAAAGAGTACTTTTGGGCATCTGAGACGGAAGGATGTCCAAAGCATCACGTCACCTGCTCTGGTAGGCATGGTGGTGGGACGTTGAGGTCAACCGCTTTGGGGTTGGCTGACTCTTTGATCGCAGGATGCCACACACTTGAAGACAGAAGCAGAAAAGCAGAGCTAAATGCAAAATGTACTCACCGGTGACTCCAATTTTTTTCCCCCCTGAAGAAACAGCTGGACGGGTGGCCCCGGCTGGCCAGTGGGACTCTTGTTATTCTGACCCTTTTTAGTGCGCGTTTGGGGCAACAACCGTTTTTTGTGGCGCTCTCTTCTGGTTCAAAAGTGCCCTGCATGTGAATTTGCTTTTCCTGCCTTCTGATTGGATGAGCGCCGGTGTGACGCGGTGCCTCTGTCACCGTGGCGGGGGGTATACGTTGGCATCGGAGCGTCTGCCAACGTCTGAGACCGGCTGGCAGTGTATCGGAGGTGTCGAGTGCGGTGCCGCTGGAGCTCACTCACCAGCTGGTGTTAGGGCCACAGAATGAAGGCCAAGGAGAAGAATAGAAAGAGAAACAGAAACTTCTCCTCCAATTGTTTGATTTGTCTCTTCTGAGCTTCGATGAATTCTTTCAGCTCTTTGTTCCTCTAGGACGGACAAATGGAAAGTGGCATTCAAAAGCCAGTAAGCGTGCAAGTAAGTGCCGGGCTGGCTTTGGGCCCTTACCTGTTGCGCGCTGTGCAGCAGATCCATTCTCTCTTGGAGGATGCAAGCGTCGCGCTCCCTCAACTCGCACATCAGGGCTCGCTTCCATTGGTCCACGGCGCTCCTAAGCTCTTCTCTCTGATCCGCCGTCAGCACGTCATTCACGCCAGCGTGGCTGGCTTTTTCGCCGTCCGTGGCAGGGCAGTCCCGCTGCGGTAGCGCCTCGTACAACATGGCCTCCAGCTCCAGGATCCTCTGGGCCGCAATCCTCGTCCATCAGTGGTCCGGCGGGAGATTTGAGGGCGGCTTACCTTATGAGCCTGGTCCATGGAACACTTCCTGAAGTCCAACTCTTCATCCAGGTAGCCCTTCTGCTTGCAGAACATATCCTAGCACAGCTCAAGGTCAGAATTGTTGGGGCACATTGCCGGAGTTCCCCTTGGCTGATGTCGCGTGTCTGTCTACCTTCTCACTTTCAATGTCCAACGTCTTCTGTTGAAGTGCTGACTTGGTCACTTTGATGTATTCTAACCACTGAGGAAAGGCTGCTGTCACATAAGCAGAATGCGAGAGCGTGCGTGGACGTGCGCGTTACCTTCTCGGCTAGGGTGAGAAGGGTCCTGGCGTGAATCACGACCACCTGCTCCTCGTTGGTGAGATTCTGCAAGAGCCCAAAGGCACAGCGTCAACAAGCTTCTTTCAGCGCAAAGCCTTCCAAAAGTCACATTTGAGCCGCCGAGTCTCGTGGAGTGCGAACATAAGGAGTTCGACATACACTTACGGCGTTATAGCCCAGGATGTCCAGCTTCTTCATCAGATCACTGATGACGATGTCCGGGGGAAAGGCGCAAGGAGCAATGTAAGGTGTTCTGGGACCTCGGGTTAAGGTTAGGGTTGCGAGGGACGCCTTACGTACGCTCACGCCCTCGGCCTCGCAGTAGATCTGCAAAGGGCTGAGGCCGTCTGGGAAACGGACTTGCAGAAACTTCAAGACGGGGGAGCGCCACTCCCTCTCCTGAAAGGCAGAGGCATGCATCCGTCCGTCCGTCCGTCCGTCCGTCACATCTCTGGCCTCAACACGCTTGTGCGAGTCTTCCCACCTCCAGCTCCAGGATGCGGAACTCAAGCAGTTCGTTTTGGTCTCGGATATCCTGGATGTGCTCTTTCAGACGCGCTTCTTCCGCCTCCATCCGCCTGACCTGAAAAGACAGTCAGACCTCATCTGCGGGGCTTCCCGACAGGTGTGACGCCAAGCGACTCCGCCCAGCGCCTTTCTTTCCGTCACCTTTTCGGCCAACTGCTGATTGCTCTGACGCAGCAGCTGCTTCTCCTCCACCCACTTGACATTCTAGAAGAGACAAACGCGTGGACAGCTTTGGAATGTTGTGTCATTTTCATCCACAAATTCTTTGGTTGACTGGAAAATGACATTTGCTTTTCTCCGCATTTTCCCAGCCACGTTCGGGGGGGGGGGGGGGGGGGGGTTGGTCCAGTAATGCCAGACGGATGAGTGACTGAAGAATGTAGCTATTTTGTCTGAGAAAAAGGTGTGCTCATTGATGAGCTTACCTGTCCTTGTTGCTTCAGCGCTGACTCCAGATCTGCTACTCTGCTTTGATAGTGACCCATTTCTACCATCAGCTTTTCTCTGGTCTGAAAGGAGGAGGAGGGAGGCTCCTCCTCCTCCTTTCAGACCAGAGAACACCCGAGGCTGGGTGAGAACGGGGAGGCTGCGACCCGGCCGGGGGTTGCGGGAAGGGGCGCCACCTTGATCTCCTTCTCGGCGTCGTAGTCCCCTTTCGCTGGTCTGGGCTAGCAGAGCGTAGGCTCGTTGCAGCGCTTGATATTCTTGCGTCAGCTGGCGGTAGCGAAGCTCCGCCTCTTCATGCACACACCAATGCAACACAGCACTAGTACCAGAATCAGTCAGACCGGCGACAAAGCACCCGCGACGCAAAGACGAGTCCGATTCCAGGCTGAAGAGGAATGTTTGGTGCCAATACGCTGGCAGAAATGGCGGGCTACCTCTTCGGGTGCCGTGTCGGGGGTTCTGTCGGTGTGAAAAGACAAGGACGATCCGTCCGAGTCCACCAACACGTCTTCGTCGTAGCCGTAAAATGTTTCGATGACCTGCGGGCGCGGAAGCGAACATCTCTCTGAACAAACTGAAGCGACACCTCACGATGAATCGACGAGAGGAACGATAGCGAGAAAAAGGCCATTTCATCTTGCGCAACACCAAGCAGCCGCAAACAAACAGACTCACCTTGCAGGACCTCACGCTTTGTTCCTCCTCAGAGATTCTCGACGTCGGTATCGTAGCAGCAAATCTCTCTCCTGTCGACACAAATAATCCGCCTTTGAGATTCTTTGGATGCAAAGGGAACGAACGGCTCCGGCGCAGAAACAAACGCGACTCACAATGACATTTCTGACATAAGCTCCTGTCTCCAGAGCCTGAAAAACACGTCACCGGCGATGATTGGAGGGACGCTCGTCTTTTCCAAAAGTGACAACTACAGGGTGTGTCAGGGTTTTCCAGATTATCTTTATCGTATCATTGTGTTGCTTTGACTTTGACTGCGACCTGTAATAAATAATATTATTTATCCCTTATTTATCCCTATCGCTTATCCCTTCCTACACAAAGTCGTAAAACACCCCTTGCTATGTTTTGACTAGAGGTCAAGGGCTTCCTCTATTCAATCCACTCTTACACCCACCCTGTTTCTCTTAATTAAAATGCTCGTGCAGGAGCCGAGAGTCAGACTTCATTCGTACAACGGATGGACTCTCCACCTGCAGGTGTCCAAAAGAACTTACTTGTCTCCCGTGTGGTTCTTGCAAAATAAGTTGGAGCGAGCGCAACTCTAACAGGGTGCATTTTGCCACTAGCTGCCTACGGACAATGACGTCGCGCTCGCGGCTCATGGTTGACGGGCTGAGCAGCCGGGCAAGTCCGTCGTTTTCAGCGCACAGCGAGTGGCAAAGGCGCTGACAAAACGGGAGCTTTGAGCTGCTGAAAACGGCAAAACAAGTCTAAAGCGTGTTCAAACGCGTGCGCACAATGCTCCTGCTTGAAAGGTCGGAATTTAAGGGGCCAATTTTTTGGATGGCGGCCGCCGGCCAAGCTTTGGACGGAAAAGGTTTCCTGGCGACAGCGAGCGAGCGCGGCGCTGCCGTACGTGCACCGAGTCGCCTGCCTGAAGACCTTGGACAAGTCGTCGATGATGTGCCGCTGCTCCACAACTTGAAGGAACTCCATTTCACCGTCCTGCTGGCCGCAACCGCGGTCCAGGTCATTGAGCGAACTAGGCCTTCTCTGTGGAACACAAATGCAGTGGACTCTGTTGGCACGCCGCCGTTGTCCGCGTCGACTTACCAAGCTTGCCATCTCCTCGTTCTCCTGGGTGACAAAGCGCACTTTGTTTTCAAGGCGACACAGCACCAGCGAGAGTTCTTCATTCTTCCTGCTCAGGCGTTTGTTTTTGTACAGGAGTGGCAGAAACTGGCTTTCTGTTTCTCTCAGTCGCTTTAGCTGCAAGCATGAAGTGCGGGATGTGAAAGACGCACAACACGCGGGCCAGAACGTATCCATTCCTTTTGCATCGGTTTGAACGGAATCGTGGCTTTGGCTCCCAATAAAAGACATCTACCAGGCAACCGACTCGCCGCGCCGCTCAACTAATAAGCAAGCGCAATGGGTGCCTCGCTGGATGGCGCGCATCAAACGTAGCGCAAACCTTCAAGCGTGCCGTCAATAAATTACCAGTTCATTGCGCTCTTCAGAAAGCAGGGCGTTTCGATCCTCCAGTTTCCTGATGACTGCGCTGAGCTCAGCGATTTTCAGATGAAACCGTCGCGTGTCCCGATCCTCCTGAGACTGAAAACGCCCCGCAACACACACACACAAGCACTCGTTCAAAGTTCAAAACTGTTTTTGTGCTACCTTCCTCCAGCAACGAACTAAGTCATGCGTACTGCAAGTGTGTGATGAGGTGGCTTACGCAATGAAGAGGATTGCTAGTAGCGGCGTTGACCCCACTTCCAGGGTAGTTTAGGCCCGCCCTTTGGGAATCCCTCAGGGCAGCGATCTGCTGCTCGGCAGCCTGAGTCTGCAGCTGAAGGCGGTGGACGTGGCCGGCCCCAGGGCTTCATCCAAAACACTAACCGCTCTGTCTTTCAGCTTGATCTCATCCGTCTGGATGTACAAACGGGGAGCGCTCAGGCAGGCGGGCAAACTCATTTGCCAGAATTGTGACAAAAACAAAGAAAGCAACCGGCCAATTTTTTTCTTGAATCGACTAGAACACCTTTGCTGTGACAAAAGCGAAGCGAGCAACCGGACATTTTCTTCTTGTGAAATAGAATAGAATAGAATGCCTTAGGTGTCATTGCACTGCAGGTATACAACGAAATTGGGAACATAGCCACGCACCGCGCATCTGATCAGTCCTACCAGTCGGCGGATCTCCCTCTCGCAGTCTCTCTTGGTTCGGCTCAGCTCCTCCCGATGCTGGTGATGAGCCGATCGGAGCTCGGCCGCTCGGGACTGCCAGGCCTGCTGGGCCGCTGCCAGGGCTTCTTCCGCGCTCCTGGTGGAGGCGACACCGCTCGGTCTCCCGACACCGCCGCGTCTCCTCCACCTCCGCCAGCAAAGCGCCCCCCCTCCTCACCTGAGCAGACATTGCGCCACACCGGGCCGTTGAGACCGCAACGGAGCGCCGCGACGCTTACTGGGGACAAGCTACACAATACGGTAGCGGCCGCATCGAAGCCCGACGTGGCGTGCGGATAGTCAGACACGGATAGAGCGGATCACCTTGTCCATGGAGCCGTCCCTCAGGCTGAGGACCAAGGCATTCAGTCGCTGGATCTCTCCATCTTTGATTTTGATCACTCTCATCAGCTCCATTTCATGCTGCCGCAGTAATGTCTCCCTGGTAATGGCTAACTCTTTCTGCTTCTCCTCATGGAGTTTGCTTTTGAGTTCCGTCA
This sequence comes from Syngnathus floridae, assembly GCF_059516105.1. Lineage (NCBI taxonomy): Eukaryota > Metazoa > Chordata > Actinopteri > Syngnathiformes > Syngnathidae > Syngnathus > Syngnathus floridae. Next base: position 706,045 of record NW_028284053.1, read on the forward strand.
TGGCGGCGGTGGCACGGTGGTGCTCCGCCCGCAGGTCCTGACTTCTCTCTCTCTCCAGACAGCTGACCTGACATGACTTAGACTTAGACAAACTTTATTGTCATCTTGTCTGCACATGGTGCATACAAAACGAAATTCCTTTGCATACGTCTTACAACAAAGTAGTGATATTGCAGTTGAATAGAAGTAACATATCCTATAAAAATATATATATATACATATATACTATATATATATATATATATATATTAAAAATAAGTATAAAGTGCAGCAGTGATAATTATGCAATAGTGCAAGTAGGCAAAACAGTATTCAAGAGTGTGCAGAGGAATGCTAAACCATGTATTAAACTTCTATTTAAAGGGTTTATACAAGTTCAGTAAAGTTGGTAGTGCGAGATAGTGCAAGATAGAGGTCCGTAGTGTCATAAAGTACAGTTCTGTGAATGTGTGATGCAGAGTTCAGTTTAGAGCTCAACAGTTCTAGTGTTCAACAGTCTGATGACAGCAGGGAAAAAGCTGTTGCAGAACCTGGTGGACCTGCAGCGGATGCTGCAAACCTCTTCCCAGAGGGCAGCAGGGAGAACAGTCCATGGTGGGGGTGTGATGGGTCATTGATGATGTTACGGGCACGGGACATGCAGCGCTGAGATGAAATGTCCTGAATGGAGGGAAGAGGAGCCCCTATGATCCTCTCTGCTGTCCTCACCACTCTCCTCACGTTCTTCCATTCGGAGGCGGTGCAGCCTCCACACCACACAGAGAGACAGCTTGTCAGAATGCTCTCTATGGTGCTCCTGTAGAACGTCCTCATGATGGGTGGGGGCAGGTGGGCTCTCCTCATCCTCCGCAGGAAGTACAAGCGCTTCTGTGCCCTCTTGACCAGTGCCGTAGTGTTCATAGTCCAGGTGAGGTCTTCTGTGATGTGGACCCCCAGGAATTTGGTGGTGCTGACCACCTCCACAGCTGAGCTGTTGATGATCAGTGGAGCGTGGTGAGGCTGTTTTTTCCTGAAGTCGACGATGATCTCCTTCATCTTCTCCTCATTCAGGATCAGGCTGTTTTCTCTGCACCAGCCCACCAGCTGCTCCACCTCCTCTCTGTAGTCCAGGTCGTTGTTGTCTCTGATGAGCCCCACCACCGTTGTGTCGTCTGCTGACTTCACGATGTGATTGGTGGTGAACCTGAGGACGCAGTCGTGTGTCATCAGGGTGCACAGCAGGGGGCTCAGGACGCAGCCCTGAAGGGAGCCTGTGCTGAGGGTGATGACATCAGAGGTGTTCTGTCCGACCCGGACTGACTGAGGTCTGTTGGTGAGGAAGTCTAGCAGCCAGTTGCGAAGGGGGGTGTTGAAGCCCAGGTGTTCCAATTTTCCTACCAGATGCTGTGGGATGATGGTGTTAAACGCTGAGCTGAAGTCCAGGAACAGCCTCCGCACATGGGTGTTCTTCTCCTCCAGGTGAGCCAGGCTCAGGTGAAGAACGGAGGAGATGGCGTCCTGAGTGGAGCGGTTTTGCCGGTCGGCAAACTGGAACGGGTCAAATAATAGGGGGAGTCTGGAAACGATGTGACCTTTAAGCAGCCTTTCGAAGCACTTCATCATAACCGGAGTCAGTGCAACAGGCCGGTAATCATTAAATGAGGTGATTTGAGGTTTCTTCGGCACCGGAATGATGGAGGCAGTCTTAAAGCACGCCGGCACTGTGGCTTGGCCCAGCGAGGTGTTAAAAATGTCTGTGATGACCCCAGCCAGATGACTTGCACATTCCCTGAACACACGCCCAGGAATGTTGTCGGGGCCAGGGGCCTTACAGGGGTTGACTCTCCTCAGGGTCTTCAACACATCGGCGGAGTCAAGGCAGAGTACCTCCTCTTCCTGATGGGGGACAGTTTTAACTGCTGGAGTGCCGTTTAGTGCCTCGAACCTCCCAAAGAAGTTATTTAGACCATTTAGAAAGTCAGCATCAACTACACCCACCGGGGGGGGGGAGGGTGAGTTGTAGTCTGTAATCGCCCGTATGCCTTGCCACATACTCCTGATGTTTTTGACGTCGTGGAAACGATCCTGAAATTTTCGACTGCGGTCTCGCTTCGCTATCCTGATGGCACGGTTCAAGTTGGCTCTCGCTGTCCTCAGTGTCTCCTTGTCGCCAGACTTGAAGGCAGAGTTCCGCGCTCGTAGCGTTTGACGTACCTCCTCAGTCATCCAGGGTCGTTGGTTGCCCCGGGTGATGATATTCTTAGTGGTGCTGACGTCCTCGGTGCATTTGTTGATGTAGGCTGACACAGTCATGGCACACGCATGTCTAATCTACATCGGGAAAACTGGGAGGGAGGGAGGCAGGCAGGGAGGCAGGCAGGGAGGCAGGCAGGGAGGCAGGCAGTGTCTGTCTGTTGAGGTTTTCACCTTGTTCTTCTCCTGCTGAAGTTCTAACTGGACGTCCATCAGTTTGGTTCTCAGCTCGTCATTGGCGGCCTGAAGGGCGTCCGTTCGCTCCGCCTTGGCCCGCCCTGCCGGAGCTCGTTTGGACATCTCTTACTCGAGTCTCGCCCGGTCGTCAGTCAGAGATCACAACATTTGTACCTGGAGAGCACAAACGCAGCGCTGTTTTCCACTGGCTTCGAACTCAACTTCAATCGGTACCGTAACTTACAACATCATAAACATAGAACTAGCTTGACTTATTCATTGAATAAATGCATTTGGTTCTTCAAAACTGCATCACGCAACATAGCGTGACCGAGACGGCCGTTATCCACCTGCGTGAAGTTATTTGGTGAAATGAATGAGATGTTTAAGACACCATCGTTCTGTCTCTATGTAGATGAAGGTAAATAATCGATTGCTGAAGGTCCAAAGGTGTTGTGATAAACAAATAAACATATTAGTGATTAGTGACATATTTGTGATAAACATATTAGGCAGGATAATCACATATGTTAACGTGACTGCCCACACTGTATTTATTTATGGTTATTTGTTAAATCGAGTACTGTTAGACATGAAATAGGAAGTGTTTAACATAAATGGAAGACGAAAGGGGTACTCACCATTGTAGCTCCTGCTGGTCAATGATACGAGCCTCTTCTTGCAGTGGAAAACATACAGCCAACAAACACCGTGGAACCTAAAGGAATGAAATTAAACATTAACATTTAGCCTCAACCAACATTCACAGATACAACGCAACGCAAACTACACAAACGTAAATCTTTTTAAACACAATGAGTTGTACTTACCGTGTACGCTCTAGACGGTCCACTTGCAAGCGGAAAATAAAGATATTTCTGTTGATAATCGTCGTGTTTGTATCCGGTGTCTCGTTCAAGGCCATTGCGCCCACAGATTTGAATTTTGGCGAGAGTTCAGCCTATTGACGTCATTTCCGCGGTGTAATACCCGCATATCTGAAACGGCAAAGTTAAGAGTAGAGTTAAATAAAGTTTTTAGTCAACGCAATAATTTACAACCGTTGACCAGTCGAAATAATCGTCGAAATTTGGCGTCTGTGGCTGGAAGCAGACGCCGAGTTCGACATTCCTCCCAAACGCCACACTCCCTTGCTTTTCAGGGCTAAAAAAAAACAGTTGTAATTACCTTGTACGCTCTAGACGGTCAAGTTGCAAGCTGAAAACAAAAATATTTGCCTTGTTAGTCATCGTGTTACTAACAGCTGTGTCTTGTTTGCCAGAACTGCCGCTTTCCTACTTCCTGTTGCAAGCCACGCCCACGGATTATGATTTTGCCGTGAGTTCCGCCTATTGACGTCATGTCCGCGTCACATGACTGCGACGTAATATTATCTAAAACTGTTTGTGCGGTATTGTGTTGTTCTGTGCGGTATTGTGTTATTCTGTGCGGCGTCGTGTTGTTCTGTGCGGCGTCGTGTTGTTCAGTGCGACGTCGTGTTGTTCAGTGCGGCATGGTGTTGTTCAGTGCGGCATGGTGTTGTTCAGTGCGGCATGGTGTTGTTCAGTGCGGCATAATGTTGTTCAGTGCGGCATAATGTTGTTCAGTGCGGCATGGTGTTGTTCAGTGCGGCATGGTGTTGTTCAGTGCGGCATGGTGTTGTTCAGTGCGGCATAATGTTGTTCAGTGCGCCATAATGTTGTTCAGTGCGGCATGGTGTTGTTCAGTGCGGGATGGTGTTGTTCAGTGCAGGATGGTGTTGTTCAGTGCGGCATGGTGTTGTTCAATGCGGCATGGTGTTGTTCAGTGCGGGATGGTGTTGTTCAGTGCGGCATGGTGTTGTTCAGTGCGGCATAATGTTGTTCAGTGCGGCATGGTGTTGTTCAGTGCGGCATGGTGTTGTTCAGTGCGGCATGGTGTTGTTCAGTGCGGCATGGTGTTGTTCAGTGCGGAATGGTGTTGTTCAGTGCGGCATGGTGTTGTTCAGTCCGGGATGGTGTTGTTCAATGCGGGATCGTGTTGTTCAGTGCGGGGTGGTGTTGTTCAGTGCGGGATGGTGTTGTTCAGTGCGGCATGGTGTTGTTCAATGTGGCATGGTGTTGTTCAGTGCGGGATGGTGTTGTTCATTGCGGCATGGTGTTGTTCAGTGCGGCATGGTGTTGTTCAGTGCGGCATGGTGTTGTTCAGTGCGGCATGGTGTTGTTCAGTGCGGCATGGTGTTGTTCAGTGCGGAATGGTGTTGTTCAGTGCGGCATGGTGTTGTTCAGTCCGGGATGGTGTTGTTCAATGCGGGATCGTGTTGTTCAGTGCGGGGTGGTGTTGTTCAGTGCGGGATGGTGTTGTTCAGTGCGGCATGGTGTTGTTCAATGCGGCATGGTGTTGTTCAGTGCGGGATGGTGTTGTTCATTGCGGCATGGTGTTGTTCAGTGCGGCATGGTGTTGTTCAGTGCGGCATGGTGTTGTTCAGTGCGGCATGGTGTTGTTCAGTGTGGAAAGGTGTTGTTCAGTGCAGGATGGTGTTGTTCAGTGCGGCATGGTGTTGTTCAATGCAGGATCGTGTTGTTCAGTGCAGCATAATGTTGTTCAGTGCAGCATGGTGTTGTTCAGTGCGGCATGGTGTTGTTCAATGCGGCATGGTGTTGTTCAAAGCGGGATGGTGTTGTTCAATGCGGGATCGTGTTGTTCAGTGCGGCATAATGTTGTTCAGTGCAGCATGGTGTTGTTCAGTGCGGCATGGTGTTGCTCAGTGCGACATAATGTTGTTTAGTGCGGCATAATGTTGTTCAGTGCGGCATAATGTTGTTCAGTGCGGCATGGTGTTGTTCAGTGCGGCATGGTGTTGTTCAGTGCGGCATGGTGTTGTTCAGTGCAGGATGGTGTTGTTCAGTGCGGCATGGTGTTGTTCAATGCGGCATGGTGTTGTTCAGTGCGGAATGGTGTTGTTCAGTGCAGGATGGTGTTGTTCAGTGCGGCATGGTGTTGTTCAGTGCGGAATGGTGTTGTTCAGTGCGGCATGGTGTTGTTCAGTGCGGCATGGTGTTGTTCAGTGCAGGATGGTGTTGTTCAATGCGGGATCGTGTTGTTCAGTGCGGCATGGTGTTGTTCAGTGCGGCATGGTGTTGTTCAGTGCGGCATAATGTTGTTCAGTGCGGCATGGTGTTGTTCAGTGCGGCATGGTGTTGTTCAGTGCGGCATGGTGTTGTTCAGTGCGGCATGGTGTTGTTCAGTGCGGCATAATGTTGTCCAGTGCGCCATAATGTTGTTCAGTGCGGCATGGTGTTGTTTAGTGCGGGATGGTGTTGTTCAGTGCAGGATGGTGTTGTTCAGTGCGGCATGGTGTTGTTCAATGCGGCATGGTGTTGTTCAGTGCGGGATGGTGTTGTTCAGTGCGGCATGGTGTTGTTCAGTGCGGCATAATGTTGTTCAGTGCGGCATGGTGTTGTTCAGTGCGGCATGGTGTTGTTCAGTGCGGCATGGTGTTGTTCAGTGCGGCATGGTGTTGTTCAGTGCGGCATGGTGTTGTTCAGTGCGGCATGGTGTTGTTCAGTGCGGGATGGTGTTGTTCAATGCGGGATCGTGTTGTTCAGTGCGGGGTGGTGTTGTTCAGTGCAGGATGGTGTTGTTCAGTGCAGGATGGTGTTGTTCAGTGCGGCATGGTGTTGTTCAATGCAGGATCGTGTTGTTCAGTGCAGCATAATGTTGTTCAGTGCAGCATGGTGTTGTTCAGTGCGGCATGGTGTTGTTCAATGCGGCATGGTGTTGTTCAGTGCGGGATGGTGTTGTTCAGTGCGGCATGGTGTTTTTCAGTGCGGCATAATGTTGTTCAGTGCGGCATGGTGTTGTTCAGTGCGGCATGGTGTTGTTCAGTGCAGGATGGTGTTGTTCAGTGCGGCATGGTGTTGTTCAATGCAGGATCGTGTTGTTCAGTGCAGCATAATGTTGTTCAGTGCAGCATGGTGTTGTTCAGTGCGGCATGGTGTTGTTCAATGCGGCATGGTGTTGTTCACTGCGGGATGGTGTTGTTCAATGCGGGATCGTGTTGTTCAGTGCGGCATAATGTTGTTCAGTGCAGCATGGTGTTGTTCAGTGCGGCATGGTGTTGTTCAGTGCGACATAATGTTTAGTGCGGCATAATGTTGTTCAGTGCGGCATAATGTTGTTCAGTGCGGCATGGTGTTGTTCAGTGCGGCATGGTGTTGTTCAGTGCGGCATGGTGTTGTTCAGTGCAGGATGGTGTTGTTCAGTGCGGCATGGTGTTGTTTAATGCGGCATGGTGTTGTTCAGTGCGGGATGGTGTTGTTCAGTGCAGGATGGTGTCGTTCAGTGCGGCATGGTGTTGTTCAGTGCGGAATGGTGTTGTTCAGTGCGGCATGGTGTTGTTCAGTGCGGCATGGTGTTGTTCAGTGCAGGATGGTGTTGTTCAATGCGGGATCGTGTTGTTCAGTGCGGCATGGTGTTGTTCAGTGCGGCATGGTGTTGTTCAGTGCGGCATAATGTTGTTCAGTGCGGCATGGTGTTGTTCAGTGCGGCATGGTGTTGTTCAGTGCGGCATGGTGTTGTTCAGTGCGGCATGGTGTTGTTCAGTGCGGCATAATGTTGTCCAGTGCGCCATAATGTTGTTCAGTGCGGCATGGTGTTGTTTAGTGCGGGATGGTGTTGTTCAGTGCAGGATGGTGTTGTTCAGTGCGGCATGGTGTTGTTCAATGCGGCATGGTGTTGTTCAGTGCGGGATGGTGTTGTTCAGTGCGGCATGGTGTTGTTCAGTGCGGCATAATGTTGTTCAGTGCGGCATGGTGTTGTTCAGTGCGGCATGGTGTTGTTCAGTGCGGCATGGTGTTGTTCAGTGCGGCATGGTGTTGTTCAGTGCGGAATGGTGTTGTTCAGTGCGGCATGGTGTTGTTCAGTGCGGGATGGTGTTCAATGCGGGATCGTGTTGTTCAGTGCGGGGTGGTGTTGTTCAGTGCAGGATGGTGTTGTTCAGTGCAGGATGGTGTTGTTCAGTGCGGCATGGTGTTGTTCAATGCAGGATCGTGTTGTTCAGTGCAGCATAATGTTGTTCAGTGCAGCATGGTGTTGTTCAGTGCGGCATGGTGTTGTTCAATGCGGCATGGTGTTGTTCAGTGCGGGATGGTGTTGTTCAGTGCGGCATGGTGTTTTTCAGTGCGGCATAATGTTGTTCAGTGCGGCATGGTGTTGTTCAGTGCGGCATGGTGTTGTTCAGTGCGACATAATGTTGTTCAGTGCGGCATAATGTTGTTCAGTGCGGCATGGTGTTGTTCAGTGCGGCATGGTGTTGTTCAGTGCGGCATGGTGTTGTTCAGTGCGGCATGGTGTTGTTCAGTGCAGGATGGTGTTGTTCAGTGCAGGATGGTGTTGTTCAGTGCAGGATGGTGTTCAGTGCGGGATGGTGTTGTTCAGTGCGGGATGGTGTTGTTCAGTGCGGCATGGTGTTGTTCAGTGCGGAATGGTGTTGTTCAGTGCGGCATGGTGTTGTTCAGTGCGGCATGGTGTTGTTCAGTGCAGGATGGTGTTGTTCAATGCGGGATGGTGTTGTTCAGTGCGGGATGGTGTTGTTCAGTGCAGGATGGTGTTGTTCAGTGCGGCATGGTGTTGTTCAATGCGGCATGGTGTTGTTCAGTGCAGGATGGTGTTGTTCAGTGCGGCATGGTGTTGTTCAATGCGGCATGGTGTTGTTCAATGCGGCATGGTGTTGTTCAGTGCGGCATGGTGTTGTTCAGTGCGGCATGGTGTTGTTCAGTGCAGCGTAATGTTGTTCAGTGCGGCATGGTGTTGTTCAGTGCGGAATGGTGTTGTTCAGTGCGGCATGGTGTTGTTCAGTGCAGGATGGTGTTGTTCAGTGCGCCATAATGTTGTTCAGTGCGGCATGGTGTTGTTCAGTGCGGGATGGTGTTGTTCAGTGCAGGATGGTGTTGTTCAGTGCGGCATGGTGTTGTTCAGTGCGGCATGGTGTTGTTCAGTGCGGCATAATGTTGTTCAGTGCGGCATAATGTTGTTCAGTGCGGGATGGTGTTGTTCATTGCGGCATGGTGTTGTTCAGTGCGGCATGGTGTTGTTCAGTGCGGCATGGTGTTGTTCAGTGCGGGATGGTGTTGTTCAGTGCAGGATGGTGTTGTTCAGTGCGGCATGGTGTTGTTCAGTGCGGGATGGTGTTGTTCATTGCGGCATGGTGTTGTTCAGTGCGGCATGGTGTTGTTCAGTGCGGCATGGTGTTGTTCAGTGCGGCATAATGTTGTTCAGTGCGCCATAATGTTGTTCAGTGCGGCATGGTGTTGTTCAGTGCGGGATGGTGTTGTTCAGTGCAGGATGGTGTTGTTCAGTGCGGCATGGTGTTGTTCAGTGCGGCATGGTGTTGTTCAGTGCGGCATAATGTTGTTCAGTGCGGCATAATGTTGTTCAGTGCGGGATGGTGTTGTTCATTGCGGCATGGTGTTGTTCAGTGCGGCATGGTGTTGTTCAGTGCGGCATGGTGTTGTTCAGTGCGGGATGGTGTTGTTCAGTGCGGCATGGTGTTGTTCAGTGCGGCATGGTGTTGTTCATTTCGGCATAATGTTGTTCAGTGCGGCATAATGTTGTTTAGTGCGGCATGGTGTTGTTCAGTGCGGGATGGTGTTGTTCAGTGCGTTATAATGTTGTTCAGTGCGGCATGGTGTTGTTCAGTGCGGCATGGTGTTGTTCAGTGCGGCATGGTGTTGTTCAGTGCGGCATAATGTTGTTCAGTGCGGCATAATGTTGTTCAGTGCGGCATGGTGTTGTTCAGTGCGGGATGGTGTTGTTCAGTGCGGGATGGTGTTGTTCAGTGCGGCATGGTGTTCAATGCGGAATGGTGTTGTTCAGTGCAGGATGGTGTTGTTCAGTGCGGCATGGTGTTGTTCAGTGCGGCATAATGTTGTTCAGTGCGGCATGGTGTTGTTCAGTGCGGCATGGTGTTGTTCAGTGCGGCATGGTGTTGTTCAGTGCGGCATAATGTTGTTCAGTGCGGCATGGTGTTGTTCAGTGCGGCATGGTGTTGTTCAGTGCGGCATAATGTTCAGTGCGGCATAATGTTGTTCAGTGCGGCATGGTGTTGTTCAGTGCGGGATGGTGTTGTTCAGTGCAGGATGGTGTTGTTCAGTGCGGCATGGTGTTCAGTGCGGGATGGTGTCTTTCACTGCGGCATGGTGTCGTTCAGTGCGGCATGGTGTCTTTCAGTGCGGCATGGTGTCGTTCAGTGAGGCATGGTGTTGTTCAGTGCGGCATGGTGTTGTTTAGTGCGGCATGGTGTTGTTCAGTGCGGGATGGTGTTGTTCAGTGTGGCATGGTGTTCAGTGCGGCATGGTGTTGTTCAGTGCGGTATCGTGTTGTTCAGTGCGGTATCGTGTTTCTCAGTGCGGTATCGTGTTGTTCAGTGCAGTATCGTTGTGTTGTTCGTATTGTGTTTAACACTTAGCCTCTAACACTTAGCCTCTAACACTTAGCCTCTAGCATCTAGAAGGTAAATAAATAGGAAGGAAGGACTCACCGGTGACGTCTTCGCCCACGTCCAAGCGTTGTACTTTGTATTTTCATCCTTCTGACAGTGGAAAACATAGCCAACAAACACCGTGGAACCTAAACGAATGAAAGAAAACTATCATTTGGCCACAACCAACATTCACAGATACAACACAATGTGACGTGCGGGGTTGAGGTTAAAGGTTGAGTGAAGGGCCCTCGTTTTAAACTACTTTTTTGAAAAGGATTGGGAACAAGTAAGACGTATTTAATTTATTTAATGGGAAGTAGTAAGAGCTATTGAATTTAATCTATGTATTATATTCTATTGTATTGTATTCTGTTGTATTCTTTTGGATCGTATTCACACTAACCCCACTAAAACTTCAGCCCACAAAAACTCGCCTCTGGCGCCTAGCCTCTGGCACTTAGCCTCTAACACTTAGCCTTTAACACTTAGCCTTTAACACTTAGCCTTTAACACTTAGCCTAGAAGGTGAATAAATAGGGTTAAAGGTTGAGTGAAGGGACCTCGTTTTAAACTACTTTTTTGTAAAGGAGTGGGAACAAGTAAGACGTATTTAATTTATTTAATGGGAAGTAGTAAGACTTATTAAATTTATTTAATCTACTTTTCTTCCCAGGCAAAATTTGATGTGCTGCAATTCCAAATTTCCAAAGTGAATGAAGGAATGAAGTCCTTTAAATTATGATTTTGTATAAATACTAGGCATTAACACAAAATCGACGGCACAAAATGGGCAGACTTTACTTGTTTGAAAAGGACTGGTTACAAGACAGACTTTTTTAATTTATTTAATGGGAAGAAGACTTATTTAGTTTAATTGATCTATTTTTGTTCCCTGGCAAAATTCGATTTGCTGCAATTCCAAATTTCCAAAGTGAATGAAGGAAAGAAGTCGTTTAAATTATGATTTTGTTTAAATACTAGGCATAGACACAAAATCTACGGCACAAAATGGGCAGACTTTACTTGTTTGAAGAGGACTGGTTACAAGACAGACTTTTCTGATTTATTTAATGGGAAGAAGACTTATTTAGTTTATTTAATCTATTTTTGTTCCCTGGCAAAATTGGATTTGCTGAAATTGTATTTTGCCAAATCTTGCCTTGAGACCTGATAGGAAGTATTAAACGCTTAGTTAAATCAATACAAGTTGGTAATAAGAGCGAGTAATGTTGGTTGAACCGATGAATGAAGGTTGAAAGCAATTTAAATTATGACTTTGTATAAATACTAGATATTAACAGAACATCTACTGCGCGAAATGGGCAGAGTTTACTTGTTTGAGAAGGAGTGGCTTATTCAAAACTAAGATTTATTTAATCTGTTTGTTCCCAGGCAAAATTGGATGTGATGCAATTCCAAATTTCACCACATGATGGTGCCCAATTTTGACTTCATAGGACATATTAAACACTTAGCTTGTTATTATGTTCAAGGTAATCAGATTTGTTTATTATTCTAATGGCCTCTTCAAAACTATTCTGGATTACTACTTTGGATCTATTCTACATTACTTGGCAACAACATACTCTGTAACAGATTAGGCAGTATAATCATATCTGTTAACTTGAGAGTGCCCACACTCAATCTACTTATCGTGATGTTAAATCAATTACTGTTAGACATTATTTGTCTGATAATCTACCAAATCTTTGAATTGAAGAATTTGTGATTTAATTAATAGCTTGTTGTTATGTTAAGGGTAATCAGACTTGTATATAATTCTAATGGCCTTCTTTTGAAAACTATTCTGAATTACAACTTTGGATCTTATATTACTTTGCAACAATCTACTCCGTGACAGATTAGGCAGTATAATCACATATGTTAACTTCAGTGCCCACACTGTATTTATTTATGGTTATTTGTTAAATCAAGTACTGTTAGACATGAAATAGGAAGTGTTTAACATAAATGTTATGGCTACTCACCATTGTAGCTCGCTCCTGGTCAATGATACGAGCCTCTTCTTGCAGTGGAAAACTTGCAGCCAACAAACACCGTGGAACCTAAAGGAATGAAATTAAACATTAACATTTCGCCTCGACCAATTTTCACACGTACAACGCAACGCGGCTACACTTCTGCTATTACAAACGTAAATCTCCTTAAACACAATGAGTGTTACTTACCGTGTACGCTCTAGACGGTCCAGTTGCAAGCAGAAAATAAAGATATTTCTGTTGATAATCGTCGCTGCTCAGTGGCTCACGGCCATCGCGCCAACAGATTTGAATTTTGGCGGAGGTTCGGGCAATTACGTCATATCCACGGCACATGACTGCGACGTAATACCCGCTTATCTGAAACGGCAGTTAAAAGTAGAGTTACATCAAGTTTTCTTGGAACCTAAACGAATGAAAGAAAACTATCATTTGGCCACAACCAACACTCACAGATACAACACAACGTGCGGGGTTGGGGTTAAAGATTGAGTGAAGGGCCCTCGTTTTAAACTACTGTTTTGAAAAGGAGTGGGAACAAGTAAGACGTATTTAATTTATTTAATGGGAAGTAGTAAGACTCATTAAATTTATTTAATCTACTTTTCTTCCCAGGCAAAATTTGATGTGCTGCAATTCCAAATTTCCAAAGTGAATGAAGGAATGAAGTCCTTTAAATTATGATTTTGTATAAATACTAGGCATTAACACAAAATCGACGGCACAAAATGGGCAGACTTTACTTGTTTGAAAAGGACTGGTTACAAGACAGACTTTTTTAATTTATTTAATGGGAAGAAGACTTATTTAGTTTAATTGATCTATTTTTGTTCCCTGCCAAAATTCGATTTGCTGCAATTCCAAATTTCCAAAGTGAATGAAGGAAAGAAGTCGTTTAAATTATGATTTTGTTTAAATACTAGGCATAGACACAAAATCTACGGCACAAAATGGGCAGACTTTACTTGTTTGAAGAGGACTGGTTACAAGACAGACTTTTCTGATTTATTTAATGGGAAGAGGACTTATTTAGTTTATTTAATCTATTTTTGTTCCCTGGCAAAATTGGATTTGCTGAAATTGTATTTTGCCAAATCTCGATTTGAGACCTGATAGGAAGTATTAAACGCTTAGTTAAATCAATACAAGTTGGTAATAAGAGCGAGTAATGTTGGTTGAACCGATGAATGAAGGTTGAAAGCAATTTAAATTATGACTTTGTATAAATACTAGATATTAACAGAACATCTACTGCGCAAAATGGGCAGAGTTTACTTGTTTGAGAAGGAGTGGCTTATTCAAAACTAAGATTTATGTAATCTGTTTGTTCCCAGGCAAAATTGGATGTGATGCAATTCCAAATTTCACCACATGATGGTGCCCAATTTTGACTTCATAGGACATATTAAACACTTAGCTTGTTATTATGTTCAAGGTAATCAGATTTGTTTATCATTCTAATGGCCTCTTCAAAACTATTCTGGATTACTACTTTGGATCTATTCTACATTACTTGGCAACAACATACTCTGTAACAGATTAGGCAGTATAATCACATATGTTAACTTGAGAGTGCCCACACTCAATCTACTTATCGTGATGTGTTAAATCAATTACTGTTAGACATTATTTGTCTGATAATCTACCAAATCTTTGAATTGAAGAATTTGTGATTTAATTAATAGCTTGTTCAGGGTAATCAGACTTGTATATAATTCTAATGGCCTTCTTTTGAAAACTATTCTGAATTACAACTTTGGATCTTATATTACTTTGCAACAATCTACTCCGTGACAGATTAGGCAGTATAATCACATATGTTAACTTCAGTGCCCACACTGTATTTATTTATGGTTATTTGTTAAATCAAGTACTGTTAGACATGAAATAGGAAGTGTTTAACATAAATGTTATGGCTACTCACCATTGTAGCTCGCTCCTGGTCAATGATACAAGCCTCTTCTTGCAGTGGAAAACTTGCAGCCAACAAACACCGTGGAACCTAAAGGAATGAAATTAAACATTAACATTTCGCCTCGACCAATTTTCACACGTACAACGCAACGCGGCTACACTTCTGCTATTACAAACGTAAATCTCCTTAAACACAATGAGTGTTACTTACCGTGTACGCTCTAGACGGTCCAGTTGCAAGCAGAAAATAAAGATATTTCTGTTGATAATCGTCGCTGCTCAGTGGCTCACGGCCATCGCGCCAACAGATTTGAATTTTGGCGGAGGTTCGGGCAATTACGTCATATCCGCGGCATTTGACTGCGACGTAATACCCGCTTATCTGAAACGGCAGTTAAAAGTAGAGTTACATCAAGTTTTCTTGGAACCTAAACGAATGAAAGAAAACTATCATTTGGCCACAACCAACATTCACAGATACAACACAACGTGCGGGGTTGAGGTTAAAGATTGAGTGAAGGGCCCTCGTTTTAAACTACTGTTTTGAAAAGGAGTGGGAACAAGTAAGACGTATTTAATTTATTTAATGGGAAGTAGTAAGACTTATTAAATTTATTTAATCTACTTTTCTTCCCAGGCAAAATTTGATGTGCTGCAATTCCAAATTTCCAAAGTGAATGAAGGAATGAAGTCCTTTAAATTATGATTTTGTATAAATACTAGGCATTAACACAAAATCGACGGCACAAAATGGGCAGACTTTACTTGTTTGAAAAGGACTGGTTACAAGACAGACTTTTTTAATTTATTTAATGGGAAGAAGACTTATTTAGTTTAATTGATCTATTTTTGTTCCCTGCCAAAATTCGATTTGCTGCAATTCCAAATTTCCAAAGTGAATGAAGGAAAGAAGTCGTTTAAATTATGATTTTGTTTAAATACTAGGCATAGACACAAAATCTACGGCACAAAATGGGCAGACTTTACTTGTTTGAAGAGGACTGGTTACAAGACAGACTTTTCTGATTTATTTAATGGGAAGAGGACTTATTTAGTTTATTTAATCTATTTTTGTTCCCTGGCAAAATTGGATTTGCTGAAATTGTATTTTGCCAAATCTCGATTTGAGACCTGATAGGAAGTATTAAACGCTTAGTTAAATCAATACAAGTTGGTAATAAGAGCGAGTAATGTTGGTTGAACCGATGAATGAAGGTTGAAAGCAATTTAAATTATGACTTTGTATAAATACTAGATATTAACAGAACATCTACTGCGCAAAATGGGCAGAGTTTACTTGTTTGAGAAGGAGTGGCTTATTCAAAACTAAGATTTATGTAATCTGTTTGTTCCCAGGCAAAATTGGATGTGATGCAATTCCAAATTTCACCACATGATGGTGCCCAATTTTGACTTCATAGGACATATTAAACACTTAGCTTGTTATTATGTTCAAGGTAATCAGATTTGTTTATCATTCTAATGGCCTCTTCAAAACTATTCTGGATTACTACTTTGGATCTATTCTACATTACTTGGCAACAACATACTCTGTAACAGATTAGGCAGTATAATCACATATGTTAACTTGAGAGTGCCCACACTCAATCTACTTATCGTGATGTGTTAAATCAATTACTGTTAGACATTATTTGTCTGATAATCTACCAAATCTTTGAATTGAAGAATTTGTGATTTAATTAATAGCTTGTTCAGGGTAATCAGACTTGTATATAATTCTAATGGCCTTCTTTTGAAAACTATTTTGAATTACAACTTTGGATCTTATATTACTTTGCAACAATCTACTCGGTGACAGATTAGGCAGTATAATCACATATGTTAACTTCAGTGCCCACACTGTATTTATTTATGGTTATTTGTTAAATCAAGTACTGTTAGACATGAAATAGGAAGTGTTTAACATAAATGTTATGGCTACTCACCATTGTAGCTCGCTCCTGGTCAATGATATGAGCCTCTTCTTGCAGTGGAAAACTTGCAGCCAACAAACACCGTGGAACCTAAAGAAATGAAATTAAACATTAACATTTCGCCCGGACCAACATTCACACGTACAACGCAACGCGGCTACACTTCTGCTATTACAAACGTAAATCTCCTTAAACACAACGAGTGTTACTTACCGTGTACGCTCTAGGCAAAATTGGATGTGATGCAATTCCAAATCTATCTGAAACGGCAGTTAAAAGTAGAGTTACATCAAGTTTTCTTTTTTAATCAACACAATCATTTACAACCGTTGACCAGAAAGAATCGTCGAAATTCGACGTCCCCCACAAACGCCACGCTCACTCGCTTTTCAGGGCAACAAAAGTACTTCTTTTTAAAAACGATGAGTTGTACTTACCGTGTACGCTCTGGACGGTCCAGTTGCAAGCAGAAAATAAAAATATTTCTCTTGTTAGTCGTATGTTACCATCCGCTGTGTCTTTGTCAACATCGCCGCCATTTTCCTACTTCCTGCTGCGAGCCACGCCCACGGATTTAAATTTGGGCGGAAGCTCTTTCCATTGGCGTCGTTTTCGCGTATAGCAAATCCGATTGGTTGGGAAGGGGGCACGGTTATGCAGCCGAGGAGTCCTGTGATCGGTGGGATGTAAAGTAGGCGTCGACGTCACGTCCGCGTCACGTGACCACGACGTGGCAGACGTCAAATAGCAACCGCTGTTTTGTTTAGTAGACTTACAGTTGTTATGCATTGACATAATGGCGCACACACCAAATAGATTTAAATAAATTAAATAATTCTTCTGCCCACTCTCTTTTAAACAAGTTAACTCTCCCCGCGGATTTGAATTCCGGCGAAAGTTACGCCCATCGACGTCACGTATGTCACGTGACCACGACGTGGCAGATGTCATATAGCAACCGCTGTTTTGTTTAGTAGATTTACAGTTGTTATGCATTGGCATAATGGTGTGCACTCAAAATAGATTTAAATAAATTAAATATTTCTTCTGCCTACTCCCTTTTAAACAAGTTAACTCTGCCCACGTCCATTGACGTCTTGTCTGCGTCACGTGACCACGACGTAGCGACGTCATATAGTAACCGCTGTTTTGACCAGTAGACTTAGTTATTATGCGTTGACATAATGGCGCACTGGTTAGCATGGCCACCTCTTAAGCATGATGATGCGGGTTCGACGCCTGATCAATGTTAGCATGGAGTGAGCTGAAGTGCATGGCGCTGAAGATTTGAATCTTTGAAATGCGCTGAGGTCTGACATATCAGGCAGAATGGTTTGCCATCACGTTCAACAAAAAATAGAAACTTTCCCACTCTGATTAAAACGTCCTGTGTTCATCTACGTATTTTCGTTTTGCTGTGCATCTTTTCCCTGCCATTTCGAGAGCCCAATTGACACTCATAGTTTAAAGAAATGTGTTTGCCCATCCTACTTTGTGGAATTTCACCACATGCGCTTTTGACCAAAATACCAAATTGAACTCAAGTGAAGCCAACACGCACAACCCCCCCCCCCCCCCACACACACACACACACACACACAAATGTTGATATGAACATAAAAGAGCCGCATGCGGTTCGGGAGTTGCGGCTTGGCCAAACCTGTACTATACAACTTTATTTGTATAAAATTTTCACAACAGCTGTCACACAAACAAAGCGGGAAAAACCGAAGACGTGCGTGTTCCGCCCACGCTGGATTTATTTGCACCTTTGAAAAGACACCGTATTGCCGCAGATGTGGCAAAGAGTACTTTTGGGCATCTGAGACGGAAGGATGTCCAAAGCATCACGTCACCTGCTCTGGTAGGCATGGTGGTGGGACGTTGAGGTCAACCGCTTTGGGGTTGGCTGACTCTTTGATCGCAGGATGCCACACACTTGAAGACAGAAGCAGAAAAGCAGAGCTAAATGCAAAATGTACTCACCGGTGACTCCAATTTTTTTCCCCCCTGAAGAAACAGCTGGACGGGTGGCCCCGGCTGGCCAGTGGGACTCTTGTTATTCTGACCCTTTTTAGTGCGCGTTTGGGGCAACAACCGTTTTTTGTGGCGCTCTCTTCTGGTTCAAAAGTGCCCTGCATGTGAATTTGCTTTTCCTGCCTTCTGATTGGATGAGCGCCGGTGTGACGCGGTGCCTCTGTCACCGTGGCGGGGGGTATACGTTGGCATCGGAGCGTCTGCCAACGTCTGAGACCGGCTGGCAGTGTATCGGAGGTGTCGAGTGCGGTGCCGCTGGAGCTCACTCACCAGCTGGTGTTAGGGCCACAGAATGAAGGCCAAGGAGAAGAATAGAAAGAGAAACAGAAACTTCTCCTCCAATTGTTTGATTTGTCTCTTCTGAGCTTCGATGAATTCTTTCAGCTCTTTGTTCCTCTAGGACGGACAAATGGAAAGTGGCATTCAAAAGCCAGTAAGCGTGCAAGTAAGTGCCGGGCTGGCTTTGGGCCCTTACCTGTTGCGCGCTGTGCAGCAGATCCATTCTCTCTTGGAGGATGCAAGCGTCGCGCTCCCTCAACTCGCACATCAGGGCTCGCTTCCATTGGTCCACGGCGCTCCTAAGCTCTTCTCTCTGATCCGCCGTCAGCACGTCATTCACGCCAGCGTGGCTGGCTTTTTCGCCGTCCGTGGCGGGGCAGTCCCGCTGCGGTAGCGCCTCGTACAACATGGCCTCCAGCTCCAGGATCCTCTGGGCCGCAATCCTCGTCCATCAGTGGTCCGGCGGGAGATTTGAGGGCGGCTTACCTTATGAGCCTGGTCCATGGAACACTTCCTGAAGTCCAACTCTTCATCCAGGTAGCCCTTCTGCTTGCAGAACATATCCTAGCACAGCTCAAGGTCAGAATTGTTGGGGCACATTGCCGGAGTTCCCCTTGGCTGATGTCGCGTGTCTGTCTACCTTCTCACTTTCAATGTCCAACATCTTCTGTTGAAGTGCTGACTTGGTCACTTTGATGTATTCTAACCACTGAGGAAAGGCTGCTGTCACATAAGCAGAATGCGAGAGCGTGCGTGGACGTGCGCGTTACCTTCTCGGCTAGGGTGAGAAGGGTCCTGGCGTGAATCATGACCACCTGCTCCTCGTTGGTGAGATTCTGCAAGAGCCCAAAGGCACAGCGTCAACAAGCTTCTTTCAGCGCAAAGCCTTCCAAAAGTCACATTTGAGCCGCCGAGTCTCGTGGAGTGCGAACATAAGGAGTTCGACATACACTTACGGCGTTATAGCCCAGGATGTCCAGCTTCTTCATCAGATCACTGATGACGATGTCCGGGGGAAAGGCGCAAGGAGCAATGTAAGGTGTTCTGGGACCTCGGGTTAAGGTTAGGGTTGCGAGGGACGCCTTACGTACGCTCACGCCCTCGGCCTCGCAGTAGATCTGCAAAGGGCTGAGGCCGTCTGGGAAACGGACTTGCAGAAACTTCAAGACGGGGGAGCGCCACTCCCTCTCCTGAAAGGCAGAGGCATGCATCCGTCCGTCCGTCCGTCCGTCCGTCCGTCACATCTCTGGCCTCAACACGCTTGTGCGAGTCTTCCCACCTCCAGCTCCAGGATGCGGAACTCAAGCAGTTCGTTTTGGTCTCGGATATCCTGGATGTGCTCTTTCAGACGCGCTTCTTCCGCCTCCATCCGCCTGACCTGAAAAGACAGTCAGACCTCATCTGCGGGGCTTCCCGACAGGTGTGACGCCAAGCGACTCCGCCCAGCGCCTTTCTTTCCGTCACCTTTTCGGCCAACTGCTGATTGCTCTGACGCAGCAGCTGCTTCTCCTCCACCCACTTGACATTTGTTAGGTTACGGATTCTAGTTATTGATCTGACTCCAAATTGCGATCAACACTTAACACATAAATTGCTATGTCCTAATCCACACACTGGCGCACCTAACAATTTTGCGAGTTCGTTCTGTCAAAGAGAAGACCAGTAGATCAATCAGACCAAATTTACCAATTATTTATTCCTGACAAAGCGCACTAATACAGGCCTGGGTCCCGGGTCCCTCACACTAAAACTCGTGCGTTTTTGTGACCACCAAAAGACGACACATTCTTCCGGGTTGCCCAGTTTTAAAGAAACACAATATGAATATTAAAGCATGCAAAATATTGTGAGATGATTGGTGGATGGCCATCTCCTCCCCGTCCAGGTGTCGCTGAGGTCAGGCGGTTGGGTTTTCCCCTCGATGCCCAGTCCCATAGATGTGCTGTTGTTCTCCTTTCTCACCGACCTTGAGATTATCTCGTCCGGTACTCCCTGTCTGGGCCTATACACAACACTTCCAAGAAAACAAGTTCATGCAGTTTGCCTGCACATTCCTCGGCCCCCACCAATCCACACGAGCACTTCAATACTAGATATTAATATGATTATAAGTTTAACACAACCTTAAAATATGTTTGCAAACTCCCAAAAGCACATTTCCCTTTATTCCCTCTCATGACCTAATTTATGAGGTCATCACCCGTTACCCTAGCAAACAGCTACCAGCGCGCTGTCGATCCTTCCTTCCCCCCGCTGCTCATGTTGAGTCACCAGGGCATATTGGCCCATCGGTGGCAACGGGCCAACGGTTTTCTCGATCAACCGGACAGTGAGTGACCTAATACATGGAATACAACAACAATCGCATAAAATCATAACTGTAGTAAAAATAGCCACAGCAACAAGCACAGACATGATGAGGCCTTTCCAGCTTCCGAACGTTTTCATCCAATCGGACCAAATATCGGTGTGTAGGCCTGAATGATCTTTCATCTTTTTGTTCAGTGTCCTTAGTCCTTCCAACGCCTGGATCAGTCGGCCTCCTCGTGCCGTGTTGTTTGGGATGAAAGTACAACATGCATCACCAAACATTCCACATACACCATGTTCCTTAGCCAATAGCATGTCCAACGCAATTCTATTTTGGAACGCCATTAACGACGTTGCAGCCAATTGTTCATGAACTGCGGCGAATGATTCAGCTGTATAATTACCCAGTCGTTGGACATTGTAATGAACGTAATTAATACTGTCTACATTTTTATTGGGGGTGATCCATAGGAAGATACTTTCGAATCCCGAGAACACTTGATTAACGAGTTTATACTTATCTGACACACCCCGGGGCACTCCTATAGTGTCAATATATGTGGGATCGTCGTCGCTCAATCACGGGGGCAAAACGTCTCTTTTGGCTTGCTTCAGGAGCCCCGCCAGTGGGGACTCCAGGTCCCAATTGAGATTCTGTATTTCAATGGGGACAACCACCACAGGCATTATCAAAGACACGAGGGAACAGATACCTGATGCGTTCTTTGGCAAGCGATCCTATAATTTGTCATCACCACACCACAACCAGATGTCACTGGTTTTCCTCTGCTCCTTCCATCACTGCTGGGTGAATTCTGGCATGTCCTGTTAAAGCTTGAAAACAAGTGAATTTGGAAAAAAAACTTTGTATATCACAATTACAAATTGAAACCTACTCACCCATTTCTATTTTACCACTCCCCCTTTGACACATTCACCCAATGTGTCATTACGTATCAAAAGGAACCTGCAAAGCGTCCCCTCTCATCACCACTCTCATTGTAGCCAGGCCCGCGGAACCTCTAGCTCCCATCTGGGCCCTGGGACCATCACCCCAAGTCCTTGAAACTTGACTGTCCACCACACACTCGGCAACACAAACAAAAATCATCGCACTCCTGTCAGTGAGCTTATAGCCCTGCTGACAGCGGACATTTGTACACACAAAAACAAAAACAGACATCAAGTATCAAAACAAAAACAGTCATAAAATGAATCCTGGCGCCCGCAGATCATGTCCTGAAAACCACGTCATCAACAAGTTCATCATAAAAACCAAAAGGGCAAGGGTTAACATATTCTTGTAAATCCAACACAAACTTTCCACGAACGCAATCGACAACCTGCAAGAATGAAAACAAGTTACGCAAGCAACGCGCAATCCGCTCCTTGGCTGGTGGCTGGTGCTGCAAAAAATCAAGTCACACAGAAAAACAAAGCAGAGCGTGCTATTGTCGCAAACACGTTCAAGCGTCAAACAATTGGTCACTGTCCACCTAGTCCATCACCCCGTCGGGTGAGCTCAAAGTCGTCACACGTCAAATCGTCCAAAGTCTTGCTGTTCGATACTAGTTCTGTCTTGTCTGACCATATCACTGAAATGGGCCTTCTCCATCACACCGTTTTGTTGTCGATGGTGCCCCTGATTGATCATTGAGCCATGGTTCCAGTCTGTACCACCCCTTCAGGTGAGAGGAATTTTATCCTCAATTGCAAACACATCACCCCAACTTCAGACCTCTCTGGCCAATCACCCTGCGCACACACACTCAAAGTTAGTATGTTAGTGTGCAGGCAAACATTGACTCCTAATAGTAACTCTTCACATTTGGACATAGTTGTCAACATGACCTATTGTAAAATCTCCAATTCAATTTTCCATAAACTCGCCCATCAGATTCATCGCAAATTGTCATATATGTCTATCTGGGGGGGGGGCCGACTGTGGGACCCGCGTGTCAGGGGAGCCTCCATAACCTCAGATTGCTCCTACAAACTCGATCTCTATTACTTATCCTAATTAAATTCAATAAAGATGGGTCCGACTATTCCCTCTGGATTTTTACGTCATCATTTGGCTCTCCCCCTTTTTCCTGTTGTCTAGCTCAAATATGTTTCTCAGTCTGCTTCACTTTATTGCCCCTCTTGGCGAGTCTCACTCCCCCCTCTCAAATTTTCAACTTTAAAATTCACGCCCAATTTTACAAAATTCTTTCTATATTTTTATCAATTTTCTGACCAATTCAACACGTTCCAAATTTAAACATAATCTTGTGGCTTTCCCCGAATTTTTATTCAGCCTCTTCGCCTTCACACGCAATTTCTACGGAAATTAATAATTCTAGTTATTATTGTTAATCATCCGTGGCCCTCGTAAGGACAAGCCGCATCAGTAATGGATGGATGGATGGATTGTTAATCCTAACCCCAAATGCCTATCATAAATTGCCATTTACATCAATTGTCGCAAGGGTCATGTCAATGTATTTGTTATTTAAAGCCCTACTGTATTCTTTTTTTAATTAAGTAGTGCCCTTTATTACTATTTTGCTGACTATCCAGAATTCCAACTTTCTTATGGCCCCTCACCCCTTCAAGCTGAAATATGCATCCTATAAATCAGTCGCAGTTGATGTGTAATTAAGTTCTGTTGCTTTGATAAAGGTCAATTAAGTTTAGCAATTCAGCCTTCTGTTGCCCGAATCCAAATTTTCACTGGTCCAATTATAAAATTTCATTATTTCAGTTAGATTAATTATGTATTCGAAATGCTAAGTTACATATAAAAATGTATGATTCAAATTATTTAATTTCTATTGATCAATGTCCACTTTGCAAAGTTTCTGATCACGCTGTCGTATAATTTGTCAGTGCATCTTCACTGACCATATCTATGTATTTTGTTTTTTATCCCCGTTTCAGTGTCAATAAGCATCCTTATTATTCCCTCTTTTATCAAAACTCCTCAGTTATGTCTGCCCCAGCACCCAAACACACCTCCATCCCTTTTGTCCCATACTCCACCAACTTTGTAATGCTTCAGCAGTCTTTAGCAATGTGTCCAGTTTGACTTCATGTGACTCGTGCAAGTCTTTAGCAGCCTCTCCTCTTAGATTCTCATGATGATGATTCAGGGCTGGACCGTCCGCCATTCTCAAATGCATCCATCTTGTCTTTGTTCTTTCAGTCTATTTTTTTTTTGATCTGCGACTGTGTGTATTCCACCAACTGTATGGTTCTTGTCCTGTGAAGAGCCGTGCTTGCCCCCTTCAAGCATGATAATAGTTCCTGTTGTTCTCCCAAAGGTCAAAGGTGTCTCATGACCAGGGACAGTCCTCTGTTGATTTTGAGGCAGCCAGTAGAGTACAAGGACTCAGTTCAGGACTTGTGCCATGCGCTAGGGCAGAACACACACTGGGACACAAATTTCACAAAACTATCTTCGTGTTATCAGTCTTCATGTGTAGTATTTGTTCCTTACACCCCAAATCTTCCTATTAACATTTTGTATCCTATCAGTTGCGCACACTCATCATCTTACTATCAAGCCGCCCTTATCAAATGTTTTTTTTTTTTTTTTTGAGTAATCCATCCACCCTACCCATTAAAACGGCTAAAATCCTCGTTCCAGTGTTTATCATCAAATAAAGTTCCGAAATCCTTTATAATAAACTGTAATGTAATTTAACAATCTACCAACATGGTTGTATATGCGGTGAATGTTATTGTTCAATCTATAGGTCATACAGCGCCTGTGTTCCAACTATGACACTCCTCCTTGGTTTACCATCTCATAAATTATTGTTGTCAGCAGCGCTAAATGATAGTGCTTGAAAGTGAATGTCTTATCGCCCAATTTAAAACACATGCCGCATTTGAGCGAGTATTTATTCATTTATTTGCCATCCTCATGTTAGCTGGCATGTGTCAGAATTAAAATGTAATTTTGCTTTTAATTTTAAGTCTTTCAAAATTGCTATATCCTTAGTGCACCGAGATAAACTGTTAAATATATCTTTAAAAACAAACAAAAACAATCTATGCTCCTGTTAGCCTGCAATTGTCCAAATCAAAAATGTTATTTTCTTTTAATTGTCTTTCTTTTGAACCTCTAAATCGCTCATGTTGCTAACTTAACCTAACCTTAAAGAAAGGACCAACAGGTTACTCCCAATAGCTCCTCATTATTTACGAGTTAGCCCCCCCTTTCTTGAACATTCTCTGATCCATGCAGTCTTCCTCCTCACACGCCTGCACCCACACAGGGTGTGCACATAAACGCACACACCGAGTGCGCACACAACCGCACGTACACACACACACACGCATCCACACGCACGCACGCACGCACGCACGCACGCACGCACGCACGCACGCACAAACCATCTCTCATGTAGCTTCTTTGCCACTTTCTATCGGTCAATACCATTCACAATTTGCGCTTCCACATCAGCATATACATTCCTTCAATCTCACTGCTTCAAACATTCACTGAGAAACTCACACTGTCCCTGCCCCGCCCGGGCCATAGCACCCCCCCGTGCGAGGGGGGGGGTCGTGGCATCAATGTTGACCGGTTACAGGCTGGCCATTTCCTGCAACAATCATGATGCCGGCCCACCGCCCGCACGAGCATAGCACAGGCCCACGCGCACAGCCCAGACCCGCGACTACGCGCGAGTGCAGGCACGCTCATCAGTCTCAACTTCTCAAAGGGCAGGCCAACTTTGCTGTTGCGCCCTTCATCATGTTCACATTCGACATCTTTCAATGTCTTCTACACAACATTTGTTGTCTCTTATTCTCATCCTATCAAGCCACCGTTCTAGTAACTTTCTGCCACACACGTCTTATTTTCTCTATTGCACACACGCCCTATTTTCTCTACTGCCACACCTTGCTCATCTTAGTTTCTCTAACCAACTTAAACACACCATTGTACACTTCTCAATTTCCCTATTATCGCTCAAAAGCCTCCTAAACATTCTCCATTACTGATTTCTTCCATAGAACACACATCTCACTCACACACACTGATATACACACCCACTCATGAGGATCCTCTGCGCGCACACACACTCTCCCCCCAATTTGGTTCATTTTGGATATTTTAGCAGTCTGATCTCTCACAGGAGGAACTGTTACCACCGGATATTTTTTGAGGA
Source organism: Syngnathus floridae (assembly GCF_059516105.1). Classification (NCBI taxonomy): domain Eukaryota; kingdom Metazoa; phylum Chordata; class Actinopteri; order Syngnathiformes; family Syngnathidae; genus Syngnathus; species Syngnathus floridae. Next base: position 731,555 of record NW_028284053.1, read on the forward strand.
GGCCTCACTTCCCCTCGGGGATCTCTTTATTAACCCCAGCTATTTGAATACGATCGTCACCGCACCCTTGTCCGCCACGACGAAGCACTAGGTCCCTGACCTATCCTTAGTACGCGTAAGTCCCTGACTTTACCGTACACGTTACACACGTAAGTTCCAAACTTATTCACCGTATGTATCTTAACTTCATGCACTCCTTATTTGATCTGAACGACAGTCTCCTCTTAAATTTCCTCTTTCAATTTGCAGCATTTCGACTTATAGTAACAGGTATTCTGCTTACCTTATCGGTGATGAGCTCAGGGTTTAGGAGACGTCGTACCAGCTCAACGTTGTGCGCTTATTCCAAACGGTTCGCCGACCGGGAGACGGTGTCCCTGACACTGTCCGGTGTCTTGGCTAAAGACCACGAGTTGTCAATTACCCTTCTCTTGACATCACGTCCGCGGTCACCAAGAAATTGTTAGGTTACGGATTCTAGTTATTGATCTGACTCCAAATTGCGATCAACACTTAACACATAAATTGCTATGTCCTAATCCACACACTGGCGCACCTAACAATTTTGCGAGTTCGTTCTGTCAAAGAGAAGACCAGTAGATCAATCAGACCAAATTTACCAATTATTTATTCCTGACAAAGCGCACTAATACAGGCCTGGGTCCCGGGTCCCTCACACTAAAACTCGTGCGTTTTTGTGACCACCAAAAGACGACACATTCTTCCGGGTTGCCCAGTTTTAAAGAAACACAATATGAATATTAAAGCATGCAAAATATTGTGAGATGATTGGTGGATGGCCATCTCCTCCCCGTCCAGGTGTCGCTGAGGTCAGGCGGTTGGGTTTTCCCCTCGATGCCCAGTCCCATAGATGTGCTGTTGTTCTCCTTTCTCACCGACCTTGAGATTATCTCGTCCGGTACTCCCTGTCTGGGCCTATACACAACACTTCCAAGAAAACAAGTTCATGCAGTTTGCCTGCACATTCCTCGGCCCCCACCAATCCACACGAGCACTTCAATACTAGATATTAATATGATTATAAGTTTAACACAACCTTAAAATATGTTTGCAAACTCCCAAAAGCACATTTCCCTTTACATTCTAGAAGAGACAAACGCGTGGACAGCTTTGGAATGTTGTGTCATTTTCATCCACAAATTCTTTGGTTGACTGGAAAATGACATTTGCTTTTCTCCGCATTTTCCCAGCCACGTTCGGGGGGGGGGGGGGGGGGGGGGGTTGGTCCAGTAATGCCAGACGGATGAGTGACTGAAGAATGTAGCTATTTTGTCTGAGAAAAAGGTGTGCTCATTGATGAGCTTACCTGTCCTTGTTGCTTCAGCGCTGACTCCAGATCTGCTACTCTGCTTTGATAGTGACCCATTTCTACCATCAGCTTTTCTCTGGTCTGAAAGGAGGAGGAGGGAGGCTCCTCCTCCTCCTTTCAGACCAGAGAACACCCGAGGCTGGGTGAGAACGGGGAGGCTGCGACCCGGCCGGGGGTTGCGGGAAGGGGCGCCACCTTGATCTCCTTCTCGGCGTCGTAGTCCCCTTTCGCTGGTCTGGGCTAGCAGAGCGTAGGCTCGTTGCAGCGCTTGATATTCTTGCGTCAGCTGGCGGTAGCGAAGCTCCGCCTCTTCATGCACACACCAATGCAACACAGCACTAGTACCAGAATCAGTCAGACCGGCGACAAAGCACCCGCGACGCAAAGACGAGTCCGATTCCAGGCTGAAGAGGAATGTTTGGTGCCAATACGCTGGCAGAAATGGCGGGCTACCTCTTCGGGTTCCGTGTCGGGGGTTCTGTCGGTGTGAAAAGACAAGGACGATCCGTCCGAGTCCACCAACACGTCTTCGTCGTAGCCGTAAAATGTTTCGATGACCTGCGGGCGCGGAAGCGAACATCTCTCTGAACAAACTGAAGCGACACCTCACGATGAATCGACGGGAGGAACGATAGCGAGAAAAAGGCCATTTCATCTTGCGCAACACCAAGCAGCCGCAAACAAACAGACTCACCTTGCAGGACCTCACGCTTTGTTCCTCCTCAGAGATTCTCGACGTCGGTATCGTAGCAGCAAATCTCTCTCCTGTCGACACAAATAATCCGCCTTTGAGATTCTTTGGATGCAAAGGGAACGAACGGCTCCGGCGCAGAAACAAACGCGACTCACAATGACATTTCTGACATGAGCTCCTGTCTCCAGAGCCTGAAAAACACGTCACCGGCGATGATTGGAGGGACGCTCGTCTTTTCCAAAAGTGACAACTACAGGGTGTGTCAGGGTTTTCCAGATTATCTTTATCGTATCATTGTGTTGCTTTGACTTTGACTGCGACCTGTAATAAATAATATTATTTATCCCTTATTTATCCCTATCGCTTATCCCTTCCTACACAAAGTCGTAAAACACCCCTTGCTATGTTTTGACTAGAGGTCAAGGGCTTCCTCTATTCAATCCACTCTTACACCCACCCTGTTTCTCTTAATTAAAATGCTCGTGCAGGAGCCGAGAGTCAGACTTCATTCGTACAACGGATGGACTCTCCACCTGCAGGTGTCCAAAAGAACTTACTTGTCTCCCGTGTGGTTCTTGCAAAATAAGTTGGAGCGAGCGCAACTCTAACAGGGTGCATTTTGCCACTAGCTGCCTACGGACAATGACGTCGCGCTCGCGGCTCATGGTTGACGGGCTGAGCAGCCGGGCAAGTCCGTCGTTTTCAGCGCACAGCGAGTGGCAAAGGCGCTGACAAAACGGGAGCTTTGAGCTGCTGAAAACGGCAAAACAAGTCTAAAGCGTGTTCAAACGCGTGCGCACAATGCTCCTGCTTGAAAGGTCGGAATTTAAGGGGCCAATTTTTTGGATGGCGGCCGCCGGCCAAGCTTTGGACGGAAAAGGTTTCCTGGCGACAGCGAGCGAGCGCGGCGCTGCCGTACGTGCACCGAGTCGCCTGCCTGAAGACCTTGGACAAGTCGTCGATGATGTGCCGCTGCTCCACAACTTGAAGGAACTCCATTTCACCGTCCTGCTGGCCGCAACCGCGGTCCAGGTCATTGAGCGAACTAGGCCTTCTCTGTGGAACACAAATGCAGTGGACTCTGTTGGCACGCCGCCGTTGTCCGCGTCGACTTACCAAGCTTGCCATCTCCTCGTTCTCCTGGGTGACAAAGCGCACTTTGTTTTCAAGGCGACACAGCACCAGCGAGAGTTCTTCATTCTTCCTGCTCAGGCGTTTGTTTTTGTACAGGAGTGGCAGAAACTGGCTTTCTGTTTCTCTCAGTCGCTTTAGCTGCAAGCATGAAGTGCGGGATATGAAAGACGCACAACACGCGGGCCAGAACGTATCCATTCCTTTTGCATCGGTTTGAACGGAATCGTGGCTTTGGCTCCCAATAAAAGACATCTACCAGGCAACCGACTCGCCGCGCCGCTCAACTAATAAGCAAGCGCAATGGGTGCCTCGCTGGATGGCGCGCATCAAACGTAGCGCAAACCTTCAAGCGTGCCGTCAATAAATTACCAGTTCATTGCGCTCTTCAGAAAGCAGGGCGTTTCGATCCTCCAGTTTCCTGATGACTGCGCTGAGCTCAGCGATTTTCAGATGAAACCGTCGCGTGTCCCGATCCTCCTGAGACTGAAAACGCCCCGCAACACACACACACAAGCACTCGTTCAAAGTTCAAAACTGTTTTTGTGCTACCTTCCTCCAGCAACGAACTAAGTCATGCGTACTGCAAGTGTGTGATGAGGTGGCTTACGCAATGAAGAGGATTGCTAGTAGCGGCGTTGACCCCACTTCCAGGGTAGTTTAGGCCCGCCCTTTGGGAATCCCTCAGGGCAGCGATCTGCTGCTCGGCAGCCTGAGTCTGCAGCTGAAGGCGGTGGACGTGGCCGGCCCCAGGGCTTCATCCAAAACACTAACCGCTCTGTCTTTCAGCTTGATCTCATCCGTCTGGATGTACAAACGGGGAGCGCTCAGGCAGGCGGGCAAACTCATTTGCCAGAATTGTGACAAAAACAAAGAGAGCAACCGGCCAATTTTTTTCTTGAATCGACTAGAACACCTTTGCTGTGACAAAAGCGAAGCGAGCAACCGGACATTTTCTTCTTGTGAAATAGAATAGAATAGAATGCCTTAGGTGTCATTGCACTGCAGGTATACAACGAAATTGGGAACATAGCCACGCACCGCGCATCTGATCAGTCCTACCAGTCGGCGGATCTCCCTCTCGCAGTCTCTCTTGGTTCGGCTCAGCTCCTCCCGATGCTGGTGATGAGCCGATCGGAGCTCGGCCGCTCGGGACTGCCAGGCCTGCTGGGCCGCTGCCAGGGCTTCTTCCGCGCTCCTGGTGGAGGCGACACCGCTCGGTCTCCCGACACCGCCGCGTCTCCTCCACCTCCGCCAGCAAAGCGCCCCCCCTCCTCACCTGAGCAGACATTGCGCCACACCGGGCCGTTGAGACCGCAACGGAGTGCCGCGACGCTTACTGGGGACAAGCTACACAATACGGTAGCGGCCGCATCGAAGCCCGACGTGGCGTGCGGATAGTCAGACACGGATAGAGCGGATCACCTTGTCCATGGAGCCGTCCCTCAGGCTGAGGACCAAGGCATTCAGTCGCTGGATCTCTCCATCTTTGATTTTGATCACTCTCATCAGCTCCATTTCATGCTGCCGCAGTAATGTCTCCCTGGTAATGGCTAACTCTTTCTGCTTCTCCTCATGGAGTTTGCTTTTGAGTTCCGTCATGGCGGCGGTGGCACGGTGGTGCTCCGCCCGCAGGTCCTGACTTCTCTCTCTCTCCAGACAGCTGACCTGACATGACTTAGACTTAGACAAACTTTATTGTCATCTTGTCTGCACATGGTGCATACAAAACGAAATTCCGTTGCATACGTCTTACAACAAAGTAGTGATATTGCAGTTGAATAGAAGTAACATATCCTATGAAAATATATATATATACATATATACTATATATATATATATATATATATATTAAAAATAAGTATAAAGTGCAGCAGTGATAATTATGCAATAGTGCAAGTAGGCAAAACAGTATTCAAGAGTGTGCAGAGGAATGCTAAACCATGTATTAAACTTCTATTTAAAGGGTTTATACAAGTTCAGTAAAGTTGGTAGTGCTAAACCATGTATTAAACTTCTATTTAAAGGGTTTATACAAGTTCAGTAAAGTTGGTAGTGCGAGATAGTGCAAGATAGAGGTCCGTAGTGTCATAAAGTACAGTTCTGTGAATGTGTGATGCAGAGTTCAGTTTAGAGCTCAACAGTTCTAGTGTTCAACAGTCTGATGACAGCAGGGAAAAAGCTGTTGCAGAACCTGGTGGACCTGCAGCGGATGCTGCAAACCTCTTCCCAGAGGGCAGCAGGGAGAACAGTCCATGGTGGGGGTGTGATGGGTCATTGATGATGTTACGGGCACGGGACATGCAGCGCTGAGATGAAATGTCCTGAATGGAGGGAAGAGGAGCCCCTATGATCCTCTCTGCTGTCCTCACCACTCTCCTCACGTTCTTCCAATCGGAGGCGGTGCAGCCTCCACACCACACAGAGAGACAGCTTGTCAGAATGCTCTCTATGGTGCTCCTGTAGAACGTCCTCATGATGGGTGGGGGCAGGTGGGCTCTCCTCATCCTCCGCAGGAAGTACAAGCGCTTCTGTGCCCTCTTGACCAGTGCCGTAGTGTTCATAGTCCAGGTGAGGTCTTCTGTGATGTGGACCCCCAGGAATTTGGTGGTGCTGACCACCTCCACAGCTGAGCTGTTGATGATCAGTGGAGCGTGGTGAGGCTGTTTTTTCCTGAAGTCGACGATGATCTCCTTCATCTTCTCCTCATTCAGGATCAGGCTGTTTTCTCTGCACCAGCCCACCAGCTGCTCCACCTCCTCTCTGTAGTCCAGGTCGTTGTTGTCTCTGATGAGCCCCACCACTGTTGTGTCGTCTGCTGACTTCACGATGTGATTGGTGGTGAACCTGAGGACGCAGTCGTGTGTCATCAGGGTGCACAGCAGGGGGCTCAGGACGCAGCCCTGAAGGGAGCCTGTGCTGAGGGTGATGACATCAGAGGTGTTCTGTCCGACCCGGACTGACTGAGGTCTGTTGGTGAGGAAGTCTAGCAGCCAGTTGCGAAGGGGGGTGTTGAAGCCCAGGTGTTCCAATTTTCCTACCAGATGCTGTGGGATGATGGTGTTAAACGCTGAGCTGAAGTCCAGGAACAGCCTCCGCACATGGGTGTTCTTCTCCTCCAGGTGAGCCAGGCTCAGGTGAAGAACGGAGGAGATGGCGTCCTGAGTGGAGCGGTTTTGCCGGTCGGCAAACTGGAACGGGTCAAATAATAGGGGGAGTCTGGAAACGATGTGACCTTTAAGCAGCCTTTCGAAGCACTTCATCATAACCGGAGTCAGTGCAACAGGCCGGTAATCATTAAATGAGGTGATTTGAGGTTTCTTCGGCACCGGAATGATGGAGGCAGTCTTAAAGCACGCCGGCACTGTGGCTTGGCCCAGCGAGGTGTTAAAAATGTCTGTGATGACCCCAGCCAGATGACTTGCACATTCCCTGAACACACGCCCAGGAATGTTGTCGGGGCCAGGGGCCTTACAGGGGTTGACTCTCCTCAGGGTCTTCAACACATCGGCGGAGTCAAGGCAGAGTACCTCCTCTTCCTGATGGGGGACAGTTTTAACTGCTGGAGTGCCGTTTAGTGCCTCGAACCTCCCAAAGAAGTTATTTAGACCATTTAGAAAGTCAGCATCAACTACACCCACCGGGGGGGGGGAGGGTGAGTTGTAGTCTGTAATCGCCCGTATGCCTTGCCACATACTCCTGATGTTTTTGACGTCGTGGAAACGATCCTGAAATTTTCGACTGCGGTCTCGCTTCGCTATCCTGATGGCACGGTTCAAGTTGGCTCTCGCTGTCCTCAGTGTCTCCTTGTCGCCAGACTTGAAGGCAGAGTTCCGCGCTCGTAGCGTTTGACGTACCTCCTCAGTCATCCAGGGTCGTTGGTTGCCCCGGGTGATGATATTCTTAGTGGTGCTGACGTCCTCGGTGCATTTGTTGATGTAGGCTGACACAGTCATGGCACACGCATGTCTAATCTACATCGGGAAAACTGGGAGGGAGGGAGGCAGGCAGGGAGGCAGGCAGGGAGGCAGGCAGGGAGGCAGGCAGTGTCTGTCTGTTGAGGTTTTCACCTTGTTCTTCTCCTGCTGAAGTTCTAACTGGACGTCCATCAGTTTGGTTCTCAGCTCGTCATTGGCGGCCTGAAGGGCGTCCGTTCGCTCCGCCTTGGCCCGCCCTGCCGGAGCTCGTTTGGACATCTCTTACTCGAGTCTCGCCCGGTCGTCAGTCAGAGATCACAACATTTGTACCTGGAGAGCACAAACGCAGCGCTGTTTTCCACTGGCTTCGAACTCAACTTCAATCGGTACCGTAACTTACAACATCATAAACATAGAACTAGCTTGACTTATTCATTGAATAAATGCATTTGGTTCTTCAAAACTGCATCACGCAACATAGCGTGACCGAGACGGCCGTTATCCACCTGCGTGAAGTTATTTGGTGAAATGAATGAGATGTTTAAGACACCATCGTTCTGTCTCTATGTAGATGAAGGTAAATAATCGATTGCTGAAGGTCCAAAGGTGTTGTGATAAACAAATAAACATATTAGTGATTAGTGACATATTTGTGATAAACATATTAGGCAGGATAATCACATATGTTAACGTGACTGCCCACACTGTATTTATTTATGGTTATTTGTTAAATCGAGTACTGTTAGACATGAAATAGGAAGTGTTTAACATAAATGGAAGACGAAAGGGGTACTCACCATTGTAGCTCCTGCTGGTCAATGATACGAGCCTCTTCTTGCAGTGGAAAACATACAGCCAACAAACACCGTGGAACCTAAAGGAATGAAATTAAACATTAACATTTAGCCTCAACCAACATTCACAGATACAACGCAACGCAAACTACACAAACGTAAATCTTTTTAAACACAATGAGTTGTACTTACCGTGTACGCTCTAGACGGTCCACTTGCAAGCGGAAAATAAAGATATTTCTGTTGATAATCGTCGTGTTTGTATCCGGTGTCTCGCTCAAGGCCATTGCGCCCACAGATTTGAATTTTGGTGAGAGTTCAGCCTATTGACGTCATTTCCGCGGTGTAATACCCGCATATCTGAAACGGCAAAGTTAAGAGTAGAGTTAAATAAAGTTTTTAGTCAACGCAATAATTTACAACCGTTGACCAGTCGAAATAATCGTCGAAATTTGGCGTCTGTGGCTGGAAGCAGACGCCGAGTTCGACATTCCTCCCAAACGCCACACTCCCTCGCTTTTCAGGGCTAAAAAAAAACAGTTGTAATTACCTTGTACGCTCTAGACGGTCAAGTTGCAAGCTGAAAACAAAAATATTTGCCTTGTTAGTCATCGTGTTACTAACCGCTGTGTCTTGTTTGCCAGAACTGCCGCTTTCCTACTTCCTGTTGCAAGCCACGCCCACGGATTATAATTTTGCCGTGAGTTCCGCCTATTGACGTCATGTCCGCGTCACATGACTGCGACGTAATATTATCTAAAACTGTTTGTGCGGTATTGTGTTGTTCTGTGCGGTATTGTGTTATTCTGTGCGGCGTCGTGTTGTTCTGTGCGGCGTCGTGTTGTTCAGTGCGACGTCGTGTTGTTCAGTGCGGCATGGTGTTGTTCAGTGCGGCATGGTGTTGTTCAGTGCGGCATGGTGTTGTTCAGTGCGGCATAATGTTGTTCAGTGCGGCATAATGTTGTTCAGTGCGGCATGGTGTTGTTCAGTGCGGCATGGTGTTGTTCAGTGCGGCATGGTGTTGTTCAGTGCGGCATAATGTTGTTCAGTGCGCCATAATGTTGTTCAGTGCGGCATGGTGTTGTTCAGTGCGGGATGGTGTTGTTCAGTGCAGGATGGTGTTGTTCAGTGCGGCATGGTGTTGTTCAATGCGGCATGGTGTTGTTCAGTGCGGGATGGTGTTGTTCAGTGCGGCATGGTGTTGTTCAGTGCGGCATAATGTTGTTCAGTGCGGCATGGTGTTGTTCAGTGCGGCATGGTGTTGTTCAGTGCGGCATGGTGTTGTTCAGTGCGGCATGGTGTTGTTCAGTGCGGAATGGTGTTGTTCAGTGCGGCATGGTGTTGTTCAGTCCGGGATGGTGTTGTTCAATGCGGGATCGTGTTGTTCAGTGCGGGGTGGTGTTGTTCAGTGCGGGATGGTGTTGTTCAGTGCGGCATGGTGTTGTTCAATGCGGCATGGTGTTGTTCAGTGCGGGATGGTGTTGTTCATTGCGGCATGGTGTTGTTCAGTGCGGCATGGTGTTGTTCAGTGCGGCATGGTGTTGTTCAGTGCGGCATGGTGTTGTTCAGTGCGGCATAATGTTGTTCAGTGCGGCATGGTGTTGTTCAGTGTGGAAAGGTGTTGTTCAGTGCAGGATGGTGTTGTTCAGTGCGGCATGGTGTTGTTCAATGCAGGATCGTGTTGTTCAGTGCAGCATAATGTTGTTCAGTGCAGCATGGTGTTGTTCAGGGCGGCATGGTGTTGTTCAATGCGGCATGGTGTTGTTCACTGCGGGATGGTGTTGTTCAATGCGGGATCGTGTTGTTCAGTGCAGCATGGTGTTGTTCAGTGCGGCATGGTGTTGTTCAGTGCGACATAATGTTGTTTAGTGCGGCATAATGTTGTTCAGTGCGGCATAATGTTGTTCAGTGCGGCATGGTGTTGTTCAGTGCGGCATGGTGTTGTTCAGTGCGGCATGGTGTTGTTCAGTGCAGGATGGTGTTGTTCAGTGCGGCATGGTGTTGTTCAATGCGGCATGGTGTTGTTCAGTGCGGGATGGTGTTGTTCAGTGCAGGATGGTGTTGTTCAGTGCGGCATGGTGTTGTTCAGTGTGGAATGGTGTTGTTCAGTGCGGCATGGTGTTGTTCAGTGCGGCATGGTGTTGTTCAGTGCAGGATGGTGTTGTTCGATGCGGGATCGTGTTGTTCAGTGCGGCATGGTGTTGTTCAATGCGGCATGGTGTTGTTCAGTGCGGGATGGTGTTGTTAAGTGCGGCATGGTGTTGTTCAGTGCGGCATAATGTTGTTCAGTGCGGCATGGTGTTGTTCAGTGCGGCATGGTGTTGTTCAGTGCGGCATGGTGTTGTTCAGTGCGGCATGGTGTTGTTCAGTGCGGCATGGTGTTGTTCAGTGCGGCATGGTGTTGTTCAGTGCGGCATGGTGTTGTTCAGTGCGGAATGGTGTTGTTCAGTGCGGCATGGTGTTGTTCAGTGCGGGATGGTGTTGTTCAATGCGGGATCATGTTGTTCAGTGCGGCGTGGTGTTGTTCAGTGCAGGATGGTGTTGTTCAGTGCAGGATGGTGTTGTTCAGTGCGGCATGGTGTTGTTCAATGCAGGATCGTGTTGTTCAGTGCAGCATAATGTTGTTCAGTGCAGCATGGTGTTGTTCAGTGCGGCATGGTGTTGTTCAATGCGGCATGGTGTTGTTCAGTGCGGGATGGTGTTGTTCAGTGCGGCATGGTGTTTTTCAGTGCGGCATAATGTTGTTCAGTGCGGCATGGTGTTGTTCAGTGCGGCATGGTGTTGTTCAGTGCAGGATGGTGTTGTTCAGTGCGGCATGGTGTTGTTCAATGCAGGATCGTGTTTTTCAGTGCAGCATAATGTTGTTCAGTGCAGCATGGTGTTGTTCAGTGCGGCATAATGTTGTCCAGTGCGCCATAATGTTGTTCAGTGCGGCATGGTGTTGTTTAGTGCGGGATGGTGTTGTTCAGTGCAGGATGGTGTTGTTCAGTGCGGCATGGTGTTGTTCAATGCGGCATGGTGTTGTTCAGTGCGGGATGGTGTTGTTCAGTGCGGCATGGTGTTGTTCAGTGCGGCATAATGTTGTTCAGTGCGGCATGGTGTTGTTCAGTGCGGCATGGTGTTGTTCAGTGCGGCATGGTGTTGTTCAGTGCGGCATGGTGTTGTTCAGTGCGGAATGGTGTTGTTCAGTGCGGCATGGTGTTGTTCAGTGCGGGATGGTGTTGTTCAATGCGGGATCGTGTTGTTCAGTGCGGGGTGGTGTTGTTCAGTGCAGGATGGTGTTGTTCAGTGCAGGATGGTGTTGTTCAGTGCGGCATGGTGTTGTTCAATGCAGGATCGTGTTGTTCAGTGCAGCATAATGTTGTTCAGTGCGGCATGGTGTTGTTCAATGCGGCATGGTGTTGTTCAGTGCGGGATGGTGTTGTTCAGTGCGGCATGGTGTTTTTCAGTGCGGCATAATGTTGTTCAGTGCGGCATGGTGTTGTTCAGTGCGGCATGGTGTTGTTCAGTGCAGGATGGTGTTGTTCAGTGCGGCATGGTGTTGTTCAATGCAGGATCGTGTTGTTCAGTGCAGCATAATGTTGTTCAGTGCAGCATGGTGTTGTTCAGTGCGGCATGGTGTTGTTCAGTGCGACATAATGTTGTTCAGTGCGGCATAATGTTGTTCAGTGCGGCATAATGTTGTTCAGTGCGGCATGGTTTTGTTCAGTGCGGCATGGTGTTGTTCAGTGCGGCATGGTGTTGTTCAGTGCAGGATGGTGTTGTTCAGTGCGGCATGGTGTTGTTTAATGCGGCATGGTGTTGTTCAGTGCGGGATGGTGTTGTTCAGTGCAGGATGGTGTCGTTCAGTGCGGCATGGTGTTGTTCAGTGCGGAATGGTGTTGTTCAGTGCGGCATGGTGTTGTTCAGTGCGGGATGGTGTTGTTCAATGCGGGATCGTGTTGTTCAGTGCGGCATGGTGTTGTTCAGTGCGGCATGGTGTTGTTCAGTGCGGCATAATGTTGTTCAGTGCGGCATGGTGTTGTTCAGTGCGGCATGGTGTTGTTCAGTGCGGCATGGTGTTGTTCAGTGCGGCATAATGTTGTCCAGTGCGCCATAATGTTGTTCAGTGCGGCATGGTGTTGTTTAGTGCGGGATGGTGTTGTTCAGTGCAGGATGGTGTTGTTCAGTGCGGCATGGTGTTGTTCAATGCGGCATGGTGTTGTTCAGTGCGGGATGGTGTTGTTCAGTGCGGCATGGTGTTGTTCAGTGCGGCATAATGTTGTTCAGTGCGGCATGGTGTTGTTCAGTGCGGCATGGTGTTGTTCAGTGCGGCATGGTGTTGTTCAGTGCGGCATGGTGTTGTTCAGTGCGGAATGGTGTTGTTCAGTGCGGCATGGTGTTGTTCAGTGCGGGATGGTGTTCAATGCGGGATCGTGTTGTTCAGTGCGGGGTGGTGTTGTTCAGTGCAGGATGGTGTTGTTCAGTGCAGGATGGTGTTGTTCAGTGCGGCATGGTGTTGTTCAATGCAGGATCGTGTTGTTCAGTGCAGCATAATGTTGTTCAGTGCAGCATGGTGTTGTTCAGTGCGGCATGGTGTTGTTCAATGCGGCATGGTGTTGTTCAGTGCGGGATGGTGTTGTTCAGTGCGGCATGGTGTTTTTCAGTGCGGCATAATGTTGTTCAGTGCGGCATGGTGTTGTTCAGTGCGGCATGGTGTTGTTCAGTGCGACATAATGTTGTTCAGTGCGGCATAATGTTGTTCAGTGCGGCATGGTGTTGTTCAGTGCGGCATGGTGTTGTTCAGTGCGGCATGGTGTTGTTCAGTGCGGCATGGTGTTGTTCAGTGCAGGATGGTGTTGTTCAGTGCAGGATGGTGTTGTTCAGTGCAGGATGGTGTTGTTCAGTGCGGGATGGTGTTGTTCAGTGCGGGATGGTGTTGTTCAGTGCGGCATGGTGTTGTTCAGTGCGGAATGGTGTTGTTCAGTGCGGCATGGTGTTGTTCAGTGCGGCATGGTGTTGTTCAGTGCAGGATGGTGTTGTTCAATGCGGGATGGTGTTGTTCAGTGCGGGATGGTGTTGTTCAGTGCAGGATGGTGTTGTTCAGTGCGGCATGGTGTTGTTCAATGCGGCATGGTGTTGTTCAGTGCAGGATGGTGTTGTTCAGTGCGGCATGGTGTTGTTCAATGCGGCATGGTGTTGTTCAATGCGGCATGGTGTTGTTCAGTGCGGCATGGTGTTGTTCAGTGCGGCATGGTGTTGTTCAGTGCAGCGTAATGTTGTTCAGTGCGGCATGGTGTTGTTCAGTGCAGAATGGTGTTGTTCAGTGCGGCATGGTGTTGTTCAGTGCAGGATGGTGTTGTTCAGTGCGGCATGGTGTTGCTCAGTGCGGCATGGTGTTGTTCAGTGCGGGATGGTGTTGTTCATTGCGGCATGGTGTTGTTCAGTGCGGCATGGTGTTGTTCAGTGCGGCATGGTGTTGTTCAGTGCGGCATAATGTTGTTCAGTGCGCCATAATGTTGTTCAGTGCGGCATGGTGTTGTTCAGTGCGGGATGGTGTTGTTCAGTGCAGGATGGTGTTGTTCAGTGCGGCATGGTGTTGTTCAGTGCGGCATGGTGTTGTTCAGTGCGGCATAATGTTGTTCAGTGCGGCATAATGTTGTTCAGTGCGGGATGGTGTTGTTCATTGCGGCATGGTGTTGTTCAGTGCGGCATGGTGTTGTTCAGTGCGGCATGGTGTTGTTCAGTGCGGGATGGTGTTGTTCAGTGCAGGATGGTGTTGTTCAGTGCGGCATGGTGTTGTTCAGTGCGGCATGGTGTTGTTCATTTCGGCATAATGTTGTTCAGTGCGGCATAATGTTGTTTAGTGCGGCATGGTGTTGTTCAGTGCGGGATGGTGTTGTTCAGTGCGTTATAATGTTGTTCAGTGCGGCATGGTGTTGTTCAGTGCGGCATGGTGTTGTTCAGTGCGGCATGGTGTTGTTCAGTGCGGCATAATGTTGTTCAGTGCGGCATAATGTTGTTCAGTGCGGCATGGTGTTGTTCAGTGCGGGATGGTGTTGTTCAGTGCGGGATGGTGTTGTTCAGTGCGGCATGGTGTTCAATGCGGAATGGTGTTGTTCAGTGCAGGATGGTGTTGTTCAGTGCGGCATGGTGTTGTTCAGTGCGGCATAATGTTGTTCAGTGCGGCATGGTGTTGTTCAGTGCGGCATGGTGTTGTTCAGTGCGGCATGGTGTTGTTCAGTGCGGCATAATGTTGTTCAGTGCGGCATGGTGTTGTTCAGTGCGGCATGGTGTTGTTCAGTGCGGCATAATGTTCAGTGCGGCATAATGTTGTTCAGTGCGGCATGGTGTTGTTCAGTGCGGGATGGTGTTGTTCAGTGCAGGATGGTGTTGTTCAGTGCGGCATGGTGTTCAGTGCGGGATGGTGTCTTTCAGTGCGGCATGGTGTCGTTCAGTGCGGCATGGTGTCTTTCAGTGCGGCATGGTGTCGTTCAGTGAGGCATGGTGTTGTTCAGTGCGGCATGGTGTTGTTTAGTGCGGCATGGTGTTGTTCAGTGCGGGATGGTGTTGTTCAGTGTGGCATGGTGTTCAGTGCGGCATGGTGTTGTTCAGTGCGGTATCGTGTTGTTCAGTGCGGTATCGTGTTTCTCAGTGCGGTATCGTGTTGTTCAGTGCAGTATCGTTGTGTTGTTCGTATTGTGTTTAACACTTAGCCTCTAACACTTAGCCTCTAACACTTAGCCTCTAGCATCTAGAAGGTAAATAAATAGGAAGGAAGGACTCACCGGTGACGTCTTCGCCCACGTCCAAGCGTTGTACTTTGTATTTTCATCCTTCTGACAGTGGAAAACATAGCCAACAAACACCGTGGAACCTAAACGAATGAAAGAAAACTATCATTTGGCCACAACCAACATTCACAGATACAACACAATGTGACGTGCGGGGTTGAGGTTAAAGGTTGAGTGAAGGGCCCTCGTTTTAAACTACTTTTTTGAAAAGGATTGGGAACAAGTAAGACGTATTTAATTTATTTAATGGGAAGTAGTAAGAGCTATTGAATTTAATCTATGTATTATATTCTATTGTATTGTATTCTGTTGTATTCTTTTGGATTGTATTCACACTAACCCCACTAAAACTTCAGCCCACAAAAACTCGCCTCTGGCGCCTAGCCTCTGGCACTTAGCCTCTAACACTTAGCCTTTAACACTTAGCCTTTAACACTTAGCCTTTAACACTTAGCCTAGAAGGTGAATAAATAGGGTTAAAGGTTGAGTGAAGGGACCTCGTTTTAAACTACTTTTTTGTAAAGGAGTGGGAACAAGTAAGACGTATTTAATTTATTTAATGGGAAGTAGTAAGACTTATTAAATTTATTTAATCTACTTTTCTTCCCAGGCAAAATTTGATGTGCTGCAATTCCAAATTTCCAAAGTGAATGAAGGAATGAAGTCCTTTAAATTATGATTTTGTATAAATACTAGGCATTAACACAAAATCGACGGCACAAAATGGGCAGACTTTACTTGTTTGAAAAGGACTGGTTACAAGACAGACTTTTTTAATTTATTTAATGGGAAGAAGACTTATTTAGTTTAATTGATCTATTTTTGTTCCCTGGCAAAATTCGATTTGCTGCAATTCCAAATTTCCAAAGTGAATGAAGGAAAGAAGTCGTTTAAATTATGATTTTGTTTAAATACTAGGCATAGACACAAAATCTACGGCACAAAATGGGCAGACTTTACTTGTTTGAAGAGGACTGGTTACAAGACAGACTTTTCTGATTTATTTAATGGGAAGAAGACTTATTTAGTTTATTTAATCTATTTTTGTTCCCTGGCAAAATTGGATTTGCTGAAATTGTATTTTGCCAAATCTTGCCTTGAGACCTGATAGGAAGTATTAAACGCTTAGTTAAATCAATACAAGTTGGTAATAAGAGCGAGTAATGTTGGTTGAACCGATGAATGAAGGTTGAAAGCAATTTAAATTATGACTTTGTATAAATACTAGATATTAACAGAACATCTACTGCGCGAAATGGGCAGAGTTTACTTGTTTGAGAAGGAGTGGCTTATTCAAAACTAAGATTTATTTAATCTGTTTGTTCCCAGGCAAAATTGGATGTGATGCAATTCCAAATTTCACCACATGATGGTGCCCAATTTTGACTTCATAGGACATATTAAACACTTAGCTTGTTATTATGTTCAAGGTAATCAGATTTGTTTATTATTCTAATGGCCTCTTCAAAACTATTCTGGATTACTACTTTGGATCTATTCTACATTACTTGGCAACAACATACTCTGTAACAGATTAGGCAGTATAATCATATCTGTTAACTTGAGAGTGCCCACACTCAATCTACTTATCGTGATGTTAAATCAATTACTGTTAGACATTATTTGTCTGATAATCTACCAAATCTTTGAATTGAAGAATTTGTGATTTAATTAATAGCTTGTTGTTATGTTAAGGGTAATCAGACTTGTATATAATTCTAATGGCCTTCTTTTGAAAACTATTCTGAATTACAACTTTGGATCTTATATTACTTTGCAACAATCTACTCCGTGACAGATTAGGCAGTATAATCACATATGTTAACTTCAGTGCCCACACTGTATTTATTTATGGTTATTTGTTAAATCAAGTACTGTTAGACATGAAATAGGAAGTGTTTAACATAAATGTTATGGCTACTCACCATTGTAGCTCGCTCCTGGTCAATGATACGAGCCTCTTCTTGCAGTGGAAAACTTGCAGCCAACAAACACCGTGGAACCTAAAGGAATGAAATTAAACATTAACATTTCGCCTCGACCAATTTTCACACGTACAACGCAACGCAGCTACACTTCTGCTATTACAAACGTAAATCTCCTTAAACACAATGAGTGTTACTTACCGTGTACGCTCTAGACGGTCCAGTTGCAAGCAGAAAATAAAGATATTTCTGTTGATAATCGTCGCTGCTCAGTGGCTCACGGCCATCGCGCCAACAGATTTGAATTTTGGCGGAGGTTCGGGCAATTACGTCATATCCACGGCACATGACTGCGACGTAATACCCGCTTATCTGAAACGGCAGTTAAAAGTAGAGTTACATCAAGTTTTCTTGGAACCTAAACGAATGAAAGAAAACTATCATTTGGCCACAACCAACACTCACAGATACAACACAACGTGCGGGGTTGGGGTTAAAGATTGAGTGAAGGGCCCTCGTTTTAAACTACTGTTTTGAAAAGGAGTGGGAACAAGTAAGACGTATTTAATTTATTTAATGGGAAGTAGTAAGACTCATTAAATTTATTTAATCTACTTTTCTTCCCAGGCAAAATTTGATGTGCTGCAATTCCAAATTTCCAAAGTGAATGAAGGAATGAAGTCCTTTAAATTATGATTTTGTATAAATACTAGGCATTAACACAAAATCGACGGCACAAAATGGGCAGACTTTACTTGTTTGAAAAGGACTGGTTACAAGACAGACTTTTTTAATTTATTTAATGGGAAGAAGACTTATTTAGTTTAATTGATCTATTTTTGTTCCCTGCCAAAATTCGATTTGCTGCAATTCCAAATTTCCAAAGTGAATGAAGGAAAGAAGTCGTTTAAATTATGATTTTGTTTAAATACTAGGCATAGACACAAAATCTACGGCACAAAATGGGCAGACTTTACTTGTTTGAAGAGGACTGGTTACAAGACAGACTTTTCTGATTTATTTAATGGGAAGAGGACTTATTTAGTTTATTTAATCTATTTTTGTTCCCTGGCAAAATTGGATTTGCTGAAATTGTATTTTGCCAAATCTCGATTTGAGACCTGATAGGAAGTATTAAACGCTTAGTTAAATCAATACAAGTTGGTAATAAGAGCGAGTAATGTTGGTTGAACCGATGAATGAAGGTTGAAAGCAATTTAAATTATGACTTTGTATAAATACTAGATATTAACAGAACATCTACTGCGCAAAATGGGCAGAGTTTACTTGTTTGAGAAGGAGTGGCTTATTCAAAACTAAGATTTATGTAATCTGTTTGTTCCCAGGCAAAATTGGATGTGATGCAATTCCAAATTTCACCACATGATGGTGCCCAATTTTGACTTCATAGGACATATTAAACACTTAGCTTGTTATTATGTTCAAGGTAATCAGATTTGTTTATCATTCTAATGGCCTCTTCAAAACTATTCTGGATTACTACTTTGGATCTATTCTACATTACTTGGCAACAACATACTCTGTAACAGATTAGGCAGTATAATCACATATGTTAACTTGAGAGTGCCCACACTCAATCTACTTATCGTGATGTGTTAAATCAATTACTGTTAGACATTATTTGTCTGATAATCTACCAAATCTTTGAATTGAAGAATTTGTGATTTAATTAATAGCTTGTTCAGGGTAATCAGACTTGTATATAATTCTAATGGCCTTCTTTTGAAAACTATTCTGAATTACAACTTTGGATCTTATATTACTTTGCAACAATCTACTCCGTGACAGATTAGGCAGTATAATCACATATGTTAACTTCAGTGCCCACACTGTATTTATTTATGGTTATTTGTTAAATCAAGTACTGTTAGACATGAAATAGGAAGTGTTTAACATAAATGTTATGGCTACTCACCATTGTAGCTCGCTCCTGGTCAATGATACAAGCCTCTTCTTGCAGTGGAAAACTTGCAGCCAACAAACACCGTGGAACCTAAAGGAATGAAATTAAACATTAACATTTCGCCTCGACCAATTTTCACACGTACAACGCAACGCGGCTACACTTCTGCTATTACAAACGTAAATCTCCTTAAACACAATGAGTGTTACTTACCGTGTACGCTCTAGACGGTCCAGTTGCAAGCAGAAAATAAAGATATTTCTGTTGATAATCGTCGCTGCTCAGTGGCTCACGGCCATCGCGCCAACAGATTTGAATTTTGGCGGAGGTTCGGGCAATTACGTCATATCCGCGGCATTTGACTGCGACGTAATACCCGCTTATCTGAAACGGCAGTTAAAAGTAGAGTTACATCAAGTTTTCTTGGAACCTAAACGAATGAAAGAAAACTATCATTTGGCCACAACCAACATTCACAGATACAACACAACGTGCGGGGTTGAGGTTAAAGATTGAGTGAAGGGCCCTCGTTTTAAACTACTGTTTTGAAAAGGAGTGGGAACAAGTAAGACGTATTTAATTTATTTAATGGGAAGTAGTAAGACTTATTAAATTTATTTAATCTACTTTTCTTCCCAGGCAAAATTTGATGTGCTGCAATTCCAAATTTCCAAAGTGAATGAAGGAATGAAGTCCTTTAAATTATGATTTTGTATAAATACTAGGCATTAACACAAAATCGACGGCACAAAATGGGCAGACTTTACTTGTTTGAAAAGGACTGGTTACAAGACAGACTTTTTTAATTTATTTAATGGGAAGAAGACTTATTTAGTTTAATTGATCTATTTTTGTTCCCTGCCAAAATTCGATTTGCTGCAATTCCAAATTTCCAAAGTGAATGAAGGAAAGAAGTCGTTTAAATTATGATTTTGTTTAAATACTAGGCATAGACACAAAATCTACGGCACAAAATGGGCAGACTTTACTTGTTTGAAGAGGACTGGTTACAAGACAGACTTTTCTGATTTATTTAATGGGAAGAGGACTTATTTAGTTTATTTAATCTATTTTTGTTCCCTGGCAAAATTGGATTTGCTGAAATTGTATTTTGCCAAATCTCGATTTGAGACCTGATAGGAAGTATTAAACGCTTAGTTAAATCAATACAAGTTGGTAATAAGAGCGAGTAATGTTGGTTGAACCGATGAATGAAGGTTGAAAGCAATTTAAATTATGACTTTGTATAAATACTAGATATTAACAGAACATCTACTGCGCAAAATGGGCAGAGTTTACTTGTTTGAGAAGGAGTGGCTTATTCAAAACTAAGATTTATGTAATCTGTTTGTTCCCAGGCAAAATTGGATGTGATGCAATTCCAAATTTCACCACATGATGGTGCCCAATTTTGACTTCATAGGACATATTAAACACTTAGCTTGTTATTATGTTCAAGGTAATCAGATTTGTTTATCATTCTAATGGCCTCTTCAAAACTATTCTGGATTACTACTTTGGATCTATTCTACATTACTTGGCAACAACATACTCTGTAACAGATTAGGCAGTATAATCACATATGTTAACTTGAGAGTGCCCACACTCAATCTACTTATCGTGATGTGTTAAATCAATTACTGTTAGACATTATTTGTCTGATAATCTACCAAATCTTTGAATTGAAGAATTTGTGATTTAATTAATAGCTTGTTCAGGGTAATCAGACTTGTATATAATTCTAATGGCCTTCTTTTGAAAACTATTTTGAATTACAACTTTGGATCTTATATTACTTTGCAACAATCTACTCGGTGACAGATTAGGCAGTATAATCACATATGTTAACTTCAGTGCCCACACTGTATTTATTTATGGTTATTTGTTAAATCAAGTACTGTTAGACATGAAATAGGAAGTGTTTAACATAAATGTTATGGCTACTCACCATTGTAGCTCGCTCCTGGTCAATGATATGAGCCTCTTCTTGCAGTGGAAAACTTGCAGCCAACAAACACCGTGGAACCTAAAGAAATGAAATTAAACATTAACATTTCGCCCGGACCAACATTCACACGTACAACGCAACGCGGCTACACTTCTGCTATTACAAACGTAAATCTCCTTAAACACAACGAGTGTTACTTACCGTGTACGCTCTAGGCAAAATTGGATGTGATGCAATTCCAAATCTATCTGAAACGGCAGTTAAAAGTAGAGTTACATCAAGTTTTCTTTTTTAATCAACACAATCATTTACAACCGTTGACCAGAAAGAATCGTCGAAATTCGACGTCCCCCACAAACGCCACGCTCACTCGCTTTTCAGGGCAACAAAAGTACTTCTTTTTAAAAACGATGAGTTGTACTTACCGTGTACGCTCTGGACGGTCCAGTTGCAAGCAGAAAATAAAAATATTTCTCTTGTTAGTCGTATGTTACCATCCGCTGTGTCTTTGTCAACATCGCCGCCATTTTCCTACTTCCTGCTGCGAGCCACGCCCACGGATTTAAATTTGGGCGGAAGCTCTTTCCATTGGCGTCGTTTTCGCGTATAGCAAATCCGATTGGTTGGGAAGGGGGCACGGTTATGCAGCCGAGGAGTCCTGTGATCGGTGGGATGTAAAGTAGGCGTCGACGTCACGTCCGCGTCACGTGACCACGACGTGGCAGACGTCAAATAGCAACCGCTGTTTTGTTTAGTAGACTTACAGTTGTTATGCATTGACATAATGGCGCACACACCAAATAGATTTAAATAAATTAAATAATTCTTCTGCCCACTCTCTTTTAAACAAGTTAACTCTCCCCGCGGATTTGAATTCCGGCGAAAGTTACGCCCATCGACGTCACGTATGTCACGTGACCACGACGTGGCAGATGTCATATAGCAACCGCTGTTTTGTTTAGTAGATTTACAGTTGTTATGCATTGGCATAATGGTGTGCACTCAAAATAGATTTAAATAAATTAAATATTTCTTCTGCCTACTCCCTTTTAAACAAGTTAACTCTGCCCACGTCCATTGACGTCTTGTCTGCGTCACGTGACCACGACGTAGCGACGTCATATAGTAACCGCTGTTTTGACCAGTAGACTTAGTTATTATGCGTTGACATAATGGCGCACTGGTTAGCATGGCCACCTCTTAAGCATGATGATGCGGGTTCGACGCCTGATCAATGTTAGCATGGAGTGAGCTGAAGTGCATGGCGCTGAAGATTTGAATCTTTGAAATGCGCTGAGGTCTGACATATCAGGCAGAATGGTTTGCCATCACGTTCAACAAAAAATAGAAACTTTCCCACTCTGATTAAAACGTCCTGTGTTCATCTACGTATTTTCGTTTTGCTGTGCATCTTTTCCCTGCCATTTCGAGAGCCCAATTGACACTCATAGTTTAAAGAAATGTGTTTGCCCATCCTACTTTGTGGAATTTCACCACATGCGCTTTTGACCAAAATACCAAATTGAACTCAAGTGAAGCCAACACGCACAACCCCCCCCCCCCCACACACACACACACACACACACAAATGTTGATATGAACATAAAAGAGCCGCATGCGGTTCGGGAGTTGCGGCTTGGCCAAACCTGTACTATACAACTTTATTTGTATAAAATTTTCACAACAGCTGTCACACAAACAAAGCGGGAAAAACCGAAGACGTGCGTGTTCCGCCCACGCTGGATTTATTTGCACCTTTGAAAAGACACCGTATTGCCGCAGATGTGGCAAAGAGTACTTTTGGGCATCTGAGACGGAAGGATGTCCAAAGCATCACGTCACCTGCTCTGGTAGGCATGGTGGTGGGACGTTGAGGTCAACCGCTTTGGGGTTGGCTGACTCTTTGATCGCAGGATGCCACACACTTGAAGACAGAAGCAGAAAAGCAGAGCTAAATGCAAAATGTACTCACCGGTGACTCCAATTTTTTTCCCCCCTGAAGAAACAGCTGGACGGGTGGCCCCGGCTGGCCAGTGGGACTCTTGTTATTCTGACCCTTTTTAGTGCGCGTTTGGGGCAACAACCGTTTTTTGTGGCGCTCTCTTCTGGTTCAAAAGTGCCCTGCATGTGAATTTGCTTTTCCTGCCTTCTGATTGGATGAGCGCCGGTGTGACGCGGTGCCTCTGTCACCGTGGCGGGGGGTATACGTTGGCATCGGAGCGTCTGCCAACGTCTGAGACCGGCTGGCAGTGTATCGGAGGTGTCGAGTGCGGTGCCGCTGGAGCTCACTCACCAGCTGGTGTTAGGGCCACAGAATGAAGGCCAAGGAGAAGAATAGAAAGAGAAACAGAAACTTCTCCTCCAATTGTTTGATTTGTCTCTTCTGAGCTTCGATGAATTCTTTCAGCTCTTTGTTCCTCTAGGACGGACAAATGGAAAGTGGCATTCAAAAGCCAGTAAGCGTGCAAGTAAGTGCCGGGCTGGCTTTGGGCCCTTACCTGTTGCGCGCTGTGCAGCAGATCCATTCTCTCTTGGAGGATGCAAGCGTCGCGCTCCCTCAACTCGCACATCAGGGCTCGCTTCCATTGGTCCACGGCGCTCCTAAGCTCTTCTCTCTGATCCGCCGTCAGCACGTCATTCACGCCAGCGTGGCTGGCTTTTTCGCCGTCCGTGGCGGGGCAGTCCCGCTGCGGTAGCGCCTCGTACAACATGGCCTCCAGCTCCAGGATCCTCTGGGCCGCAATCCTCGTCCATCAGTGGTCCGGCGGGAGATTTGAGGGCGGCTTACCTTATGAGCCTGGTCCATGGAACACTTCCTGAAGTCCAACTCTTCATCCAGGTAGCCCTTCTGCTTGCAGAACATATCCTAGCACAGCTCAAGGTCAGAATTGTTGGGGCACATTGCCGGAGTTCCCCTTGGCTGATGTCGCGTGTCTGTCTACCTTCTCACTTTCAATGTCCAACATCTTCTGTTGAAGTGCTGACTTGGTCACTTTGATGTATTCTAACCACTGAGGAAAGGCTGCTGTCACATAAGCAGAATGCGAGAGCGTGCGTGGACGTGCGCGTTACCTTCTCGGCTAGGGTGAGAAGGGTCCTGGCGTGAATCATGACCACCTGCTCCTCGTTGGTGAGATTCTGCAAGAGCCCAAAGGCACAGCGTCAACAAGCTTCTTTCAGCGCAAAGCCTTCCAAAAGTCACATTTGAGCCGCCGAGTCTCGTGGAGTGCGAACATAAGGAGTTCGACATACACTTACGGCGTTATAGCCCAGGATGTCCAGCTTCTTCATCAGATCACTGATGACGATGTCCGGGGGAAAGGCGCAAGGAGCAATGTAAGGTGTTCTGGGACCTCGGGTTAAGGTTAGGGTTGCGAGGGACGCCTTACGTACGCTCACGCCCTCGGCCTCGCAGTAGATCTGCAAAGGGCTGAGGCCGTCTGGGAAACGGACTTGCAGAAACTTCAAGACGGGGGAGCGCCACTCCCTCTCCTGAAAGGCAGAGGCATGCATCCGTCCGTCCGTCCGTCCGTCCGTCCGTCACATCTCTGGCCTCAACACGCTTGTGCGAGTCTTCCCACCTCCAGCTCCAGGATGCGGAACTCAAGCAGTTCGTTTTGGTCTCGGATATCCTGGATGTGCTCTTTCAGACGCGCTTCTTCCGCCTCCATCCGCCTGACCTGAAAAGACAGTCAGACCTCATCTGCGGGGCTTCCCGACAGGTGTGACGCCAAGCGACTCCGCCCAGCGCCTTTCTTTCCGTCACCTTTTCGGCCAACTGCTGATTGCTCTGACGCAGCAGCTGCTTCTCCTCCACCCACTTGACATTTGTTAGGTTACGGATTCTAGTTATTGATCTGACTCCAAATTGCGATCAACACTTAACACATAAATTGCTATGTCCTAATCCACACACTGGCGCACCTAACAATTTTGCGAGTTCGTTCTGTCAAAGAGAAGACCAGTAGATCAATCAGACCAAATTTACCAATTATTTATTCCTGACAAAGCGCACTAATACAGGCCTGGGTCCCGGGTCCCTCACACTAAAACTCGTGCGTTTTTGTGACCACCAAAAGACGACACATTCTTCCGGGTTGCCCAGTTTTAAAGAAACACAATATGAATATTAAAGCATGCAAAATATTGTGAGATGATTGGTGGATGGCCATCTCCTCCCCGTCCAGGTGTCGCTGAGGTCAGGCGGTTGGGTTTTCCCCTCGATGCCCAGTCCCATAGATGTGCTGTTGTTCTCCTTTCTCACCGACCTTGAGATTATCTCGTCCGGTACTCCCTGTCTGGGCCTATACACAACACTTCCAAGAAAACAAGTTCATGCAGTTTGCCTGCACATTCCTCGGCCCCCACCAATCCACACGAGCACTTCAATACTAGATATTAATATGATTATAAGTTTAACACAACCTTAAAATATGTTTGCAAACTCCCAAAAGCACATTTCCCTTTATTCCCTCTCATGACCTAATTTATGAGGTCATCACCCGTTACCCTAGCAAACAGCTACCAGCGCGCTGTCGATCCTTCCTTCCCCCCGCTGCTCATGTTGAGTCACCAGGGCATATTGGCCCATCGGTGGCAACGGGCCAACGGTTTTCTCGATCAACCGGACAGTGAGTGACCTAATACATGGAATACAACAACAATCGCATAAAATCATAACTGTAGTAAAAATAGCCACAGCAACAAGCACAGACATGATGAGGCCTTTCCAGCTTCCGAACGTTTTCATCCAATCGGACCAAATATCGGTGTGTAGGCCTGAATGATCTTTCATCTTTTTGTTCAGTGTCCTTAGTCCTTCCAACGCCTGGATCAGTCGGCCTCCTCGTGCCGTGTTGTTTGGGATGAAAGTACAACATGCATCACCAAACATTCCACATACACCATGTTCCTTAGCCAATAGCATGTCCAACGCAATTCTATTTTGGAACGCCATTAACGACGTTGCAGCCAATTGTTCATGAACTGCGGCGAATGATTCAGCTGTATAATTACCCAGTCGTTGGACATTGTAATGAACGTAATTAATACTGTCTACATTTTTATTGGGGGTGATCCATAGGAAGATACTTTCGAATCCCGAGAACACTTGATTAACGAGTTTATACTTATCTGACACACCCCGGGGCACTCCTATAGTGTCAATATATGTGGGATCGTCGTCGCTCAATCACGGGGGCAAAACGTCTCTTTTGGCTTGCTTCAGGAGCCCCGCCAGTGGGGACTCCAGGTCCCAATTGAGATTCTGTATTTCAATGGGGACAACCACCACAGGCATTATCAAAGACACGAGGGAACAGATACCTGATGCGTTCTTTGGCAAGCGATCCTATAATTTGTCATCACCACACCACAACCAGATGTCACTGGTTTTCCTCTGCTCCTTCCATCACTGCTGGGTGAATTCTGGCATGTCCTGTTAAAGCTTGAAAACAAGTGAATTTGGAAAAAAAACTTTGTATATCACAATTACAAATTGAAACCTACTCACCCATTTCTATTTTACCACTCCCCCTTTGACACATTCACCCAATGTGTCATTACGTATCAAAAGGAACCTGCAAAGCGTCCCCTCTCATCACCACTCTCATTGTAGCCAGGCCCGCGGAACCTCTAGCTCCCATCTGGGCCCTGGGACCATCACCCCAAGTCCTTGAAACTTGACTGTCCACCACACACTCGGCAACACAAACAAAAATCATCGCACTCCTGTCAGTGAGCTTATAGCCCTGCTGACAGCGGACATTTGTACACACAAAAACAAAAACAGACATCAAGTATCAAAACAAAAACAGTCATAAAATGAATCCTGGCGCCCGCAGATCATGTCCTGAAAACCACGTCATCAACAAGTTCATCATAAAAACCAAAAGGGCAAGGGTTAACATATTCTTGTAAATCCAACACAAACTTTCCACGAACGCAATCGACAACCTGCAAGAATGAAAACAAGTTACGCAAGCAACGCGCAATCCGCTCCTTGGCTGGTGGCTGGTGCTGCAAAAAATCAAGTCACACAGAAAAACAAAGCAGAGCGTGCTATTGTCGCAAACACGTTCAAGCGTCAAACAATTGGTCACTGTCCACCTAGTCCATCACCCCGTCGGGTGAGCTCAAAGTCGTCACACGTCAAATCGTCCAAAGTCTTGCTGTTCGATACTAGTTCTGTCTTGTCTGACCATATCACTGAAATGGGCCTTCTCCATCACACCGTTTTGTTGTCGATGGTGCCCCTGATTGATCATTGAGCCATGGTTCCAGTCTGTACCACCCCTTCAGGTGAGAGGAATTTTATCCTCAATTGCAAACACATCACCCCAACTTCAGACCTCTCTGGCCAATCACCCTGCGCACACACACTCAAAGTTAGTATGTTAGTGTGCAGGCAAACATTGACTCCTAATAGTAACTCTTCACATTTGGACATAGTTGTCAACATGACCTATTGTAAAATCTCCAATTCAATTTTCCATAAACTCGCCCATCAGATTCATCGCAAATTGTCATATATGTCTATCTGGGGGGGGGGCCGACTGTGGGACCCGCGTGTCAGGGGAGCCTCCATAACCTCAGATTGCTCCTACAAACTCGATCTCTATTACTTATCCTAATTAAATTCAATAAAGATGGGTCCGACTATTCCCTCTGGATTTTTACGTCATCATTTGGCTCTCCCCCTTTTTCCTGTTGTCTAGCTCAAATATGTTTCTCAGTCTGCTTCACTTTATTGCCCCTCTTGGCGAGTCTCACTCCCCCCTCTCAAATTTTCAACTTTAAAATTCACGCCCAATTTTACAAAATTCTTTCTATATTTTTATCAATTTTCTGACCAATTCAACACGTTCCAAATTTAAACATAATCTTGTGGCTTTCCCCGAATTTTTATTCAGCCTCTTCGCCTTCACACGCAATTTCTACGGAAATTAATAATTCTAGTTATTATTGTTAATCATCCGTGGCCCTCGTAAGGACAAGCCGCATCAGTAATGGATGGATGGATGGATTGTTAATCCTAACCCCAAATGCCTATCATAAATTGCCATTTACATCAATTGTCGCAAGGGTCATGTCAATGTATTTGTTATTTAAAGCCCTACTGTATTCTTTTTTTAATTAAGTAGTGCCCTTTATTACTATTTTGCTGACTATCCAGAATTCCAACTTTCTTATGGCCCCTCACCCCTTCAAGCTGAAATATGCATCCTATAAATCAGTCGCAGTTGATGTGTAATTAAGTTCTGTTGCTTTGATAAAGGTCAATTAAGTTTAGCAATTCAGCCTTCTGTTGCCCGAATCCAAATTTTCACTGGTCCAATTATAAAATTTCATTATTTCAGTTAGATTAATTATGTATTCGAAATGCTAAGTTACATATAAAAATGTATGATTCAAATTATTTAATTTCTATTGATCAATGTCCACTTTGCAAAGTTTCTGATCACGCTGTCGTATAATTTGTCAGTGCATCTTCACTGACCATATCTATGTATTTTGTTTTTTATCCCCGTTTCAGTGTCAATAAGCATCCTTATTATTCCCTCTTTTATCAAAACTCCTCAGTTATGTCTGCCCCAGCACCCAAACACACCTCCATCCCTTTTGTCCCATACTCCACCAACTTTGTAATGCTTCAGCAGTCTTTAGCAATGTGTCCAGTTTGACTTCATGTGACTCGTGCAAGTCTTTAGCAGCCTCTCCTCTTAGATTCTCATGATGATGATTCAGGGCTGGACCGTCCGCCATTCTCAAATGCATCCATCTTGTCTTTGTTCTTTCAGTCTATTTTTTTTTTGATCTGCGACTGTGTGTATTCCACCAACTGTATGGTTCTTGTCCTGTGAAGAGCCGTGCTTGCCCCCTTCAAGCATGATAATAGTTCCTGTTGTTCTCCCAAAGGTCAAAGGTGTCTCATGACCAGGGACAGTCCTCTGTTGATTTTGAGGCAGCCAGTAGAGTACAAGGACTCAGTTCAGGACTTGTGCCATGCGCTAGGGCAGAACACACACTGGGACACAAATTTCACAAAACTATCTTCGTGTTATCAGTCTTCATGTGTAGTATTTGTTCCTTACACCCCAAATCTTCCTATTAACATTTTGTATCCTATCAGTTGCGCACACTCATCATCTTACTATCAAGCCGCCCTTATCAAATGTTTTTTTTTTTTTTTTTGAGTAATCCATCCACCCTACCCATTAAAACGGCTAAAATCCTCGTTCCAGTGTTTATCATCAAATAAAGTTCCGAAATCCTTTATAATAAACTGTAATGTAATTTAACAATCTACCAACATGGTTGTATATGCGGTGAATGTTATTGTTCAATCTATAGGTCATACAGCGCCTGTGTTCCAACTATGACACTCCTCCTTGGTTTACCATCTCATAAATTATTGTTGTCAGCAGCGCTAAATGATAGTGCTTGAAAGTGAATGTCTTATCGCCCAATTTAAAACACATGCCGCATTTGAGCGAGTATTTATTCATTTATTTGCCATCCTCATGTTAGCTGGCATGTGTCAGAATTAAAATGTAATTTTGCTTTTAATTTTAAGTCTTTCAAAATTGCTATATCCTTAGTGCACCGAGATAAACTGTTAAATATATCTTTAAAAACAAACAAAAACAATCTATGCTCCTGTTAGCCTGCAATTGTCCAAATCAAAAATGTTATTTTCTTTTAATTGTCTTTCTTTTGAACCTCTAAATCGCTCATGTTGCTAACTTAACCTAACCTTAAAGAAAGGACCAACAGGTTACTCCCAATAGCTCCTCATTATTTACGAGTTAGCCCCCCCTTTCTTGAACATTCTCTGATCCATGCAGTCTTCCTCCTCACACGCCTGCACCCACACAGGGTGTGCACATAAACGCACACACCGAGTGCGCACACAACCGCACGTACACACACACACACGCATCCACACGCACGCACGCACGCACGCACGCACGCACGCACGCACGCACGCACAAACCATCTCTCATGTAGCTTCTTTGCCACTTTCTATCGGTCAATACCATTCACAATTTGCGCTTCCACATCAGCATATACATTCCTTCAATCTCACTGCTTCAAACATTCACTGAGAAACTCACACTGTCCCTGCCCCGCCCGGGCCATAGCACCCCCCCGTGCGAGGGGGGGGGTCGTGGCATCAATGTTGACCGGTTACAGGCTGGCCATTTCCTGCAACAATCATGATGCCGGCCCACCGCCCGCACGAGCATAGCACAGGCCCACGCGCACAGCCCAGACCCGCGACTACGCGCGAGTGCAGGCACGCTCATCAGTCTCAACTTCTCAAAGGGCAGGCCAACTTTGCTGTTGCGCCCTTCATCATGTTCACATTCGACATCTTTCAATGTCTTCTACACAACATTTGTTGTCTCTTATTCTCATCCTATCAAGCCACCGTTCTAGTAACTTTCTGCCACACACGTCTTATTTTCTCTATTGCACACACGCCCTATTTTCTCTACTGCCACACCTTGCTCATCTTAGTTTCTCTAACCAACTTAAACACACCATTGTACACTTCTCAATTTCCCTATTATCGCTCAAAAGCCTCCTAAACATTCTCCATTACTGATTTCTTCCATAGAACACACATCTCACTCACACACACTGATATACACACCCACTCATGAGGATCCTCTGCGCGCACACACACTCTCCCCCCAATTTGGTTCATTTTGGATATTTTAGCAGTCTGATCTCTCACAGGAGGAACTGTTACCACCGGATATTTTTTGAGGAGGCCTCACTTCCCCTCGGGGATCTCTTTATTAACCCCAGCTATTTGAATACGATCGTCACCGCACCCTTGTCCGCCACGACGAAGCACTAGGTCCCTGACCTATCCTTAGTACGCGTAAGTCCCTGACTTTACCGTACACGTTACACACGTAAGTTCCAAACTTATTCACCGTATGTATCTTAACTTCATGCACTCCTTATTTGATCTGAACGACAGTCTCCTCTTAAATTTCCTCTTTCAATTTGCAGCATTTCGACTTATAGTAACAGGTATTCTGCTTACCTTATCGGTGATGAGCTCAGGGTTTAGGAGACGTCGTACCAGCTCAACGTTGTGCGCTTATTCCAAACGGTTCGCCGACCGGGAGACGGTGTCCCTGACACTGTCCGGTGTCTTGGCTAAAGACCACGAGTTGTCAATTACCCTTCTCTTGACATCACGTCCGCGGTCACCAAGAAATTGTTAGGTTACGGATTCTAGTTATTGATCTGACTCCAAATTGCGATCAACACTTAACACATAAATTGCTATGTCCTAATCCACACACTGGCGCACCTAACAATTTTGCGAGTTCGTTCTGTCAAAGAGAAGACCAGTAGATCAATCAGACCAAATTTACCAATTATTTATTCCTGACAAAGCGCACTAATACAGGCCTGGGTCCCGGGTCCCTCACACTAAAACTCGTGCGTTTTTGTGACCACCAAAAGACGACACATTCTTCCGGGTTGCCCAGTTTTAAAGAAACACAATATGAATATTAAAGCATGCAAAATATTGTGAGATGATTGGTGGATGGCCATCTCCTCCCCGTCCAGGTGTCGCTGAGGTCAGGCGGTTGGGTTTTCCCCTCGATGCCCAGTCCCATAGATGTGCTGTTGTTCTCCTTTCTCACCGACCTTGAGATTATCTCGTCCGGTACTCCCTGTCTGGGCCTATACACAACACTTCCAAGAAAACAAGTTCATGCAGTTTGCCTGCACATTCCTCGGCCCCCACCAATCCACACGAGCACTTCAATACTAGATATTAATATGATTATAAGTTTAACACAACCTTAAAATATGTTTGCAAACTCCCAAAAGCACATTTCCCTTTACATTCTAGAAGAGACAAACGCGTGGACAGCTTTGGAATGTTGTGTCATTTTCATCCACAAATTCTTTGGTTGACTGGAAAATGACATTTGCTTTTCTCCGCATTTTCCCAGCCACGTTCGGGGGGGGGGGGGGGGGGGGGGTTGGTCCAGTAATGCCAGACGGATGAGTGACTGAAGAATGTAGCTATTTTGTCTGAGAAAAAGGTGTGCTCATTGATGAGCTTACCTGTCCTTGTTGCTTCAGCGCTGACTCCAGATCTGCTACTCTGCTTTGATAGTGACCCATTTCTACCATCAGCTTTTCTCTGGTCTGAAAGGAGGAGGAGGGAGGCTCCTCCTCCTCCTTTCAGACCAGAGAACACCCGAGGCTGGGTGAGAACGGGGAGGCTGCGACCCGGCCGGGGGTTGCGGGAAGGGGCGCCACCTTGATCTCCTTCTCGGCGTCGTAGTCC
Source organism: Syngnathus floridae (assembly GCF_059516105.1). NCBI lineage: Eukaryota > Metazoa > Chordata > Actinopteri > Syngnathiformes > Syngnathidae > Syngnathus > Syngnathus floridae. Next base: position 763,320 of record NW_028284053.1, read on the forward strand.
CCTTTCGCTGGTCTGGGCTAGCAGAGCGTAGGCTCGTTGCAGCGCTTGATATTCTTGCGTCAGCTGGCGGTAGCGAAGCTCCGCCTCTTCATGCACACACCAATGCAACACAGCACTAGTACCAGAATCAGTCAGACCGGCGACAAAGCACCCGCGACGCAAAGACGAGTCCGATTCCAGGCTGAAGAGGAATGTTTGGTGCCAATACGCTGGCAGAAATGGCGGGCTACCTCTTCGGGTTCCGTGTCGGGGGTTCTGTCGGTGTGAAAAGACAAGGACGATCCGTCCGAGTCCACCAACACGTCTTCGTCGTAGCCGTAAAATGTTTCGATGACCTGCGGGCGCGGAAGCGAACATCTCTCTGAACAAACTGAAGCGACACCTCACGATGAATCGACGGGAGGAACGATAGCGAGAAAAAGGCCATTTCATCTTGCGCAACACCAAGCAGCCGCAAACAAACAGACTCACCTTGCAGGACCTCACGCTTTGTTCCTCCTCAGAGATTCTCGACGTCGGTATCGTAGCAGCAAATCTCTCTCCTGTCGACACAAATAATCCGCCTTTGAGATTCTTTGGATGCAAAGGGAACGAACGGCTCCGGCGCAGAAACAAACGCGACTCACAATGACATTTCTGACATGAGCTCCTGTCTCCAGAGCCTGAAAAACACGTCACCGGCGATGATTGGAGGGACGCTCGTCTTTTCCAAAAGTGACAACTACAGGGTGTGTCAGGGTTTTCCAGATTATCTTTATCGTATCATTGTGTTGCTTTGACTTTGACTGCGACCTGTAATAAATAATATTATTTATCCCTTATTTATCCCTATCGCTTATCCCTTCCTACACAAAGTCGTAAAACACCCCTTGCTATGTTTTGACTAGAGGTCAAGGGCTTCCTCTATTCAATCCACTCTTACACCCACCCTGTTTCTCTTAATTAAAATGCTCGTGCAGGAGCCGAGAGTCAGACTTCATTCGTACAACGGATGGACTCTCCACCTGCAGGTGTCCAAAAGAACTTACTTGTCTCCCGTGTGGTTCTTGCAAAATAAGTTGGAGCGAGCGCAACTCTAACAGGGTGCATTTTGCCACTAGCTGCCTACGGACAATGACGTCGCGCTCGCGGCTCATGGTTGACGGGCTGAGCAGCCGGGCAAGTCCGTCGTTTTCAGCGCACAGCGAGTGGCAAAGGCGCTGACAAAACGGGAGCTTTGAGCTGCTGAAAACGGCAAAACAAGTCTAAAGCGTGTTCAAACGCGTGCGCACAATGCTCCTGCTTGAAAGGTCGGAATTTAAGGGGCCAATTTTTTGGATGGCGGCCGCCGGCCAAGCTTTGGACGGAAAAGGTTTCCTGGCGACAGCGAGCGAGCGCGGCGCTGCCGTACGTGCACCGAGTCGCCTGCCTGAAGACCTTGGACAAGTCGTCGATGATGTGCCGCTGCTCCACAACTTGAAGGAACTCCATTTCACCGTCCTGCTGGCCGCAACCGCGGTCCAGGTCATTGAGCGAACTAGGCCTTCTCTGTGGAACACAAATGCAGTGGACTCTGTTGGCACGCCGCCGTTGTCCGCGTCGACTTACCAAGCTTGCCATCTCCTCGTTCTCCTGGGTGACAAAGCGCACTTTGTTTTCAAGGCGACACAGCACCAGCGAGAGTTCTTCATTCTTCCTGCTCAGGCGTTTGTTTTTGTACAGGAGTGGCAGAAACTGGCTTTCTGTTTCTCTCAGTCGCTTTAGCTGCAAGCATGAAGTGCGGGATATGAAAGACGCACAACACGCGGGCCAGAACGTATCCATTCCTTTTGCATCGGTTTGAACGGAATCGTGGCTTTGGCTCCCAATAAAAGACATCTACCAGGCAACCGACTCGCCGCGCCGCTCAACTAATAAGCAAGCGCAATGGGTGCCTCGCTGGATGGCGCGCATCAAACGTAGCGCAAACCTTCAAGCGTGCCGTCAATAAATTACCAGTTCATTGCGCTCTTCAGAAAGCAGGGCGTTTCGATCCTCCAGTTTCCTGATGACTGCGCTGAGCTCAGCGATTTTCAGATGAAACCGTCGCGTGTCCCGATCCTCCTGAGACTGAAAACGCCCCGCAACACACACACACAAGCACTCGTTCAAAGTTCAAAACTGTTTTTGTGCTACCTTCCTCCAGCAACGAACTAAGTCATGCGTACTGCAAGTGTGTGATGAGGTGGCTTACGCAATGAAGAGGATTGCTAGTAGCGGCGTTGACCCCACTTCCAGGGTAGTTTAGGCCCGCCCTTTGGGAATCCCTCAGGGCAGCGATCTGCTGCTCGGCAGCCTGAGTCTGCAGCTGAAGGCGGTGGACGTGGCCGGCCCCAGGGCTTCATCCAAAACACTAACCGCTCTGTCTTTCAGCTTGATCTCATCCGTCTGGATGTACAAACGGGGAGCGCTCAGGCAGGCGGGCAAACTCATTTGCCAGAATTGTGACAAAAACAAAGAGAGCAACCGGCCAATTTTTTTCTTGAATCGACTAGAACACCTTTGCTGTGACAAAAGCGAAGCGAGCAACCGGACATTTTCTTCTTGTGAAATAGAATAGAATAGAATGCCTTAGGTGTCATTGCACTGCAGGTATACAACGAAATTGGGAACATAGCCACGCACCGCGCATCTGATCAGTCCTACCAGTCGGCGGATCTCCCTCTCGCAGTCTCTCTTGGTTCGGCTCAGCTCCTCCCGATGCTGGTGATGAGCCGATCGGAGCTCGGCCGCTCGGGACTGCCAGGCCTGCTGGGCCGCTGCCAGGGCTTCTTCCGCGCTCCTGGTGGAGGCGACACCGCTCGGTCTCCCGACACCGCCGCGTCTCCTCCACCTCCGCCAGCAAAGCGCCCCCCCTCCTCACCTGAGCAGACATTGCGCCACACCGGGCCGTTGAGACCGCAACGGAGTGCCGCGACGCTTACTGGGGACAAGCTACACAATACGGTAGCGGCCGCATCGAAGCCCGACGTGGCGTGCGGATAGTCAGACACGGATAGAGCGGATCACCTTGTCCATGGAGCCGTCCCTCAGGCTGAGGACCAAGGCATTCAGTCGCTGGATCTCTCCATCTTTGATTTTGATCACTCTCATCAGCTCCATTTCATGCTGCCGCAGTAATGTCTCCCTGGTAATGGCTAACTCTTTCTGCTTCTCCTCATGGAGTTTGCTTTTGAGTTCCGTCATGGCGGCGGTGGCACGGTGGTGCTCCGCCCGCAGGTCCTGACTTCTCTCTCTCTCCAGACAGCTGACCTGACATGACTTAGACTTAGACAAACTTTATTGTCATCTTGTCTGCACATGGTGCATACAAAACGAAATTCCGTTGCATACGTCTTACAACAAAGTAGTGATATTGCAGTTGAATAGAAGTAACATATCCTATGAAAAAATATATATATACATATATACTATATATATATATATATATATATATATATTAAAAATAAGTATAAAGTGCAGCAGTGATAATTATGCAATAGTGCAAGTAGGCAAAACAGTATTCAAGAGTGTGCAGAGGAATGCTAAACCATGTATTAAACTTCTATTTAAAGGGTTTATACAAGTTCAGTAAAGTTGGTAGTGCTAAACCATGTATTAAACTTCTATTTAAAGGGTTTATACAAGTTCAGTAAAGTTGGTAGTGCGAGATAGTGCAAGATAGAGGTCCGTAGTGTCATAAAGTACAGTTCTGTGAATGTGTGATGCAGAGTTCAGTTTAGAGCTCAACAGTTCTAGTGTTCAACAGTCTGATGACAGCAGGGAAAAAGCTGTTGCAGAACCTGGTGGACCTGCAGCGGATGCTGCAAACCTCTTCCCAGAGGGCAGCAGGGAGAACAGTCCATGGTGGGGGTGTGATGGGTCATTGATGATGTTACGGGCACGGGACATGCAGCGCTGAGATGAAATGTCCTGAATGGAGGGAAGAGGAGCCCCTATGATCCTCTCTGCTGTCCTCACCACTCTCCTCACGTTCTTCCAATCGGAGGCGGTGCAGCCTCCACACCACACAGAGAGACAGCTTGTCAGAATGCTCTCTATGGTGCTCCTGTAGAACGTCCTCATGATGGGTGGGGGCAGGTGGGCTCTCCTCATCCTCCGCAGGAAGTACAAGCGCTTCTGTGCCCTCTTGACCAGTGCCGTAGTGTTCATAGTCCAGGTGAGGTCTTCTGTGATGTGGACCCCCAGGAATTTGGTGGTGCTGACCACCTCCACAGCTGAGCTGTTGATGATCAGTGGAGCGTGGTGAGGCTGTTTTTTCCTGAAGTCGACGATGATCTCCTTCATCTTCTCCTCATTCAGGATCAGGCTGTTTTCTCTGCACCAGCCCACCAGCTGCTCCACCTCCTCTCTGTAGTCCAGGTCGTTGTTGTCTCTGATGAGCCCCACCACTGTTGTGTCGTCTGCTGACTTCACGATGTGATTGGTGGTGAACCTGAGGACGCAGTCGTGTGTCATCAGGGTGCACAGCAGGGGGCTCAGGACGCAGCCCTGAAGGGAGCCTGTGCTGAGGGTGATGACATCAGAGGTGTTCTGTCCGACCCGGACTGACTGAGGTCTGTTGGTGAGGAAGTCTAGCAGCCAGTTGCGAAGGGGGGTGTTGAAGCCCAGGTGTTCCAATTTTCCTACCAGATGCTGTGGGATGATGGTGTTAAACGCTGAGCTGAAGTCCAGGAACAGCCTCCGCACATGGGTGTTCTTCTCCTCCAGGTGAGCCAGGCTCAGGTGAAGAACGGAGGAGATGGCGTCCTGAGTGGAGCGGTTTTGCCGGTCGGCAAACTGGAACGGGTCAAATAATAGGGGGAGTCTGGAAACGATGTGACCTTTAAGCAGCCTTTCGAAGCACTTCATCATAACCGGAGTCAGTGCAACAGGCCGGTAATCATTAAATGAGGTGATTTGAGGTTTCTTCGGCACCGGAATGATGGAGGCAGTCTTAAAGCACGCCGGCACTGTGGCTTGGCCCAGCGAGGTGTTAAAAATGTCTGTGATGACCCCAGCCAGATGACTTGCACATTCCCTGAACACACGCCCAGGAATGTTGTCGGGGCCAGGGGCCTTACAGGGGTTGACTCTCCTCAGGGTCTTCAACACATCGGCGGAGTCAAGGCAGAGTACCTCCTCTTCCTGATGGGGGACAGTTTTAACTGCTGGAGTGCCGTTTAGTGCCTCGAACCTCCCAAAGAAGTTATTTAGACCATTTAGAAAGTCAGCATCAACTACACCCACCGGGGGGGGGGAGGGTGAGTTGTAGTCTGTAATCGCCCGTATGCCTTGCCACATACTCCTGATGTTTTTGACGTCGTGGAAACGATCCTGAAATTTTCGACTGCGGTCTCGCTTCGCTATCCTGATGGCACGGTTCAAGTTGGCTCTCGCTGTCCTCAGTGTCTCCTTGTCGCCAGACTTGAAGGCAGAGTTCCGCGCTCGTAGCGTTTGACGTACCTCCTCAGTCATCCAGGGTCGTTGGTTGCCCCGGGTGATGATATTCTTAGTGGTGCTGACGTCCTCGGTGCATTTGTTGATGTAGGCTGACACAGTCATGGCACACGCATGTCTAATCTACATCGGGAAAACTGGGAGGGAGGGAGGCAGGCAGGGAGGCAGGCAGGGAGGCAGGCAGGGAGGCAGGCAGTGTCTGTCTGTTGAGGTTTTCACCTTGTTCTTCTCCTGCTGAAGTTCTAACTGGACGTCCATCAGTTTGGTTCTCAGCTCGTCATTGGCGGCCTGAAGGGCGTCCGTTCGCTCCGCCTTGGCCCGCCCTGCCGGAGCTCGTTTGGACATCTCTTACTCGAGTCTCGCCCGGTCGTCAGTCAGAGATCACAACATTTGTACCTGGAGAGCACAAACGCAGCGCTGTTTTCCACTGGCTTCGAACTCAACTTCAATCGGTACCGTAACTTACAACATCATAAACATAGAACTAGCTTGACTTATTCATTGAATAAATGCATTTGGTTCTTCAAAACTGCATCACGCAACATAGCGTGACCGAGACGGCCGTTATCCACCTGCGTGAAGTTATTTGGTGAAATGAATGAGATGTTTAAGACACCATCGTTCTGTCTCTATGTAGATGAAGGTAAATAATCGATTGCTGAAGGTCCAAAGGTGTTGTGATAAACAAATAAACATATTAGTGATTAGTGACATATTTGTGATAAACATATTAGGCAGGATAATCACATATGTTAACGTGACTGCCCACACTGTATTTATTTATGGTTATTTGTTAAATCGAGTACTGTTAGACATGAAATAGGAAGTGTTTAACATAAATGGAAGACGAAAGGGGTACTCACCATTGTAGCTCCTGCTGGTCAATGATACGAGCCTCTTCTTGCAGTGGAAAACATACAGCCAACAAACACCGTGGAACCTAAAGGAATGAAATTAAACATTAACATTTAGCCTCAACCAACATTCACAGATACAACGCAACGCAAACTACACAAACGTAAATCTTTTTAAACACAATGAGTTGTACTTACCGTGTACGCTCTAGACGGTCCACTTGCAAGCGGAAAATAAAGATATTTCTGTTGATAATCGTCGTGTTTGTATCCGGTGTCTCGCTCAAGGCCATTGCGCCCACAGATTTGAATTTTGGTGAGAGTTCAGCCTATTGACGTCATTTCCGCGGTGTAATACCCGCATATCTGAAACGGCAAAGTTAAGAGTAGAGTTAAATAAAGTTTTTAGTCAACGCAATAATTTACAACCGTTGACCAGTCGAAATAATCGTCGAAATTTGGCGTCTGTGGCTGGAAGCAGACGCCGAGTTCGACATTCCTCCCAAACGCCACACTCCCTCGCTTTTCAGGGCTAAAAAAAAACAGTTGTAATTACCTTGTACGCTCTAGACGGTCAAGTTGCAAGCTGAAAACAAAAATATTTGCCTTGTTAGTCATCGTGTTACTAACCGCTGTGTCTTGTTTGCCAGAACTGCCGCTTTCCTACTTCCTGTTGCAAGCCACGCCCACGGATTATAATTTTGCCGTGAGTTCCGCCTATTGACGTCATGTCCGCGTCACATGACTGCGACGTAATATTATCTAAAACTGTTTGTGCGGTATTGTGTTGTTCTGTGCGGTATTGTGTTATTCTGTGCGGCGTCGTGTTGTTCTGTGCGGCGTCGTGTTGTTCAGTGCGACGTCGTGTTGTTCAGTGCGGCATGGTGTTGTTCAGTGCGGCATGGTGTTGTTCAGTGCGGCATGGTGTTGTTCAGTGCGGCATAATGTTGTTCAGTGCGGCATAATGTTGTTCAGTGCGGCATGGTGTTGTTCAGTGCGGCATGGTGTTGTTCAGTGCGGCATGGTGTTGTTCAGTGCGGCATAATGTTGTTCAGTGCGCCATAATGTTGTTCAGTGCGGCATGGTGTTGTTCAGTGCGGGATGGTGTTGTTCAGTGCAGGATGGTGTTGTTCAGTGCGGCATGGTGTTGTTCAATGCGGCATGGTGTTGTTCAGTGCGGGATGGTGTTGTTCAGTGCGGCATGGTGTTGTTCAGTGCGGCATAATGTTGTTCAGTGCGGCATGGTGTTGTTCAGTGCGGCATGGTGTTGTTCAGTGCGGCATGGTGTTGTTCAGTGCGGCATGGTGTTGTTCAGTGCGGAATGGTGTTGTTCAGTGCGGCATGGTGTTGTTCAGTCCGGGATGGTGTTGTTCAATGCGGGATCGTGTTGTTCAGTGCGGGGTGGTGTTGTTCAGTGCGGGATGGTGTTGTTCAGTGCGGCATGGTGTTGTTCAATGCGGCATGGTGTTGTTCAGTGCGGGATGGTGTTGTTCATTGCGGCATGGTGTTGTTCAGTGCGGCATGGTGTTGTTCAGTGCGGCATGGTGTTGTTCAGTGCGGCATGGTGTTCAGTGCGGCATAATGTTGTTCAGTGCGGCATGGTGTTGTTCAGTGTGGAAAGGTGTTGTTCAGTGCAGGATGGTGTTGTTCAGTGCGGCATGGTGTTGTTCAATGCAGGATCGTGTTGTTCAGTGCAGCATAATGTTGTTCAGTGCAGCATGGTGTTGTTCAGGGCGGCATGGTGTTGTTCAATGCGGCATGGTGTTGTTCACTGCGGGATGGTGTTGTTCAATGCGGGATCGTGTTGTTCAGTGCGGCATAATGTTGTTCAGTGCAGCATGGTGTTGTTCAGTGCGGCATGGTGTTGTTCAGTGCGACATAATGTTGTTTAGTGCGGCATAATGTTGTTCAGTGCGGCATAATGTTGTTCAGTGCGGCATGGTGTTGTTCAGTGCGGCATGGTGTTGTTCAGTGCGGCATGGTGTTGTTCAGTGCAGGATGGTGTTGTTCAGTGCGGCATGGTGTTGTTCAATGCGGCATGGTGTTGTTCAGTGCGGGATGGTGTTGTTCAGTGCAGGATGGTGTTGTTCAGTGCGGCATGGTGTTGTTCAGTGTGGAATGGTGTTGTTCAGTGCGGCATGGTGTTGTTCAGTGCGGCATGGTGTTGTTCAGTGCAGGATGGTGTTGTTCGATGCGGGATCGTGTTGTTCAGTGCGGCATGGTGTTGTTCAGTGCGGCATGGTGTTGTTCAGTGCGGCATAATGTTGTTCAGTGCGGCATGGTGTCGTTCAGTGCGGCATGGTGTTGTTCAGTGCGGCATGGTGTTGTTCAGTGCGGCATGGTGTTGTTCAGTGCGGCATAATGTTGTCCAGTGCGCCATAATGTTGTTCAGTGTGGCATGGTGTTGTTTAGTGCGGGATGGTGTTGTTCAGTGCAGGATGGTGTTGTTCAGTGCGGCATGGTGTTGTTCAATGCGGCATGGTGTTGTTCAGTGCGGGATGGTGTTGTTCAGTGCGGCATGGTGTTGTTCAGTGCGGCATAATGTTGTTCAGTGCGGCATGGTGTTGTTCAGTGCGGCATGGTGTTGTTCAGTGCGGCATGGTGTTGTTCAGTGCGGCATGGTGTTGTTCAGTGCGGAATGGTGTTGTTCAGTGCGGCATGGTGTTGTTCAGTGCGGGATGGTGTTGTTCAATGCGGGATCATGTTGTTCAGTGCGGGATGGTGTTGTTCAGTGCAGGATGGTGTTGTTCAGTGCAGGATGGTGTTGTTCAGTGCGGCATGGTGTTGTTCAATGCAGGATCGTGTTGTTCAGTGCAGCATAATGTTGTTCAGTGCAGCATGGTGTTGTTCAGTGCGGCATGGTGTTGTTCAATGCGGCATGGTGTTGTTCAGTGCGGGATGGTGTTGTTCAGTGCGGCATGGTGTTTTTCAGTGCGGCATAATGTTGTTCAGTGCGGCATGGTGTTGTTCAGTGCGGCATGGTGTTGTTCAGTGCAGGATGGTGTTGTTCAGTGCGGCATGGTGTTGTTCAATGCAGGATCGTGTTGTTCAGTGCAGCATAATGTTGTTCAGTGCAGCATGGTGTTGTTCAGTGCGGCATAATGTTGTCCAGTGCGCCATAATGTTGTTCAGTGCGGCATGGTGTTGTTTAGTGCGGGATGGTGTTGTTCAGTGCAGGATGGTGTTGTTCAGTGCGGCATGGTGTTGTTCAATGCGGCATGGTGTTGTTCAGTGCGGGATGGTGTTGTTAAGTGCGGCATGGTGTTGTTCAGTGCGGCATAATGTTGTTCAGTGCGGCATGGTGTTGTTCAGTGCGGCATGGTGTTGTTCAGTGCGGCATGGTGTTGTTCAGTGCGGCATGGTGTTGTTCAGTGCGGCATGGTGTTGTTCAGTGCGGCATGGTGTTGTTCAGTGCGGCATGGTGTTGTTCAGTGCGGAATGGTGTTGTTCAGTGCGGCATGGTGTTGTTCAGTGCGGGATGGTGTTGTTCAATGCGGGATCATGTTGTTCAGTGCGGCGTGGTGTTGTTCAGTGCAGGATGGTGTTGTTCAGTGCAGGATGGTGTTGTTCAGTGCGGCATGGTGTTGTTCAATGCAGGATCGTGTTGTTCAGTGCAGCATAATGTTGTTCAGTGCAGCATGGTGTTGTTCAGTGCGGCATGGTGTTGTTCAATGCGGCATGGTGTTGTTCAGTGCGGGATGGTGTTGTTCAGTGCGGCATGGTGTTTTTCAGTGCGGCATAATGTTGTTCAGTGCGGCATGGTGTTGTTCAGTGCGGCATGGTGTTGTTCAGTGCAGGATGGTGTTGTTCAGTGCGGCATGGTGTTGTTCAATGCAGGATCGTGTTTTTCAGTGCAGCATAATGTTGTTCAGTGCAGCATGGTGTTGTTCAGTGCGGCATAATGTTGTCCAGTGCGCCATAATGTTGTTCAGTGCGGCATGGTGTTGTTTAGTGCGGGATGGTGTTGTTCAGTGCAGGATGGTGTTGTTCAGTGCGGCATGGTGTTGTTCAATGCGGCATGGTGTTGTTCAGTGCGGGATGGTGTTGTTCAGTGCGGCATGGTGTTGTTCAGTGCGGCATAATGTTGTTCAGTGCGGCATGGTGTTGTTCAGTGCGGCATGGTGTTGTTCAGTGCGGCATGGTGTTGTTCAGTGCGGCATGGTGTTGTTCAGTGCGGAATGGTGTTGTTCAGTGCGGCATGGTGTTGTTCAGTGCGGGATGGTGTTGTTCAATGCGGGATCGTGTTGTTCAGTGCGGGGTGGTGTTGTTCAGTGCAGGATGGTGTTGTTCAGTGCAGGATGGTGTTGTTCAGTGCGGCATGGTGTTGTTCAATGCAGGATCGTGTTGTTCAGTGCAGCATAATGTTGTTCAGTGCGGCATGGTGTTGTTCAATGCGGCATGGTGTTGTTCAGTGCGGGATGGTGTTGTTCAGTGCGGCATGGTGTTTTTCAGTGCGGCATAATGTTGTTCAGTGCGGCATGGTGTTGTTCAGTGCGGCATGGTGTTGTTCAGTGCAGGATGGTGTTGTTCAGTGCGGCATGGTGTTGTTCAATGCAGGATCGTGTTGTTCAGTGCAGCATAATGTTGTTCAGTGCAGCATGGTGTTGTTCAGTGCGGCATGGTGTTGTTCAGTGCGACATAATGTTGTTCAGTGCGGCATAATGTTGTTCAGTGCGGCATAATGTTGTTCAGTGCGGCATGGTTTTGTTCAGTGCGGCATGGTGTTGTTCAGTGCGGCATGGTGTTGTTCAGTGCAGGATGGTGTTGTTCAGTGCGGCATGGTGTTGTTTAATGCGGCATGGTGTTGTTCAGTGCGGGATGGTGTTGTTCAGTGCAGGATGGTGTCGTTCAGTGCGGCATGGTGTTGTTCAGTGCGGAATGGTGTTGTTCAGTGCGGCATGGTGTTGTTCAGTGCGGGATGGTGTTGTTCAATGCGGCATGGTGTTGTTCAGTGCGGCATGGTGTTGTTCAGTGCGGCATAATGTTGTTCAGTGCGGCATAATGTTGTTCAGTGCGGCATGGTGTTGTTCAGTGCGGCATGGTGTTGTTCAGTGCGGCATGGTGTTGTCCAGTGCGCCATAATGTTGTCCAGTGCGGCATGGTGTTGTTTAGTGCGGGATGGTGTTGTTCAGTGCGGGATGGTGTTGTTCAGTGCGGCATGGTGTTGTTCAATGCGGCATGGTGTTGTTCAGTGCGGGATGGTGTTGTTCAGTGCGGGATGGTGTTGTTCAGTGCGGCATAATGTTGTTCAGTGCGGCATGGTGTTGTTCAGTGCGGCATGGTGTTGTTCAGTGCGGCATGGTGTTGTTCAGTGCGGCATGGTGTTGTTCAGTGCGGAATGGTGTTGTTCAGTGCGGCATGGTGTTGTTCAGTGCGGGATGGTGTTCAATGCGGCATGGTGTTGTTCAGTGCGGGATGGTGTTCAATGCGGGATCGTGTTGTTCAGTGCGGGATGGTGTTGTTCAGTGCAGGATGGTGTTGTTCAGTGCAGGATGGTGTTGTTCAGTGCGGCATGGTGTTGTTCAATGCAGGATCGTGTTGTTCAGTGCAGCATGGTGTTGTTCAGTGCGGCATGGTGTTGTTCAGTGCGGCATGGTGTTGTTCAATGCGGCATGGTGTTGTTCAGTGCGGGATGGTGTTGTTCAGTGCGGCATGGTGTTTTTCAGTGCGGCATAATGTTGTTCAGTGCGGCATGGTGTTGTTCAGTGCGGCATGGTGTTGTTCAGTGCGACATAATGTTGTTCAGTGCGGCATAATGTTGTTCAGTGCGGCATGGTGTTGTTCAGTGCGGCATGGTGTTGTTCAGTGCGGCATGGTGTTGTTCAGTGCGGCATGGTGTTGTTCAGTGCAGGATGGTGTTGTTCAGTGCAGGATGGTGTTGTTCAGTGCAGGATGGTGTTGTTCAGTGCGGGATGGTGTTGTTCAGTGCGGGATGGTGTTGTTCAGTGCGGCATGGTGTTGTTCAGTGCGGAATGGTGTTGTTCAGTGCGGCATGGTGTTGTTCAGTGCGGCATGGTGTTGTTCAGTGCAGGATGGTGTTGTTCAATGCGGGATGGTGTTGTTCAGTGCGGGATGGTGTTGTTCAGTGCAGGATGGTGTTGTTCAGTGCGGCATGGTGTTGTTCAATGCGGCATGGTGTTGTTCAGTGCAGGATGGTGTTGTTCAGTGCGGCATGGTGTTGTTCAATGCGGCATGGTGTTGTTCAATGCGGCATGGTGTTGTTCAGTGCGGCATGGTGTTGTTCAGTGCGGCATGGTGTTGTTCAGTGCAGCGTAATGTTGTTCAGTGCGGCATGGTGTTGTTCAGTGCAGAATGGTGTTGTTCAGTGCGGCATGGTGTTGTTCAGTGCAGGATGGTGTTGTTCAGTGCGGCATGGTGTTGCTCAGTGCGGCATGGTGTTGTTCAGTGCGGGATGGTGTTGTTCATTGCGGCATGGTGTTGTTCAGTGCGGCATGGTGTTGTTCAGTGCGGCATGGTGTTGTTCAGTGCGGCATAATGTTGTTCAGTGCGCCATAATGTTGTTCAGTGCGGCATGGTGTTGTTCAGTGCGGGATGGTGTTGTTCAGTGCAGGATGGTGTTGTTCAGTGCGGCATGGTGTTGTTCAGTGCGGCATGGTGTTGTTCAGTGCGGCATAATGTTGTTCAGTGCGGCATAATGTTGTTCAGTGCGGGATGGTGTTGTTCATTGCGGCATGGTGTTGTTCAGTGCGGCATGGTGTTGTTCAGTGCGGCATGGTGTTGTTCAGTGCGGGATGGTGTTGTTCAGTGCAGGATGGTGTTGTTCAGTGCGGCATGGTGTTGTTCAGTGCGGCATGGTGTTGTTCATTTCGGCATAATGTTGTTCAGTGCGGCATAATGTTGTTTAGTGCGGCATGGTGTTGTTCAGTGCGGGATGGTGTTGTTCAGTGCGTTATAATGTTGTTCAGTGCGGCATGGTGTTGTTCAGTGCGGCATGGTGTTGTTCAGTGCGGCATGGTGTTGTTCAGTGCGGCATAATGTTGTTCAGTGCGGCATAATGTTGTTCAGTGCGGCATGGTGTTGTTCAGTGCGGGATGGTGTTGTTCAGTGCGGGATGGTGTTGTTCAGTGCGGCATGGTGTTCAATGCGGAATGGTGTTGTTCAGTGCAGGATGGTGTTGTTCAGTGCGGCATGGTGTTGTTCAGTGCGGCATAATGTTGTTCAGTGCGGCATGGTGTTGTTCAGTGCGGCATGGTGTTGTTCAGTGCGGCATGGTGTTGTTCAGTGCGGCATAATGTTGTTCAGTGCGGCATGGTGTTGTTCAGTGCGGCATGGTGTTGTTCAGTGCGGCATAATGTTCAGTGCGGCATAATGTTGTTCAGTGCGGCATGGTGTTGTTCAGTGCGGGATGGTGTTGTTCAGTGCAGGATGGTGTTGTTCAGTGCGGCATGGTGTTCAGTGCGGGATGGTGTCTTTCAGTGCGGCATGGTGTCGTTCAGTGCGGCATGGTGTCTTTCAGTGCGGCATGGTGTCGTTCAGTGAGGCATGGTGTTGTTCAGTGCGGCATGGTGTTGTTTAGTGCGGCATGGTGTTGTTCAGTGCGGGATGGTGTTGTTCAGTGTGGCATGGTGTTCAGTGCGGCATGGTGTTGTTCAGTGCGGTATCGTGTTGTTCAGTGCGGTATCGTGTTTCTCAGTGCGGTATCGTGTTGTTCAGTGCAGTATCGTTGTGTTGTTCGTATTGTGTTTAACACTTAGCCTCTAACACTTAGCCTCTAACACTTAGCCTCTAGCATCTAGAAGGTAAATAAATAGGAAGGAAGGACTCACCGGTGACGTCTTCGCCCACGTCCAAGCGTTGTACTTTGTATTTTCATCCTTCTGACAGTGGAAAACATAGCCAACAAACACCGTGGAACCTAAACGAATGAAAGAAAACTATCATTTGGCCACAACCAACATTCACAGATACAACACAATGTGACGTGCGGGGTTGAGGTTAAAGGTTGAGTGAAGGGCCCTCGTTTTAAACTACTTTTTTGAAAAGGATTGGGAACAAGTAAGACGTATTTAATTTATTTAATGGGAAGTAGTAAGAGCTATTGAATTTAATCTATGTATTATATTCTATTGTATTGTATTCTGTTGTATTCTTTTGGATTGTATTCACACTAACCCCACTAAAACTTCAGCCCACAAAAACTCGCCTCTGGCGCCTAGCCTCTGGCACTTAGCCTCTAACACTTAGCCTTTAACACTTAGCCTTTAACACTTAGCCTTTAACACTTAGCCTAGAAGGTGAATAAATAGGGTTAAAGGTTGAGTGAAGGGACCTCGTTTTAAACTACTTTTTTGTAAAGGAGTGGGAACAAGTAAGACGTATTTAATTTATTTAATGGGAAGTAGTAAGACTTATTAAATTTATTTAATCTACTTTTCTTCCCAGGCAAAATTTGATGTGCTGCAATTCCAAATTTCCAAAGTGAATGAAGGAATGAAGTCCTTTAAATTATGATTTTGTATAAATACTAGGCATTAACACAAAATCGACGGCACAAAATGGGCAGACTTTACTTGTTTGAAAAGGACTGGTTACAAGACAGACTTTTTTAATTTATTTAATGGGAAGAAGACTTATTTAGTTTAATTGATCTATTTTTGTTCCCTGGCAAAATTCGATTTGCTGCAATTCCAAATTTCCAAAGTGAATGAAGGAAAGAAGTCGTTTAAATTATGATTTTGTTTAAATACTAGGCATAGACACAAAATCTACGGCACAAAATGGGCAGACTTTACTTGTTTGAAGAGGACTGGTTACAAGACAGACTTTTCTGATTTATTTAATGGGAAGAAGACTTATTTAGTTTATTTAATCTATTTTTGTTCCCTGGCAAAATTGGATTTGCTGAAATTGTATTTTGCCAAATCTTGCCTTGAGACCTGATAGGAAGTATTAAACGCTTAGTTAAATCAATACAAGTTGGTAATAAGAGCGAGTAATGTTGGTTGAACCGATGAATGAAGGTTGAAAGCAATTTAAATTATGACTTTGTATAAATACTAGATATTAACAGAACATCTACTGCGCGAAATGGGCAGAGTTTACTTGTTTGAGAAGGAGTGGCTTATTCAAAACTAAGATTTATTTAATCTGTTTGTTCCCAGGCAAAATTGGATGTGATGCAATTCCAAATTTCACCACATGATGGTGCCCAATTTTGACTTCATAGGACATATTAAACACTTAGCTTGTTATTATGTTCAAGGTAATCAGATTTGTTTATTATTCTAATGGCCTCTTCAAAACTATTCTGGATTACTACTTTGGATCTATTCTACATTACTTGGCAACAACATACTCTGTAACAGATTAGGCAGTATAATCATATCTGTTAACTTGAGAGTGCCCACACTCAATCTACTTATCGTGATGTTAAATCAATTACTGTTAGACATTATTTGTCTGATAATCTACCAAATCTTTGAATTGAAGAATTTGTGATTTAATTAATAGCTTGTTGTTATGTTAAGGGTAATCAGACTTGTATATAATTCTAATGGCCTTCTTTTGAAAACTATTCTGAATTACAACTTTGGATCTTATATTACTTTGCAACAATCTACTCCGTGACAGATTAGGCAGTATAATCACATATGTTAACTTCAGTGCCCACACTGTATTTATTTATGGTTATTTGTTAAATCAAGTACTGTTAGACATGAAATAGGAAGTGTTTAACATAAATGTTATGGCTACTCACCATTGTAGCTCGCTCCTGGTCAATGATACGAGCCTCTTCTTGCAGTGGAAAACTTGCAGCCAACAAACACCGTGGAACCTAAAGGAATGAAATTAAACATTAACATTTCGCCTCGACCAATTTTCACACGTACAACGCAACGCAGCTACACTTCTGCTATTACAAACGTAAATCTCCTTAAACACAATGAGTGTTACTTACCGTGTACGCTCTAGACGGTCCAGTTGCAAGCAGAAAATAAAGATATTTCTGTTGATAATCGTCGCTGCTCAGTGGCTCACGGCCATCGCGCCAACAGATTTGAATTTTGGCGGAGGTTCGGGCAATTACGTCATATCCACGGCACATGACTGCGACGTAATACCCGCTTATCTGAAACGGCAGTTAAAAGTAGAGTTACATCAAGTTTTCTTGGAACCTAAACGAATGAAAGAAAACTATCATTTGGCCACAACCAACACTCACAGATACAACACAACGTGCGGGGTTGGGGTTAAAGATTGAGTGAAGGGCCCTCGTTTTAAACTACTGTTTTGAAAAGGAGTGGGAACAAGTAAGACGTATTTAATTTATTTAATGGGAAGTAGTAAGACTCATTAAATTTATTTAATCTACTTTTCTTCCCAGGCAAAATTTGATGTGCTGCAATTCCAAATTTCCAAAGTGAATGAAGGAATGAAGTCCTTTAAATTATGATTTTGTATAAATACTAGGCATTAACACAAAATCGACGGCACAAAATGGGCAGACTTTACTTGTTTGAAAAGGACTGGTTACAAGACAGACTTTTTTAATTTATTTAATGGGAAGAAGACTTATTTAGTTTAATTGATCTATTTTTGTTCCCTGCCAAAATTCGATTTGCTGCAATTCCAAATTTCCAAAGTGAATGAAGGAAAGAAGTCGTTTAAATTATGATTTTGTTTAAATACTAGGCATAGACACAAAATCTACGGCACAAAATGGGCAGACTTTACTTGTTTGAAGAGGACTGGTTACAAGACAGACTTTTCTGATTTATTTAATGGGAAGAGGACTTATTTAGTTTATTTAATCTATTTTTGTTCCCTGGCAAAATTGGATTTGCTGAAATTGTATTTTGCCAAATCTCGATTTGAGACCTGATAGGAAGTATTAAACGCTTAGTTAAATCAATACAAGTTGGTAATAAGAGCGAGTAATGTTGGTTGAACCGATGAATGAAGGTTGAAAGCAATTTAAATTATGACTTTGTATAAATACTAGATATTAACAGAACATCTACTGCGCAAAATGGGCAGAGTTTACTTGTTTGAGAAGGAGTGGCTTATTCAAAACTAAGATTTATGTAATCTGTTTGTTCCCAGGCAAAATTGGATGTGATGCAATTCCAAATTTCACCACATGATGGTGCCCAATTTTGACTTCATAGGACATATTAAACACTTAGCTTGTTATTATGTTCAAGGTAATCAGATTTGTTTATCATTCTAATGGCCTCTTCAAAACTATTCTGGATTACTACTTTGGATCTATTCTACATTACTTGGCAACAACATACTCTGTAACAGATTAGGCAGTATAATCACATATGTTAACTTGAGAGTGCCCACACTCAATCTACTTATCGTGATGTGTTAAATCAATTACTGTTAGACATTATTTGTCTGATAATCTACCAAATCTTTGAATTGAAGAATTTGTGATTTAATTAATAGCTTGTTCAGGGTAATCAGACTTGTATATAATTCTAATGGCCTTCTTTTGAAAACTATTCTGAATTACAACTTTGGATCTTATATTACTTTGCAACAATCTACTCCGTGACAGATTAGGCAGTATAATCACATATGTTAACTTCAGTGCCCACACTGTATTTATTTATGGTTATTTGTTAAATCAAGTACTGTTAGACATGAAATAGGAAGTGTTTAACATAAATGTTATGGCTACTCACCATTGTAGCTCGCTCCTGGTCAATGATACAAGCCTCTTCTTGCAGTGGAAAACTTGCAGCCAACAAACACCGTGGAACCTAAAGGAATGAAATTAAACATTAACATTTCGCCTCGACCAATTTTCACACGTACAACGCAACGCGGCTACACTTCTGCTATTACAAACGTAAATCTCCTTAAACACAATGAGTGTTACTTACCGTGTACGCTCTAGACGGTCCAGTTGCAAGCAGAAAATAAAGATATTTCTGTTGATAATCGTCGCTGCTCAGTGGCTCACGGCCATCGCGCCAACAGATTTGAATTTTGGCGGAGGTTCGGGCAATTACGTCATATCCGCGGCATTTGACTGCGACGTAATACCCGCTTATCTGAAACGGCAGTTAAAAGTAGAGTTACATCAAGTTTTCTTGGAACCTAAACGAATGAAAGAAAACTATCATTTGGCCACAACCAACATTCACAGATACAACACAACGTGCGGGGTTGAGGTTAAAGATTGAGTGAAGGGCCCTCGTTTTAAACTACTGTTTTGAAAAGGAGTGGGAACAAGTAAGACGTATTTAATTTATTTAATGGGAAGTAGTAAGACTTATTAAATTTATTTAATCTACTTTTCTTCCCAGGCAAAATTTGATGTGCTGCAATTCCAAATTTCCAAAGTGAATGAAGGAATGAAGTCCTTTAAATTATGATTTTGTATAAATACTAGGCATTAACACAAAATCGACGGCACAAAATGGGCAGACTTTACTTGTTTGAAAAGGACTGGTTACAAGACAGACTTTTTTAATTTATTTAATGGGAAGAAGACTTATTTAGTTTAATTGATCTATTTTTGTTCCCTGCCAAAATTCGATTTGCTGCAATTCCAAATTTCCAAAGTGAATGAAGGAAAGAAGTCGTTTAAATTATGATTTTGTTTAAATACTAGGCATAGACACAAAATCTACGGCACAAAATGGGCAGACTTTACTTGTTTGAAGAGGACTGGTTACAAGACAGACTTTTCTGATTTATTTAATGGGAAGAGGACTTATTTAGTTTATTTAATCTATTTTTGTTCCCTGGCAAAATTGGATTTGCTGAAATTGTATTTTGCCAAATCTCGATTTGAGACCTGATAGGAAGTATTAAACGCTTAGTTAAATCAATACAAGTTGGTAATAAGAGCGAGTAATGTTGGTTGAACCGATGAATGAAGGTTGAAAGCAATTTAAATTATGACTTTGTATAAATACTAGATATTAACAGAACATCTACTGCGCAAAATGGGCAGAGTTTACTTGTTTGAGAAGGAGTGGCTTATTCAAAACTAAGATTTATGTAATCTGTTTGTTCCCAGGCAAAATTGGATGTGATGCAATTCCAAATTTCACCACATGATGGTGCCCAATTTTGACTTCATAGGACATATTAAACACTTAGCTTGTTATTATGTTCAAGGTAATCAGATTTGTTTATCATTCTAATGGCCTCTTCAAAACTATTCTGGATTACTACTTTGGATCTATTCTACATTACTTGGCAACAACATACTCTGTAACAGATTAGGCAGTATAATCACATATGTTAACTTGAGAGTGCCCACACTCAATCTACTTATCGTGATGTGTTAAATCAATTACTGTTAGACATTATTTGTCTGATAATCTACCAAATCTTTGAATTGAAGAATTTGTGATTTAATTAATAGCTTGTTCAGGGTAATCAGACTTGTATATAATTCTAATGGCCTTCTTTTGAAAACTATTTTGAATTACAACTTTGGATCTTATATTACTTTGCAACAATCTACTCGGTGACAGATTAGGCAGTATAATCACATATGTTAACTTCAGTGCCCACACTGTATTTATTTATGGTTATTTGTTAAATCAAGTACTGTTAGACATGAAATAGGAAGTGTTTAACATAAATGTTATGGCTACTCACCATTGTAGCTCGCTCCTGGTCAATGATATGAGCCTCTTCTTGCAGTGGAAAACTTGCAGCCAACAAACACCGTGGAACCTAAAGAAATGAAATTAAACATTAACATTTCGCCCGGACCAACATTCACACGTACAACGCAACGCGGCTACACTTCTGCTATTACAAACGTAAATCTCCTTAAACACAACGAGTGTTACTTACCGTGTACGCTCTAGGCAAAATTGGATGTGATGCAATTCCAAATCTATCTGAAACGGCAGTTAAAAGTAGAGTTACATCAAGTTTTCTTTTTTAATCAACACAATCATTTACAACCGTTGACCAGAAAGAATCGTCGAAATTCGACGTCCCCCACAAACGCCACGCTCACTCGCTTTTCAGGGCAACAAAAGTACTTCTTTTTAAAAACGATGAGTTGTACTTACCGTGTACGCTCTGGACGGTCCAGTTGCAAGCAGAAAATAAAAATATTTCTCTTGTTAGTCGTATGTTACCATCCGCTGTGTCTTTGTCAACATCGCCGCCATTTTCCTACTTCCTGCTGCGAGCCACGCCCACGGATTTAAATTTGGGCGGAAGCTCTTTCCATTGGCGTCGTTTTCGCGTATAGCAAATCCGATTGGTTGGGAAGGGGGCACGGTTATGCAGCCGAGGAGTCCTGTGATCGGTGGGATGTAAAGTAGGCGTCGACGTCACGTCCGCGTCACGTGACCACGACGTGGCAGACGTCAAATAGCAACCGCTGTTTTGTTTAGTAGACTTACAGTTGTTATGCATTGACATAATGGCGCACACACCAAATAGATTTAAATAAATTAAATAATTCTTCTGCCCACTCTCTTTTAAACAAGTTAACTCTCCCCGCGGATTTGAATTCCGGCGAAAGTTACGCCCATCGACGTCACGTATGTCACGTGACCACGACGTGGCAGATGTCATATAGCAACCGCTGTTTTGTTTAGTAGATTTACAGTTGTTATGCATTGGCATAATGGTGTGCACTCAAAATAGATTTAAATAAATTAAATATTTCTTCTGCCTACTCCCTTTTAAACAAGTTAACTCTGCCCACGTCCATTGACGTCTTGTCTGCGTCACGTGACCACGACGTAGCGACGTCATATAGTAACCGCTGTTTTGACCAGTAGACTTAGTTATTATGCGTTGACATAATGGCGCACTGGTTAGCATGGCCACCTCTTAAGCATGATGATGCGGGTTCGACGCCTGATCAATGTTAGCATGGAGTGAGCTGAAGTGCATGGCGCTGAAGATTTGAATCTTTGAAATGCGCTGAGGTCTGACATATCAGGCAGAATGGTTTGCCATCACGTTCAACAAAAAATAGAAACTTTCCCACTCTGATTAAAACGTCCTGTGTTCATCTACGTATTTTCGTTTTGCTGTGCATCTTTTCCCTGCCATTTCGAGAGCCCAATTGACACTCATAGTTTAAAGAAATGTGTTTGCCCATCCTACTTTGTGGAATTTCACCACATGCGCTTTTGACCAAAATACCAAATTGAACTCAAGTGAAGCCAACACGCACAACCCCCCCCCCCCCCCCCCCACACACACACACACACAAATGTTGATATGAACATAAAAGAGCCGCATGCGGTTCGGGAGTTGCGGCTTGGCCAAACCTGTACTATACAACTTTATTTGTATAAAATTTTCACAACAGCTGTCACACAAACAAAGCGGGAAAAACCGAAGACGTGCGTGTTCCGCCCACGCTGGATTTATTTGCACCTTTGAAAAGACACCGTATTGCCGCAGATGTGGCAAAGAGTACTTTTGGGCATCTGAGACGGAAGGATGTCCAAAGCATCACGTCACCTGCTCTGGTAGGCATGGTGGTGGGACGTTGAGGTCAACCGCTTTGGGGTTGGCTGACTCTTTGATCGCAGGATGCCACACACTTGAAGACAGAAGCAGAAAAGCAGAGCTAAATGCAAAATGTACTCACCGGTGACTCCAATTTTTTTCCCCCCTGAAGAAACAGCTGGACGGGTGGCCCCGGCTGGCCAGTGGGACTCTTGTTATTCTGACCCTTTTTAGTGCGCGTTTGGGGCAACAACCGTTTTTTGTGGCGCTCTCTTCTGGTTCAAAAGTGCCCTGCATGTGAATTTGCTTTTCCTGCCTTCTGATTGGATGAGCGCCGGTGTGACGCGGTGCCTCTGTCACCGTGGCGGGGGGTATACGTTGGCATCGGAGCGTCTGCCAACGTCTGAGACCGGCTGGCAGTGTATCGGAGGTGTCGAGTGCGGTGCCGCTGGAGCTCACTCACCAGCTGGTGTTAGGGCCACAGAATGAAGGCCAAGGAGAAGAATAGAAAGAGAAACAGAAACTTCTCCTCCAATTGTTTGATTTGTCTCTTCTGAGCTTCGATGAATTCTTTCAGCTCTTTGTTCCTCTAGGACGGACAAATGGAAAGTGGCATTCAAAAGCCAGTAAGCGTGCAAGTAAGTGCCGGGCTGGCTTTGGGCCCTTACCTGTTGCGCGCTGTGCAGCAGATCCATTCTCTCTTGGAGGATGCAAGCGTCGCGCTCCCTCAACTCGCACATCAGGGCTCGCTTCCATTGGTCCACGGCGCTCCTAAGCTCTTCTCTCTGATCCGCCGTCAGCACGTCATTCACGCCAGCGTGGCTGGCTTTTTCGCCGTCCGTGGCGGGGCAGTCCCGCTGCGGTAGCGCCTCGTACAACATGGCCTCCAGCTCCAGGATCCTCTGGGCCGCAATCCTCGTCCATCAGTGGTCCGGCGGGAGATTTGAGGGCGGCTTACCTTATGAGCCTGGTCCATGGAACACTTCCTGAAGTCCAACTCTTCATCCAGGTAGCCCTTCTGCTTGCAGAACATATCCTAGCACAGCTCAAGGTCAGAATTGTTGGGGCACATTGCCGGAGTTCCCCTTGGCTGATGTCGCGTGTCTGTCTACCTTCTCACTTTCAATGTCCAACATCTTCTGTTGAAGTGCTGACTTGGTCACTTTGATGTATTCTAACCACTGAGGAAAGGCTGCTGTCACATAAGCAGAATGCGAGAGCGTGCGTGGACGTGCGCGTTACCTTCTCGGCTAGGGTGAGAAGGGTCCTGGCGTGAATCACGACCACCTGCTCCTCGTTGGTGAGATTCTGCAAGAGCCCAAAGGCACAGCGTCAACAAGCTTCTTTCAGCGCAAAGCCTTCCAAAAGTCACATTTGAGCCGCCGAGTCTCGTGGAGTGCGAACATAAGGAGTTCGACATACACTTACGGCGTTATAGCCCAGGATGTCCAGCTTCTTCATCAGATCACTGATGACGATGTCCGGGGGAAAGGCGCAAGGAGCAATGTAAGGTGTTCTGGGACCTCGGGTTAAGGTTAGGGTTGCGAGGGACGCCTTACGTACGCTCACGCCCTCGGCCTCGCAGTAGATCTGCAAAGGGCTGAGGCCGTCTGGGAAACGGACTTGCAGAAACTTCAAGACGGGGGAGCGCCACTCCCTCTCCTGAAAGGCAGAGGCATGCATCCGTCCGTCCGTCCGTCCGTCCGTCACATCTCTGGCCTCAACACGCTTGTGCGAGTCTTCCCACCTCCAGCTCCAGGATGCGGAACTCAAGCAGTTCGTTTTGGTCTCGGATATCCTGGATGTGCTCTTTCAGACGCGCTTCTTCCGCCTCCATCCGCCTGACCTGAAAAGACAGTCAGACCTCATCTGCGGGGCTTCCCGACAGGTGTGACGCCAAGCGACTCCGCCCAGCGCCTTTCTTTCCGTCACCTTTTCGGCCAACTGCTGATTGCTCTGACGCAGCAGCTGCTTCTCCTCCACCCACTTGACATTCTAGAAGAGACAAACGCGTGGACAGCTTTGGAATGTTGTGTCATTTTCATCCACAAATTCTTTGGTTGACTGGAAAATGACATTTGCTTTTCTCCGCATTTTCCCAGCCACGTTCGGGGGGGGGTTGGTCCAGTAATGCCAGACGGATGAGTGACTGAAGAATGTAGCTATTTTGTCTGAGAAAAAGGTGTGCTCATTGATGAGCTTACCTGTCCTTGTTGCTTCAGCGCTGACTCCAGATCTGCTACTCTGCTTTGATAGTGACCCATTTCTACCATCAGCTTTTCTCTGGTCTGAAAGGAGGAGGAGGGAGGCTCCTCCTCCTCCTTTCAGACCAGAGAACACCCGAGGCTGGGTGAGAACGGGGAGGCTGCGACCCGGCCGGGGGTTGCGGGAAGGGGCGCCACCTTGATCTCCTTCTCGGCGTCGTAGTCCCCTTCGCTGGTCTGGGCTAGCAGAGCGTAGGCTCGTTGCAGCGCTTGATATTCTTGCGTCAGCTGGCGGTAGCGAAGCTCCGCCTCTTCATGCACACACCAATGCAACACAGCACTAGTACCAGAATCAGTCAGACCGGCGACAAAGCACCCGCGACGCAAAGACGAGTCCGATTCCAGGCTGAAGAGGAATGTTTGGTGCCAATACGCTGGCAGAAATGGCGGGCTACCTCTTCGGGTTCCGTGTCGGGGGTTCTGTCGGTGTGAAAAGACAAGGACGATCCGTCCGAGTCCACCAACACGTCTTCGTCGTAGCCGTAAAATGTTTCGATGACCTGCGGGCGCGGAAGCGAACATCTCTCTGAACAAACTGAAGCGACACCTCACGATGAATCGACGAGAGGAACGATAGCGAGAAAAAGGCCATTTCATCTTGCGCAACACCAAGCAGCCGCAAACAAACAGACTCACCTTGCAGGACCTCACGCTTTGTTCCTCCTCAGAGATTCTCGACGTCGGTATCGTAGCAGCAAATCTCTCTCCTGTCGACACAAATAATCCGCCTTTGAGATTCTTTGGATGCAAAGGGAACGAACGGCTCCGGCGCAGAAACAAACGCGACTCACAATGACATTTCTGACATGAGCTCCTGTCTCCAGAGCCTGAAAAACACGTCACCGGCGATGATTGGAGGGACGCTCGTCTTTTCCAAAAGTGACAACTACAGGGTGTGTCAGGGTTTTCCAGATTATCTTTATCGTATCATTGTGTTGCTTTGACTTTGACTGCGACCTGTAATAAATAATATTATTTATCCCTTATTTATCCCTATCGCTTATCCCTTCCTACACAAAGTCGTAAAACACCCCTTGCTATGTTTTGACTAGGGGTCAAGGGCTTCCTCTATTCAATCCACTCTTACACCCACCCTGTTTCTCTTAATTAAAATGCTCGTGCAGGAGCCGAGAGTCAGACTTCATTCGTACAACGGATGGACTCTCCACCTGCAGGTGTCCAAAAGAACTTACTTGTCTCCCGTGTGGTTCTTGCAAAATAAGTTGGAGCGAGCGCAACTCTAACAGGGTGCATTTTGCCACTAGCTGCCTACGGACAATGACGTCGCGCTCGCGGCTCATGGTTGACGGGCTGAGCAGCCGGGCAAGTCCGTCGTTTTCAGCGCACAGCGAGTGGCAAAGGCGCTGACAAAACGGGAGCTTTGAGCTGCTGAAAACGGCAAAACAAGTCTAAAGCGTGTTCAAACGCGTGCGCACAATGCTCCTGCTTGAAAGGTCGGAATTTAAGGGGCCAATTTTTTGGATGGCGGCCGCCGGCCAAGCTTTGGACGGAAAAGGTTTCCTGGCGACAGCGAGCGAGCGCGGCGCTGCCGTACGTGCACCGAGTCGCCTGCCTGAAGACCTTGGACAAGTCGTCGATGATGTGCCGCTGCTCCACAACTTGAAGGAACTCCATTTCACCGTCCTGCTGGCCGCAACCGCGGTCCAGGTCATTGAGCGAACTAGGCCTTCTCTGTGGAACACAAATGCAGTGGACTCTGTTGGCACGCCGCCGTTGTCCGCGTCGACTTACCAAGCTTGCCATCTCCTCGTTCTCCTGGGTGACAAAGCGCACTTTGTTTTCAAGGCGACACAGCACCAGCGAGAGTTCTTCATTCTTCCTGCTCAGGCGTTTGTTTTTGTACAGGAGTGGCAGAAACTGGCTTTCTGTTTCTCTCAGTCGCTTTAGCTGCAAGCATGAAGTGCGGGATGTGAAAGACGCACAACACGCGGGCCAGAACGTATCCATTCCTTTTGCATCGGTTTGAACGGAATCGTGGCTTTGGCTCCCAATAAAAGACATCTACCAGGCAACCGACTCGCCGCGCCGCTCAACTAATAAGCAAGCGCAATGGGTGCCTCGCTGGATGGCGCGCATCAAACGTAGCGCAAACCTTCAAGCGTGCCGTCAATAAATTACCAGTTCATTGCGCTCTTCAGAAAGCAGGGCGTTTCGATCCTCCAGTTTCCTGATGACTGCGCTGAGCTCAGCGATTTTCAGATGAAACCGTCGCGTGTCCCGATCCTCCTGAGACTGAAAACGCCCCGCAACACACACACACAAGCACTCGTTCAAAGTTCAAAACTGTTTTTGTGCTACCTTCCTCCAGCAACGAACTAAGTCATGCGTACTGCAAGTGTGTGATGAGGTGGCTTACGCAATGAAGAGGATTGCTAGTAGCGGCGTTGACCCCACTTCCAGGGTAGTTTAGGCCCGCCCTTTGGGAATCCCTCAGGGCAGCGATCTGCTGCTCGGCAGCCTGAGTCTGCAGCTGAAGGCGGTGGACGTGGCCGGCCCCAGGGCTTCATCCAAAACACTAACCGCTCTGTCTTTCAGCTTGATCTCATCCGTCTGGATGTACAAACGGGGAGCGCTCAGGCAGGCGGGCAAACTCATTTGCCAGAATTGTGACAAAAACAAAGAGAGCAACCGGCCAATTTTTTTCTTGAATCGACTAGAACACCTTTGCTGTGACAAAAGCGAAGCGAGCAACCGGACATTTTCTTCTTGTGAAATAGAATAGAATAGAATGCCTTAGGTGTCATTGCACTGCAGGTATACAACGAAATTGGGAACATAGCCACGCACCGCGCATCTGATCAGTCCTACCAGTCGGCGGATCTCCCTCTCGCAGTCTCTCTTGGTTCGGCTCAGCTCCTCCCGATGCTGGTGATGAGCCGATCGGAGCTCGGCCGCTCGGGACTGCCAGGCCTGCTGGGCCGCTGCCAGGGCTTCTTCCGCGCTCCTGGTGGAGGCGACACCGCTCGGTCTCCCGACACCGCCGCGTCTCCTCCACCTCCGCCAGCAAAGCGCCCCCCCTCCTCACCTGAGCAGACATTGCGCCACACCGGGCCGTTGAGACCGCAACGGAGCGCCGCGACGCTTACTGGGGACAAGCTACACAATACGGTAGCGGCCGCATCGAAGCCCGACGTGGCGTGCGGATAGTCAGACACGGATAGAGCGGATCACCTTGTCCATGGAGCCGTCCCTCAGGCTGAGGACCAAGGCATTCAGTCGCTGGATCTCTCCATCTTTGATTTTGATCACTCTCATCAGCTCCATTTCATGCTGCCGCAGTAATGTCTCCCTGGTAATGGCTAACTCTTTCTGCTTCTCCTCATGGAGTTTGCTTTTGAGTTCCGTCATGGCGGCGGTGGCACGGTGGTGCTCCGCCCGCAGGTCCTGACTTCTCTCTCTCTCCAGACAGCTGACCTGACATGACTTAGACTTAGACAAACTTTATTGTCATCTTGTCTGCACATGGTGCATACAAAACGAAATTCCGTTGCATACGTCTTACAACAAAGTAGTGATATTGCAGTTGAATAGAAGTAACATATCCTATGAAAATATATATATATACATATATACTATATATATATATATATATATATATTAAAAATAAGTATAAAGTGCAGCAGTGATAATTATGCAATAGTGCAAGTAGGCAAAACAGTATTCAAGAGTGTGCAGAGGAATGCTAAACCATGTATTAAACTTCTATTTAAAGGGTTTATACAAGTTCAGTAAAGTTGGTAGTGCGAGATAGTGCAAGATAGAGGTCCGTAGTGTCATAAAGTACAGTTCTGTGAATGTGTGATGCAGAGTTCAGTTTAGAGCTCAACAGTTCTAGTGTTCAACAGTCTGATGACAGCAGGGAAAAAGCTGTTGCAGAACCTGGTGGACCTGCAGCGGATGCTGCAAACCTCTTCCCAGAGGGCAGCAGGGAGAACAGTCCATGGTGGGGGTGTGATGGGTCATTGATGATGTTACGGGCACGGGACATGCAGCGCTGAGATGAAATGTCCTGAATGGAGGGAAGAGGAGCCCCTATGATCCTCTCTGCTGTCCTCACCACTCTCCTCACGTTCTTCCAATCGGAGGCGGTGCAGCCTCCACACCACACAGAGAGACAGCTTGTCAGAATGCTCTCTATGGTGCTCCTGTAGAACGTCCTCATGATGGGTGGGGGCAGGTGGGCTCTCCTCATCCTCCGCAGGAAGTACAAGCGCTTCTGTGCCCTCTTGACCAGTGCCGTAGTGTTCATAGTCCAGGTGAGGTCTTCTGTGATGTGGACCCCCAGGAATTTGGTGGTGCTGACCACCTCCACAGCTGAGCTGTTGATGATCAGTGGAGCGTGGTGAGGCTGTTTTTTCCTGAAGTCGACGATGATCTCCTTCATCTTCTCCTCATTCAGGATCAGGCTGTTTTCTCTGCACCAGCCCACCAGCTGCTCCACCTCCTCTCTGTAGTCCAGGTCGTTGTTGTCTCTGATGAGCCCCACCACCGTTGTGTCGTCTGCTGACTTCACGATGTGATTGGTGGTGAACCTGAGGACGCAGTCGTGTGTCATCAGGGTGCACAGCAGGGGGCTCAGGACGCAGCCCTGAAGGGAGCCTGTGCTGAGGGTGATGACATCAGAGGTGTTCTGTCCGACCCGGACTGACTGAGGTCTGTTGGTGAGGAAGTCTAGCAGCCAGTTGCGAAGGGGGGTGTTGAAGCCCAGGTGTTCCAATTTTCCTACCAGATGCTGTGGGATGATGGTGTTAAACGCTGAGCTGAAGTCCAGGAACAGCCTCCGCACATGGGTGTTCTTCTCCTCCAGGTGAGCCAGGCTCAGGTGAAGAACGGAGGAGATGGCGTCCTGAGTGGAGCGGTTTTGCCGGTCGGCAAACTGGAACGGGTCAAATAATAGGGGGAGTCTGGAAACGATGTGACCTTTAAGCAGCCTTTCGAAGCACTTCATCATAACCGGAGTCAGTGCAACAGGCCGGTAATCATTAAATGAGGTGATTTGAGGTTTCTTCGGCACCGGAATGATGGAGGCAGTCTTAAAGCACGCCGGCACTGTGGCTTGGCCCAGCGAGGTGTTAAAAATGTCTGTGATGACCCCAGCCAGATGACTTGCACATTCCCTGAACACACGCCCAGGAATGTTGTCGGGGCCAGGGGCCTTACAGGGGTTGACTCTCCTCAGGGTCTTCAACACATCGGCGGAGTCAAGGCAGAGTACCTCCTCTTCCTGATGGGGGACAGTTTTAACTGCTGGAGTGCCGTTTAGTGCCTCGAACCTCCCAAAGAAGTTATTTAGACCATTTAGAAAGTCAGCATCAACTACACCCACCGGGGGGGGGGGAGGGTGAGTTGTAGTCTGTAATCGCCCGTATGCCTTGCCACATACTCCTGATGTTTTTGACGTCGTGGAAACGATCCTGAAATTTTCGACTGCGGTCTCGCTTCGCTATCCTGATGGCACGGTTCAAGTTGGCTCTCGCTGTCCTCAGTGTCTCCTTGTCGCCAGACTTGAAGGCAGAGTTCCGCGCTCGTAGCGTTTGACGTACCTCCTCAGTCATCCAGGGTCGTTGGTTGCCCCGGGTGATGATATTCTTAGTGGTGCTGACGTCCTCGGTGCATTTGTTGATGTAGGCTGACACAGTCATGGCACACGCATGTCTAATCTACATCGGGAAAACTGGGAGGGAGGGAGGCAGGCAGGGAGGCAGGCAGGGAGGCAGGCAGGGAGGCAGGCAGTGTCTGTCTGTTGAGGTTTTCACCTTGTTCTTCTCCTGCTGAAGTTCTAACTGGACGTCCATCAGTTTGGTTCTCAGCTCGTCATTGGCGGCCTGAAGGGCGTCCGTTCGCTCCGCCTTGGCCCGCCCTGCCGGAGCTCGTTTGGACATCTCTTACTCGAGTCTCGCCCGGTCGTCAGTCAGAGATCACAACATTTGTACCTGGAGAGCACAAACGCAGCGCTGTTTTCCACTGGCTTCGAACTCAACTTCAATCGGTACCGTAACTTACAACATCATAAACATAGAACTAGCTTGACTTATTCATTGAATAAATGCATTTGGTTCTTCAAAACTGCATCACGCAACATAGCGTGACCGAGACGGCCGTTATCCACCTGCGTGAAGTTATTTGGTGAAATGAATGAGATGTTTAAGACACCATCGTTCTGTCTCTATGTAGATGAAGGTAAATAATCGATTGCTGAAGGTCCAAAGGTGTTGTGATAAACAAATAAACATATTAGTGATTAGTGACATATTTGTGATAAACATATTAGGCAGGATAATCACATATGTTAACGTGACTGCCCACACTGTATTTATTTATGGTTATTTGTTAAATCGAGTACTGTTAGACATGAAATAGGAAGTGTTTAACATAAATGGAAGACGAAAGGGGTACTCACCATTGTAGCTCCTGCTGGTCAATGATACGAGCCTCTTCTTGCAGTGGAAAACATACAGCCAACAAACACCGTGGAACCTAAAGGAATGAAATTAAACATTAACATTTAGCCTCAACCAACATTCACAGATACAACGCAACGCAAACTACACAAACGTAAATCTTTTTAAACACAATGAGTTGTACTTACCGTGTACGCTCTAGACGGTCCACTTGCAAGCAGAAAATAAAGATATTTCTGTTGATAATCGTCGTGTTTGTATCCGGTGTCTCGCTCAAGGCCATTGCGCCCACAGATTTGAATTTTGGTGAGAGTTCAGCCTATTGACGTCATTTCCGCGGTGTAATACCCGCATATCTGAAACGGCAAAGTTAAGAGTAGAGTTAAATAAAGTTTTTAGTCAACGCAATAATTTACAACCGTTGACCAGTCGAAATAATCGTCGAAATTTGGCGTCTGTGGCTGGAAGCAGACGCCGAGTTCGACATTCCTCCCAAACGCCACACTCCCTCGCTTTTCAGGGCTAAAAAAAAACAGTTGTAATTACCTTGTACGCTCTAGACGGTCAAGTTGCAAGCTGAAAACAAAAATATTTGCCTTGTTAGTCATCGTGTTACTAACCGCTGTGTCTTGTTTGCCAGAACTGCCGCTTTCCTACTTCCTGTTGCAAGCCACGCCCACGGATTATAATTTTGCCGTGAGTTCCGCCTATTGACGTCATGTCCGCGTCACATGACTGCGACGTAATATTATCTAAAACTGTTTGTGCGGTATTGTGTTGTTCTGTGCGGTATTGTGTTATTCTGTGCGGCGTCGTGTTGTTCTGTGCGGCGTCGTGTTGTTCAGTGCGACGTCGTGTTGTTCAGTGCGGCATGGTGTTGTTCAGTGCGGCATGGTGTTGTTCAGTGCGGCATGGTGTTGTTCAGTGCGGCATAATGTTGTTCAGTGCGGCATAATGTTGTTCAGTGCGGCATGGTGTTGTTCAGTGCGGCATGGTGTTGTTCAGTGCGGCATGGTGTTGTTCAGTGCGGCATAATGTTGTTCAGTGCGCCATAATGTTGTTCAGTGCGGCATGGTGTTGTTCAGTGCGGGATGGTGTTGTTCAGTGCAGGATGGTGTTGTTCAGTGCGGCATGGTGTTGTTCAATGCGGCATGGTGTTGTTCAGTGCGGGATGGTGTTGTTCAGTGCGGCATGGTGTTGTTCAGTAGGGCATAATGTTGTTCAGTGCGGCATGGTGTTGTTCAGTGCGGCATGGTGTTGTTCAGTGCGGCATGGTGTTGTTCAGTGCGGCATGGTGTTGTTCAGTGCGGCATGGTGTTGTTCAGTGCGGCATGGTGTTGTTCAGTCCGGGATGGTGTTGTTCAATGCGGGATCGTGTTGTTCAGTGCGGGGTGGTGTTGTTCAGTGCGGGATGGTGTTGTTCAGTGCGGCATGGTGTTGTTCAATGCGGCATGGTGTTGTTCAGTGCGGGATGGTGTTGTTCATTGCGGCATGGTGTTGTTCAGTGCGGCATGGTGTTGTTCAGTGCGGCATGGTGTTGTTCAGTGCGGCATGGTGTTGTTCAGTGCGGCATAATGTTGTTCAGTGCGGCATGGTGTTGTTCAGTGTGGAAAGGTGTTGTTCAGTGCAGGATGGTGTTGTTCAGTGCGGCATGGTGTTGTTCAATGCAGGATCGTGTTGTTCAGTGCAGCATAATGTTGTTCAGTGCAGCATGGTGTTGTTCAGTGCGGCATGGTGTTGTTCAATGCGGCATGGTGTTGTTCACTGCGGGATGGTGTTGTTCAATGCGGGATCATGTTGTTCAGTGCGGCATAATGTTGTTCAGTGCAGCATGGTGTTGTTCAGTGCGGCATGGTGTTGTTCAGTGCGACATAATGTTGTTTAGTGCGGCATAATGTTGTTCAGTGCGGCATAATGTTGTTCAGTGCGGCATGGTGTTGTTCAGTGCGGCATGGTGTTGTTCAGTGCGGCATGGTGTTGTTCAGTGCAGGATGGTGTTGTTCAGTGCGGCATGGTGTTGTTCAATGCGGCATGGTGTTGTTCAGTGCGGAATGGTGTTGTTCAGTGCAGGATGGTGTTGTTCAGTGCGGCATGGTGTTGTTCAGTGCGGAATGGTGTTGTTCAGTGCGGCATGGTGTTGTTCAGTGCGGCATGGTGTTGTTCAGTGCAGGATGGTGTTGTTCAATGCGGGATCGTGTTGTTCAGTGCGGCATGGTGTTGTTCAGTGCGGCATGGTGTTGTTCAGTGCGGCATAATGTTGTTCAGTGCGGCATGGTGTTGTTCAGTGCGGCATGGTGTTGTTCAGTGCGGCATGGTGTTGTTCAGTGCGGCATGGTGTTGTTCAGTGCGGCATAATGTTGTCCAGTGCGCCATAATGTTGTTCAGTGCGGCATGGTGTTGTTTAGTGCGGGATGGTGTTGTTCAGTGCAGGATGGTGTTGTTCAGTGCGGCATGGTGTTGTTCAATGCGGCATGGTGTTGTTCAGTGCGGGATGGTGTTGTTCAGTGCGGCATGGTGTTGTTCAGTGCGGCATAATGTTGTTCAGTGCGGCATGGTGTTGTTCAGTGCGGCATAATGTTGTTCAGTGCGGCATGGTGTTGTTCAGTGCGGCATGGTGTTGTTCAGTGCGGCATGGTGTTGTTCAGTGCGGAATGGTGTTGTTCAGTGCGGCATGGTGTTGTTCAGTGCGGGATGGTGGTGTTCAATGCGGGATCGTGTTGTTCAGTGCGGGGTGGTGTTGTTCAGTGCAGGATGGTGTTGTTCAGTGCAGGATGGTGTTGTTCAGTGCGGCATGGTGTTGTTCAATGCAGGATCGTGTTGTTCAGTGCAGCATAATGTTGTTCAGTGCAGCATGGTGTTGTTCAGTGCGGCATGGTGTTGTTCAATGCGGCATGGTGTTGTTCAGTGCGGGATGGTGTTGTTCAGTGCGGCATGGTGTTTTTCAGTGCGGCATAATGTTGTTCAGTGCGGCATGGTGTTGTTCAGTGCGGCATGGTGTTGTTCAGTGCGACATAATGTTGTTCAGTGCGGCATAATGTTGTTCAGTGCGGCATGGTGTTGTTCAGTGCGGCATGGTGTTGTTCAGTGCGGCATGGTGTTGTTCAGTGCGGCATGGTGTTGTTCAGTGCAGGATGGTGTTGTTCAGTGCAGGATGGTGTTGTTCAATGCGGCATGGTGTTGTTCAGTGCGGGATGGTGTTGTTCAGTGCAGGATGGTGTTGTTCAGTGCGGCATGGTGTTGTTCAGTGCGGAATGGTGTTGTTCAGTGCGGCATGGTGTTGTTCAGTGCGGCATGGTGTTGTTCAGTGCAGGATGGTGTTGTTCAATGCGGGATGGTGTTGTTCAGTGCGGGATGGTGTTGTTCAGTGCAGGATGGTGTTGTTCAGTGCGGCATGGTGTTGTTCAGTGCAGCGTAATGTTGTTCAGTGCGGCATGGTGTTGTTCAGTGCGGAATGGTGTTGTTCAGTGCGGCATGGTGTTGTTCAGTGCAGGATGGTGTTGTTCAGTGCGGCATGGTGTTGCTCAGTGCGGCATGGTGTTGTTCAGTGCGGGATGGTGTTGTTCATTGCGGCATGGTGTTGTTCAGTGCGGCATGGTGTTGTTCAGTGCGGCATGGTGTTGTTCAGTGCGGCATAATGTTGTTCAGTGCGCCATAATGTTGTTCAGTGCGGCATGGTGTTGTTCAGTGCGGGGTGGTGTTGTTCAGTGCGGGATGGTGTTGTTCAGTGCGGCATGGTGTTGTTCAGTGCGGCATGGTGTTGTTCAGTGCGGCATAATGTTGTTCAGTGCGGCATAATGTTGTTCAGTGCGGGATGGTGTTGTTCATTGCGGCATGGTGTTGTTCAGTGCGGCATGGTGTTGTTCAGTGCGGCATGGTGTTGTTCAGTGCGGGATGGTGTTGTTCAGTGCAGGATGGTGTTGTTCAGTGCGGCATGGTGTTGTTCAGTGCGGCATGGTGTTGTTCATTTCGGCATAATGTTGTTCAGTGCGGCATAATGTTGTTTAGTGCGGCATGGTGTTGTTCAGTGCGGGATGGTGTTGTTCAGTGCGTTATAATGTTGTTCAGTGCGGCATGGTGTTGTTCAGTGCGGCATGGTGTTGTTCAGTGCGGCATGGTGTTGTTCAGTGCGGCATAATGTTGTTCAGTGCGGCATAATGTTGTTCAGTGCGGCATGGTGTTGTTCAGTGCGGGATGGTGTTGTTCAGTGCGGGATGGTTTTGTTCAGTGCGGCATGGTGTTCAATGCGGAATGGTGTTGTTCAGTGCAGGATGGTGTTGTTCAGTGCGGCATGGTGTTGTTCAGTGCAGCATAATGTTGTTCAGTGCGGCATGGTGTTGTTCAGTGCGGCATGGTGTTGTTCAGTGCGGCATGGTGTTGTTCAGTGCGGCATAATGTTGTTCAGTGCGGCATGGTGTTGTTCAGTGCGGCATGGTGTTGTTCAGTGCGGCATAATGTTCAGTGCGGCATAATGTTGTTCAGTGCGGCATGGTGTTCAGTGCGGGATGGTGTCTTTCAGTGCGGCATGGTGTCGTTCAGTGCGGCATGGTGTCTTTCAGTGCGGCATGGTGTCGTTCAGTGAGGCATGGTGTTGTTCAGTGCGGCATGGTGTTGTTTAGTGCGGCATGGTGTTGTTCAGTGCGGGATGGTGTTGTTCAGTGTGGCATGGTGTTCAGTGCGGCATGGTGTTGTTCAGTGCGGTATCGTGTTGTTCAGTGCGGTATCGTGTTTCTCAGTGCGGTATCGTGTTGTTCAGTGCAGTATCGTTGTGTTGTTCGTATTGTGTTTAACACTTAGCCTCTAACACTTAGCCTCTAACACTTAGCCTCTAGCATCTAGAAGGTAAATAAATAGGAAGGAAGGACTCACCGGTGACGTCTTCGCCCACGTCCAAGCGTTGTACTTTGTATTTTCATCCTTCTGACAGTGGAAAACATAGCCAACAAACACCGTGGAACCTAAACGAATGAAAGAAAACTATCATTTGGCCACAACCAACATTCACAGATACAACACAATGTGACGTGCGGGGTTGAGGTTAAAGGTTGAGTGAAGGGCCCTCGTTTTAAACTACTTTTTTGAAAAGGATTGGGAACAAGTAAGACGTATTTAATTTATTTAATGGGAAGTAGTAAGAGCTATTGAATTTAATCTATGTATTATATTCTATTGTATTGTATTCTGTTGTATTCTTTTGGATTGTATTCACACTAACCCCACTAAAACTTCAGCCCACAAAAACTCGCCTCTGGCGCCTAGCCTCTGGCACTTAGCCTCTAACACTTAGCCTTTAACACTTAGCCTTTAACACTTAGCCTTTAACACTTAGCCTAGAAGGTGAATAAATAGGGTTAAAGGTTGAGTGAAGGGACCTCGTTTTAAACTACTTTTTTGTAAAGGAGTGGGAACAAGTAAGACGTATTTAATTTATTTAATGGGAAGTAGTAAGACTTATTAAATTTATTTAATCTACTTTTCTTCCCAGGCAAAATTTGATGTGCTGCAATTCCAAATTTCCAAAGTGAATGAAGGAATGAAGTCCTTTAAATTATGATTTTGTATAAATACTAGGCATTAACACAAAATCGACGGCACAAAATGGGCAGACTTTACTTGTTTGAAAAGGACTGGTTACAAGACAGACTTTTTTAATTTATTTAATGGGAAGAAGACTTATTTAGTTTAATTGATCTATTTTTGTTCCCTGGCAAAATTCGATTTGCTGCAATTCCAAATTTCCAAAGTGAATGAAGGAAAGAAGTCGTTTAAATTATGATTTTGTTTAAATACTAGGCATAGACACAAAATCTACGGCACAAAATGGGCAGACTTTACTTGTTTGAAGAGGACTGGTTACAAGACAGACTT
Source organism: Syngnathus floridae (assembly GCF_059516105.1). Classification (NCBI taxonomy): domain Eukaryota; kingdom Metazoa; phylum Chordata; class Actinopteri; order Syngnathiformes; family Syngnathidae; genus Syngnathus; species Syngnathus floridae. The sequence goes on from NW_028284053.1 coordinate 799,602, forward strand.
TTCTGATTTATTTAATGGGAAGAAGACTTATTTAGTTTATTTAATCTATTTTTGTTCCCTGGCAAAATTGGATTTGCTGAAATTGTATTTTGCCAAATCTTGCCTTGAGACCTGATAGGAAGTATTAAACGCTTAGTTAAATCAATACAAGTTGGTAATAAGAGCGAGTAATGTTGGTTGAACCGATGAATGAAGGTTGAAAGCAATTTAAATTATGACTTTGTATAAATACTAGATATTAACAGAACATCTACTGCGCGAAATGGGCAGAGTTTACTTGTTTGAGAAGGAGTGGCTTATTCAAAACTAAGATTTATTTAATCTGTTTGTTCCCAGGCAAAATTGGATGTGATGCAATTCCAAATTTCACCACATGATGGTGCCCAATTTTGACTTCATAGGACATATTAAACACTTAGCTTGTTATTATGTTCAAGGTAATCAGATTTGTTTATTATTCTAATGGCCTCTTCAAAACTATTCTGGATTACTACTTTGGATCTATTCTACATTACTTGGCAACAACATACTCTGTAACAGATTAGGCAGTATAATCATATCTGTTAACTTGAGAGTGCCCACACTCAATCTACTTATCGTGATGTTAAATCAATTACTGTTAGACATTATTTGTCTGATAATCTACCAAATCTTTGAATTGAAGAATTTGTGATTTAATTAATAGCTTGTTGTTATGTTAAGGGTAATCAGACTTGTATATAATTCTAATGGCCTTCTTTTGAAAACTATTCTGAATTACAACTTTGGATCTTATATTACTTTGCAACAATCTACTCCGTGACAGATTAGGCAGTATAATCACATATGTTAACTTCAGTGCCCACACTGTATTTATTTATGGTTATTTGTTAAATCAAGTACTGTTAGACATGAAATAGGAAGTGTTTAACATAAATGTTATGGCTACTCACCATTGTAGCTCGCTCCTGGTCAATGATACGAGCCTCTTCTTGCAGTGGAAAACTTGCAGCCAACAAACACCGTGGAACCTAAAGGAATGAAATTAAACATTAACATTTCGCCTCGACCAATTTTCACACGTACAACGCAACGCGGCTACACTTCTGCTATTACAAACGTAAATCTCCTTAAACACAATGAGTGTTACTTACCGTGTACGCTCTAGACGGTCCAGTTGCAAGCAGAAAATAAAGATATTTCTGTTGATAATCGTCGCTGCTCAGTGGCTCACGGCCATCGCGCCAACAGATTTGAATTTTGGCGGAGGTTCGGGCAATTACGTCATATCCACGGCACATGACTGCGACGTAATACCCGCTTATCTGAAACGGCAGTTAAAAGTAGAGTTACATCAAGTTTTCTTGGAACCTAAACGAATGAAAGAAAACTATCATTTGGCCACAACCAACACTCACAGATACAACACAACGTGCGGGGTTGGGGTTAAAGATTGAGTGAAGGGCCCTCGTTTTAAACTACTGTTTTGAAAAGGAGTGGGAACAAGTAAGACGTATTTAATTTATTTAATGGGAAGTAGTAAGACTCATTAAATTTATTTAATCTACTTTTCTTCCCAGGCAAAATTTGATGTGCTGCAATTCCAAATTTCCAAAGTGAATGAAGGAATGAAGTCCTTTAAATTATGATTTTGTATAAATACTAGGCATTAACACAAAATCGACGGCACAAAATGGGCAGACTTTACTTGTTTGAAAAGGACTGGTTACAAGACAGACTTTTTTAATTTATTTAATGGGAAGAAGACTTATTTAGTTTAATTGATCTATTTTTGTTCCCTGCCAAAATTCGATTTGCTGCAATTCCAAATTTCCAAAGTGAATGAAGGAAAGAAGTCGTTTAAATTATGATTTTGTTTAAATACTAGGCATAGACACAAAATCTACGGCACAAAATGGGCAGACTTTACTTGTTTGAAGAGGACTGGTTACAAGACAGACTTTTCTGATTTATTTAATGGGAAGAGGACTTATTTAGTTTATTTAATCTATTTTTGTTCCCTGGCAAAATTGGATTTGCTGAAATTGTATTTTGCCAAATCTCGATTTGAGACCTGATAGGAAGTATTAAACGCTTAGTTAAATCAATACAAGTTGGTAATAAGAGCGAGTAATGTTGGTTGAACCGATGAATGAAGGTTGAAAGCAATTTAAATTATGACTTTGTATAAATACTAGATATTAACAGAACATCTACTGCGCAAAATGGGCAGAGTTTACTTGTTTGAGAAGGAGTGGCTTATTCAAAACTAAGATTTATGTAATCTGTTTGTTCCCAGGCAAAATTGGATGTGATGCAATTCCAAATTTCACCACATGATGGTGCCCAATTTTGACTTCATAGGACATATTAAACACTTAGCTTGTTATTATGTTCAAGGTAATCAGATTTGTTTATCATTCTAATGGCCTCTTCAAAACTATTCTGGATTACTACTTTGGATCTATTCTACATTACTTGGCAACAACATACTCTGTAACAGATTAGGCAGTATAATCACATATGTTAACTTGAGAGTGCCCACACTCAATCTACTTATCGTGATGTGTTAAATCAATTACTGTTAGACATTATTTGTCTGATAATCTACCAAATCTTTGAATTGAAGAATTTGTGATTTAATTAATAGCTTGTTCAGGGTAATCAGACTTGTATATAATTCTAATGGCCTTCTTTTGAAAACTATTCTGAATTACAACTTTGGATCTTATATTACTTTGCAACAATCTACTCCGTGACAGATTAGGCAGTATAATCACATATGTTAACTTCAGTGCCCACACTGTATTTATTTATGGTTATTTGTTAAATCAAGTACTGTTAGACATGAAATAGGAAGTGTTTAACATAAATGTTATGGCTACTCACCATTGTAGCTCGCTCCTGGTCAATGATACAAGCCTCTTCTTGCAGTGGAAAACTTGCAGCCAACAAACACCGTGGAACCTAAAGGAATGAAATTAAACATTAACATTTCGCCTCGACCAATTTTCACACGTACAACGCAACGCGGCTACACTTCTGCTATTACAAACGTAAATCTCCTTAAACACAATGAGTGTTACTTACCGTGTACGCTCTAGACGGTCCAGTTGCAAGCAGAAAATAAAGATATTTCTGTTGATAATCGTCGCTGCTCAGTGGCTCACGGCCATCGCGCCAACAGATTTGAATTTTGGCGGAGGTTCGGGCAATTACGTCATATCCGCGGCATTTGACTGCGACGTAATACCCGCTTATCTGAAACGGCAGTTAAAAGTAGAGTTACATCAAGTTTTCTTGGAACCTAAACGAATGAAAGAAAACTATCATTTGGCCACAACCAACATTCACAGATACAACACAACGTGCGGGGTTGAGGTTAAAGATTGAGTGAAGGGCCCTCGTTTTAAACTACTGTTTTGAAAAGGAGTGGGAACAAGTAAGACGTATTTAATTTATTTAATGGGAAGTAGTAAGACTTATTAAATTTATTTAATCTACTTTTCTTCCCAGGCAAAATTTGATGTGCTGCAATTCCAAATTTCCAAAGTGAATGAAGGAATGAAGTCCTTTAAATTATGATTTTGTATAAATACTAGGCATTAACACAAAATCGACGGCACAAAATGGGCAGACTTTACTTGTTTGAAAAGGACTGGTTACAAGACAGACTTTTTTAATTTATTTAATGGGAAGAAGACTTATTTAGTTTAATTGATCTATTTTTGTTCCCTGCCAAAATTCGATTTGCTGCAATTCCAAATTTCCAAAGTGAATGAAGGAAAGAAGTCGTTTAAATTATGATTTTGTTTAAATACTAGGCATAGACACAAAATCTACGGCACAAAATGGGCAGACTTTACTTGTTTGAAGAGGACTGGTTACAAGACAGACTTTTCTGATTTATTTAATGGGAAGAGGACTTATTTAGTTTATTTAATCTATTTTTGTTCCCTGGCAAAATTGGATTTGCTGAAATTGTATTTTGCCAAATCTCGATTTGAGACCTGATAGGAAGTATTAAACGCTTAGTTAAATCAATACAAGTTGGTAATAAGAGCGAGTAATGTTGGTTGAACCGATGAATGAAGGTTGAAAGCAATTTAAATTATGACTTTGTATAAATACTAGATATTAACAGAACATCTACTGCGCAAAATGGGCAGAGTTTACTTGTTTGAGAAGGAGTGGCTTATTCAAAACTAAGATTTATGTAATCTGTTTGTTCCCAGGCAAAATTGGATGTGATGCAATTCCAAATTTCACCACATGATGGTGCCCAATTTTGACTTCATAGGACATATTAAACACTTAGCTTGTTATTATGTTCAAGGTAATCAGATTTGTTTATCATTCTAATGGCCTCTTCAAAACTATTCTGGATTACTACTTTGGATCTATTCTACATTACTTGGCAACAACATACTCTGTAACAGATTAGGCAGTATAATCACATATGTTAACTTGAGAGTGCCCACACTCAATCTACTTATCGTGATGTGTTAAATCAATTACTGTTAGACATTATTTGTCTGATAATCTACCAAATCTTTGAATTGAAGAATTTGTGATTTAATTAATAGCTTGTTCAGGGTAATCAGACTTGTATATAATTCTAATGGCCTTCTTTTGAAAACTATTTTGAATTACAACTTTGGATCTTATATTACTTTGCAACAATCTACTCGGTGACAGATTAGGCAGTATAATCACATATGTTAACTTCAGTGCCCACACTGTATTTATTTATGGTTATTTGTTAAATCAAGTACTGTTAGACATGAAATAGGAAGTGTTTAACATAAATGTTATGGCTACTCACCATTGTAGCTCGCTCCTGGTCAATGATATGAGCCTCTTCTTGCAGTGGAAAACTTGCAGCCAACAAACACCGTGGAACCTAAAGAAATGAAATTAAACATTAACATTTCGCCCGGACCAACATTCACACGTACAACGCAACGCGGCTACACTTCTGCTATTACAAACGTAAATCTCCTTAAACACAACGAGTGTTACTTACCGTGTACGCTCTAGGCAAAATTGGATGTGATGCAATTCCAAATCTATCTGAAACGGCAGTTAAAAGTAGAGTTACATCAAGTTTTCTTTTTTAATCAACACAATCATTTACAACCGTTGACCAGAAAGAATCGTCGAAATTCGACGTCCCCCACAAACGCCACGCTCACTCGCTTTTCAGGGCAACAAAAGTACTTCTTTTTAAAAACGATGAGTTGTACTTACCGTGTACGCTCTGGACGGTCCAGTTGCAAGCAGAAAATAAAAATATTTCTCTTGTTAGTCGTATGTTACCATCCGCTGTGTCTTTGTCAACATCGCCGCCATTTTCCTACTTCCTGCTGCGAGCCACGCCCACGGATTTAAATTTGGGCGGAAGCTCTTTCCATTGGCGTCGTTTTCGCGTATAGCAAATCCGATTGGTTGGGAAGGGGGCACGGTTATGCAGCCGAGGAGTCCTGTGATCGGTGGGATGTAAAGTAGGCGTCGACGTCACGTCCGCGTCACGTGACCACGACGTGGCAGACGTCAAATAGCAACCGCTGTTTTGTTTAGTAGACTTACAGTTGTTATGCATTGACATAATGGCGCACACACCAAATAGATTTAAATAAATTAAATAATTCTTCTGCCCACTCTCTTTTAAACAAGTTAACTCTCCCCGCGGATTTGAATTCCGGCGAAAGTTACGCCCATCGACGTCACGTATGTCACGTGACCACGACGTGGCAGATGTCATATAGCAACCGCTGTTTTGTTTAGTAGATTTACAGTTGTTATGCATTGGCATAATGGTGTGCACTCAAAATAGATTTAAATAAATTAAATATTTCTTCTGCCTACTCCCTTTTAAACAAGTTAACTCTGCCCACGTCCATTGACGTCTTGTCTGCGTCACGTGACCACGACGTAGCGACGTCATATAGTAACCGCTGTTTTGACCAGTAGACTTAGTTATTATGCGTTGACATAATGGCGCACTGGTTAGCATGGCCACCTCTTAAGCATGATGATGCGGGTTCGACGCCTGATCAATGTTAGCATGGAGTGAGCTGAAGTGCATGGCGCTGAAGATTTGAATCTTTGAAATGCGCTGAGGTCTGACATATCAGGCAGAATGGTTTGCCATCACGTTCAACAAAAAATAGAAACTTTCCCACTCTGATTAAAACGTCCTGTGTTCATCTACGTATTTTCGTTTTGCTGTGCATCTTTTCCCTGCCATTTCGAGAGCCCAATTGACACTCATAGTTTAAAGAAATGTGTTTGCCCATCCTACTTTGTGGAATTTCACCACATGCGCTTTTGACCAAAATACCAAATTGAACTCAAGTGAAGCCAACACGCACAACCCCCCCCCCCCCCCCCCCACACACACACACACACAAATGTTGATATGAACATAAAAGAGCCGCATGCGGTTCGGGAGTTGCGGCTTGGCCAAACCTGTACTATACAACTTTATTTGTATAAAATTTTCACAACAGCTGTCACACAAACAAAGCGGGAAAAACCGAAGACGTGCGTGTTCCGCCCACGCTGGATTTATTTGCACCTTTGAAAAGACACCGTATTGCCGCAGATGTGGCAAAGAGTACTTTTGGGCATCTGAGACGGAAGGATGTCCAAAGCATCACGTCACCTGCTCTGGTAGGCATGGTGGTGGGACGTTGAGGTCAACCGCTTTGGGGTTGGCTGACTCTTTGATCGCAGGATGCCACACACTTGAAGACAGAAGCAGAAAAGCAGAGCTAAATGCAAAATGTACTCACCGGTGACTCCAATTTTTTTCCCCCCTGAAGAAACAGCTGGACGGGTGGCCCCGGCTGGCCAGTGGGACTCTTGTTATTCTGACCCTTTTTAGTGCGCGTTTGGGGCAACAACCGTTTTTTGTGGCGCTCTCTTCTGGTTCAAAAGTGCCCTGCATGTGAATTTGCTTTTCCTGCCTTCTGATTGGATGAGCGCCGGTGTGACGCGGTGCCTCTGTCACCGTGGCGGGGGGTATACGTTGGCATCGGAGCGTCTGCCAACGTCTGAGACCGGCTGGCAGTGTATCGGAGGTGTCGAGTGCGGTGCCGCTGGAGCTCACTCACCAGCTGGTGTTAGGGCCACAGAATGAAGGCCAAGGAGAAGAATAGAAAGAGAAACAGAAACTTCTCCTCCAATTGTTTGATTTGTCTCTTCTGAGCTTCGATGAATTCTTTCAGCTCTTTGTTCCTCTAGGACGGACAAATGGAAAGTGGCATTCAAAAGCCAGTAAGCGTGCAAGTAAGTGCCGGGCTGGCTTTGGGCCCTTACCTGTTGCGCGCTGTGCAGCAGATCCATTCTCTCTTGGAGGATGCAAGCGTCGCGCTCCCTCAACTCGCACATCAGGGCTCGCTTCCATTGGTCCACGGCGCTCCTAAGCTCTTCTCTCTGATCCGCCGTCAGCACGTCATTCACGCCAGCGTGGCTGGCTTTTTCGCCGTCCGTGGCGGGGCAGTCCCGCTGCGGTAGCGCCTCGTACAACATGGCCTCCAGCTCCAGGATCCTCTGGGCCGCAATCCTCGTCCATCAGTGGTCCGGCGGGAGATTTGAGGGCGGCTTACCTTATGAGCCTGGTCCATGGAACACTTCCTGAAGTCCAACTCTTCATCCAGGTAGCCCTTCTGCTTGCAGAACATATCCTAGCACAGCTCAAGGTCAGAATTGTTGGGGCACATTGCCGGAGTTCCCCTTGGCTGATGTCGCGTGTCTGTCTACCTTCTCACTTTCAATGTCCAACATCTTCTGTTGAAGTGCTGACTTGGTCACTTTGATGTATTCTAACCACTGAGGAAAGGCTGCTGTCACATAAGCAGAATGCGAGAGCGTGCGTGGACGTGCGCGTTACCTTCTCGGCTAGGGTGAGAAGGGTCCTGGCGTGAATCACGACCACCTGCTCCTCGTTGGTGAGATTCTGCAAGAGCCCAAAGGCACAGCGTCAACAAGCTTCTTTCAGCGCAAAGCCTTCCAAAAGTCACATTTGAGCCGCCGAGTCTCGTGGAGTGCGAACATAAGGAGTTCGACATACACTTACGGCGTTATAGCCCAGGATGTCCAGCTTCTTCATCAGATCACTGATGACGATGTCCGGGGGAAAGGCGCAAGGAGCAATGTAAGGTGTTCTGGGACCTCGGGTTAAGGTTAGGGTTGCGAGGGACGCCTTACGTACGCTCACGCCCTCGGCCTCGCAGTAGATCTGCAAAGGGCTGAGGCCGTCTGGGAAACGGACTTGCAGAAACTTCAAGACGGGGGAGCGCCACTCCCTCTCCTGAAAGGCAGAGGCATGCATCCGTCCGTCCGTCCGTCCGTCCGTCACATCTCTGGCCTCAACACGCTTGTGCGAGTCTTCCCACCTCCAGCTCCAGGATGCGGAACTCAAGCAGTTCGTTTTGGTCTCGGATATCCTGGATGTGCTCTTTCAGACGCGCTTCTTCCGCCTCCATCCGCCTGACCTGAAAAGACAGTCAGACCTCATCTGCGGGGCTTCCCGACAGGTGTGACGCCAAGCGACTCCGCCCAGCGCCTTTCTTTCCGTCACCTTTTCGGCCAACTGCTGATTGCTCTGACGCAGCAGCTGCTTCTCCTCCACCCACTTGACATTCTAGAAGAGACAAACGCGTGGACAGCTTTGGAATGTTGTGTCATTTTCATCCACAAATTCTTTGGTTGACTGGAAAATGACATTTGCTTTTCTCCGCATTTTCCCAGCCACGTTCGGGGGGGGGTTGGTCCAGTAATGCCAGACGGATGAGTGACTGAAGAATGTAGCTATTTTGTCTGAGAAAAAGGTGTGCTCATTGATGAGCTTACCTGTCCTTGTTGCTTCAGCGCTGACTCCAGATCTGCTACTCTGCTTTGATAGTGACCCATTTCTACCATCAGCTTTTCTCTGGTCTGAAAGGAGGAGGAGGGAGGCTCCTCCTCCTCCTTTCAGACCAGAGAACACCCGAGGCTGGGTGAGAACGGGGAGGCTGCGACCCGGCCGGGGGTTGCGGGAAGGGGCGCCACCTTGATCTCCTTCTCGGCGTCGTAGTCCCCTTCGCTGGTCTGGGCTAGCAGAGCGTAGGCTCGTTGCAGCGCTTGATATTCTTGCGTCAGCTGGCGGTAGCGAAGCTCCGCCTCTTCATGCACACACCAATGCAACACAGCACTAGTACCAGAATCAGTCAGACCGGCGACAAAGCACCCGCGACGCAAAGACGAGTCCGATTCCAGGCTGAAGAGGAATGTTTGGTGCCAATACGCTGGCAGAAATGGCGGGCTACCTCTTCGGGTTCCGTGTCGGGGGTTCTGTCGGTGTGAAAAGACAAGGACGATCCGTCCGAGTCCACCAACACGTCTTCGTCGTAGCCGTAAAATGTTTCGATGACCTGCGGGCGCGGAAGCGAACATCTCTCTGAACAAACTGAAGCGACACCTCACGATGAATCGACGAGAGGAACGATAGCGAGAAAAAGGCCATTTCATCTTGCGCAACACCAAGCAGCCGCAAACAAACAGACTCACCTTGCAGGACCTCACGCTTTGTTCCTCCTCAGAGATTCTCGACGTCGGTATCGTAGCAGCAAATCTCTCTCCTGTCGACACAAATAATCCGCCTTTGAGATTCTTTGGATGCAAAGGGAACGAACGGCTCCGGCGCAGAAACAAACGCGACTCACAATGACATTTCTGACATGAGCTCCTGTCTCCAGAGCCTGAAAAACACGTCACCGGCGATGATTGGAGGGACGCTCGTCTTTTCCAAAAGTGACAACTACAGGGTGTGTCAGGGTTTTCCAGATTATCTTTATCGTATCATTGTGTTGCTTTGACTTTGACTGCGACCTGTAATAAATAATATTATTTATCCCTTATTTATCCCTATCGCTTATCCCTTCCTACACAAAGTCGTAAAACACCCCTTGCTATGTTTTGACTAGGGGTCAAGGGCTTCCTCTATTCAATCCACTCTTACACCCACCCTGTTTCTCTTAATTAAAATGCTCGTGCAGGAGCCGAGAGTCAGACTTCATTCGTACAACGGATGGACTCTCCACCTGCAGGTGTCCAAAAGAACTTACTTGTCTCCCGTGTGGTTCTTGCAAAATAAGTTGGAGCGAGCGCAACTCTAACAGGGTGCATTTTGCCACTAGCTGCCTACGGACAATGACGTCGCGCTCGCGGCTCATGGTTGACGGGCTGAGCAGCCGGGCAAGTCCGTCGTTTTCAGCGCACAGCGAGTGGCAAAGGCGCTGACAAAACGGGAGCTTTGAGCTGCTGAAAACGGCAAAACAAGTCTAAAGCGTGTTCAAACGCGTGCGCACAATGCTCCTGCTTGAAAGGTCGGAATTTAAGGGGCCAATTTTTTGGATGGCGGCCGCCGGCCAAGCTTTGGACGGAAAAGGTTTCCTGGCGACAGCGAGCGAGCGCGGCGCTGCCGTACGTGCACCGAGTCGCCTGCCTGAAGACCTTGGACAAGTCGTCGATGATGTGCCGCTGCTCCACAACTTGAAGGAACTCCATTTCACCGTCCTGCTGGCCGCAACCGCGGTCCAGGTCATTGAGCGAACTAGGCCTTCTCTGTGGAACACAAATGCAGTGGACTCTGTTGGCACGCCGCCGTTGTCCGCGTCGACTTACCAAGCTTGCCATCTCCTCGTTCTCCTGGGTGACAAAGCGCACTTTGTTTTCAAGGCGACACAGCACCAGCGAGAGTTCTTCATTCTTCCTGCTCAGGCGTTTGTTTTTGTACAGGAGTGGCAGAAACTGGCTTTCTGTTTCTCTCAGTCGCTTTAGCTGCAAGCATGAAGTGCGGGATGTGAAAGACGCACAACACGCGGGCCAGAACGTATCCATTCCTTTTGCATCGGTTTGAACGGAATCGTGGCTTTGGCTCCCAATAAAAGACATCTACCAGGCAACCGACTCGCCGCGCCGCTCAACTAATAAGCAAGCGCAATGGGTGCCTCGCTGGATGGCGCGCATCAAACGTAGCGCAAACCTTCAAGCGTGCCGTCAATAAATTACCAGTTCATTGCGCTCTTCAGAAAGCAGGGCGTTTCGATCCTCCAGTTTCCTGATGACTGCGCTGAGCTCAGCGATTTTCAGATGAAACCGTCGCGTGTCCCGATCCTCCTGAGACTGAAAACGCCCCGCAACACACACACACAAGCACTCGTTCAAAGTTCAAAACTGTTTTTGTGCTACCTTCCTCCAGCAACGAACTAAGTCATGCGTACTGCAAGTGTGTGATGAGGTGGCTTACGCAATGAAGAGGATTGCTAGTAGCGGCGTTGACCCCACTTCCAGGGTAGTTTAGGCCCGCCCTTTGGGAATCCCTCAGGGCAGCGATCTGCTGCTCGGCAGCCTGAGTCTGCAGCTGAAGGCGGTGGACGTGGCCGGCCCCAGGGCTTCATCCAAAACACTAACCGCTCTGTCTTTCAGCTTGATCTCATCCGTCTGGATGTACAAACGGGGAGCGCTCAGGCAGGCGGGCAAACTCATTTGCCAGAATTGTGACAAAAACAAAGAGAGCAACCGGCCAATTTTTTTCTTGAATCGACTAGAACACCTTTGCTGTGACAAAAGCGAAGCGAGCAACCGGACATTTTCTTCTTGTGAAATAGAATAGAATAGAATGCCTTAGGTGTCATTGCACTGCAGGTATACAACGAAATTGGGAACATAGCCACGCACCGCGCATCTGATCAGTCCTACCAGTCGGCGGATCTCCCTCTCGCAGTCTCTCTTGGTTCGGCTCAGCTCCTCCCGATGCTGGTGATGAGCCGATCGGAGCTCGGCCGCTCGGGACTGCCAGGCCTGCTGGGCCGCTGCCAGGGCTTCTTCCGCGCTCCTGGTGGAGGCGACACCGCTCGGTCTCCCGACACCGCCGCGTCTCCTCCACCTCCGCCAGCAAAGCGCCCCCCCTCCTCACCTGAGCAGACATTGCGCCACACCGGGCCGTTGAGACCGCAACGGAGCGCCGCGACGCTTACTGGGGACAAGCTACACAATACGGTAGCGGCCGCATCGAAGCCCGACGTGGCGTGCGGATAGTCAGACACGGATAGAGCGGATCACCTTGTCCATGGAGCCGTCCCTCAGGCTGAGGACCAAGGCATTCAGTCGCTGGATCTCTCCATCTTTGATTTTGATCACTCTCATCAGCTCCATTTCATGCTGCCGCAGTAATGTCTCCCTGGTAATGGCTAACTCTTTCTGCTTCTCCTCATGGAGTTTGCTTTTGAGTTCCGTCATGGCGGCGGTGGCACGGTGGTGCTCCGCCCGCAGGTCCTGACTTCTCTCTCTCTCCAGACAGCTGACCTGACATGACTTAGACTTAGACAAACTTTATTGTCATCTTGTCTGCACATGGTGCATACAAAACGAAATTCCGTTGCATACGTCTTACAACAAAGTAGTGATATTGCAGTTGAATAGAAGTAACATATCCTATGAAAATATATATATATACATATATACTATATATATATATATATATATATATTAAAAATAAGTATAAAGTGCAGCAGTGATAATTATGCAATAGTGCAAGTAGGCAAAACAGTATTCAAGAGTGTGCAGAGGAATGCTAAACCATGTATTAAACTTCTATTTAAAGGGTTTATACAAGTTCAGTAAAGTTGGTAGTGCGAGATAGTGCAAGATAGAGGTCCGTAGTGTCATAAAGTACAGTTCTGTGAATGTGTGATGCAGAGTTCAGTTTAGAGCTCAACAGTTCTAGTGTTCAACAGTCTGATGACAGCAGGGAAAAAGCTGTTGCAGAACCTGGTGGACCTGCAGCGGATGCTGCAAACCTCTTCCCAGAGGGCAGCAGGGAGAACAGTCCATGGTGGGGGTGTGATGGGTCATTGATGATGTTACGGGCACGGGACATGCAGCGCTGAGATGAAATGTCCTGAATGGAGGGAAGAGGAGCCCCTATGATCCTCTCTGCTGTCCTCACCACTCTCCTCACGTTCTTCCAATCGGAGGCGGTGCAGCCTCCACACCACACAGAGAGACAGCTTGTCAGAATGCTCTCTATGGTGCTCCTGTAGAACGTCCTCATGATGGGTGGGGGCAGGTGGGCTCTCCTCATCCTCCGCAGGAAGTACAAGCGCTTCTGTGCCCTCTTGACCAGTGCCGTAGTGTTCATAGTCCAGGTGAGGTCTTCTGTGATGTGGACCCCCAGGAATTTGGTGGTGCTGACCACCTCCACAGCTGAGCTGTTGATGATCAGTGGAGCGTGGTGAGGCTGTTTTTTCCTGAAGTCGACGATGATCTCCTTCATCTTCTCCTCATTCAGGATCAGGCTGTTTTCTCTGCACCAGCCCACCAGCTGCTCCACCTCCTCTCTGTAGTCCAGGTCGTTGTTGTCTCTGATGAGCCCCACCACCGTTGTGTCGTCTGCTGACTTCACGATGTGATTGGTGGTGAACCTGAGGACGCAGTCGTGTGTCATCAGGGTGCACAGCAGGGGGCTCAGGACGCAGCCCTGAAGGGAGCCTGTGCTGAGGGTGATGACATCAGAGGTGTTCTGTCCGACCCGGACTGACTGAGGTCTGTTGGTGAGGAAGTCTAGCAGCCAGTTGCGAAGGGGGGTGTTGAAGCCCAGGTGTTCCAATTTTCCTACCAGATGCTGTGGGATGATGGTGTTAAACGCTGAGCTGAAGTCCAGGAACAGCCTCCGCACATGGGTGTTCTTCTCCTCCAGGTGAGCCAGGCTCAGGTGAAGAACGGAGGAGATGGCGTCCTGAGTGGAGCGGTTTTGCCGGTCGGCAAACTGGAACGGGTCAAATAATAGGGGGAGTCTGGAAACGATGTGACCTTTAAGCAGCCTTTCGAAGCACTTCATCATAACCGGAGTCAGTGCAACAGGCCGGTAATCATTAAATGAGGTGATTTGAGGTTTCTTCGGCACCGGAATGATGGAGGCAGTCTTAAAGCACGCCGGCACTGTGGCTTGGCCCAGCGAGGTGTTAAAAATGTCTGTGATGACCCCAGCCAGATGACTTGCACATTCCCTGAACACACGCCCAGGAATGTTGTCGGGGCCAGGGGCCTTACAGGGGTTGACTCTCCTCAGGGTCTTCAACACATCGGCGGAGTCAAGGCAGAGTACCTCCTCTTCCTGATGGGGGACAGTTTTAACTGCTGGAGTGCCGTTTAGTGCCTCGAACCTCCCAAAGAAGTTATTTAGACCATTTAGAAAGTCAGCATCAACTACACCCACCGGGGGGGGGGGAGGGTGAGTTGTAGTCTGTAATCGCCCGTATGCCTTGCCACATACTCCTGATGTTTTTGACGTCGTGGAAACGATCCTGAAATTTTCGACTGCGGTCTCGCTTCGCTATCCTGATGGCACGGTTCAAGTTGGCTCTCGCTGTCCTCAGTGTCTCCTTGTCGCCAGACTTGAAGGCAGAGTTCCGCGCTCGTAGCGTTTGACGTACCTCCTCAGTCATCCAGGGTCGTTGGTTGCCCCGGGTGATGATATTCTTAGTGGTGCTGACGTCCTCGGTGCATTTGTTGATGTAGGCTGACACAGTCATGGCACACGCATGTCTAATCTACATCGGGAAAACTGGGAGGGAGGGAGGCAGGCAGGGAGGCAGGCAGGGAGGCAGGCAGGGAGGCAGGCAGTGTCTGTCTGTTGAGGTTTTCACCTTGTTCTTCTCCTGCTGAAGTTCTAACTGGACGTCCATCAGTTTGGTTCTCAGCTCGTCATTGGCGGCCTGAAGGGCGTCCGTTCGCTCCGCCTTGGCCCGCCCTGCCGGAGCTCGTTTGGACATCTCTTACTCGAGTCTCGCCCGGTCGTCAGTCAGAGATCACAACATTTGTACCTGGAGAGCACAAACGCAGCGCTGTTTTCCACTGGCTTCGAACTCAACTTCAATCGGTACCGTAACTTACAACATCATAAACATAGAACTAGCTTGACTTATTCATTGAATAAATGCATTTGGTTCTTCAAAACTGCATCACGCAACATAGCGTGACCGAGACGGCCGTTATCCACCTGCGTGAAGTTATTTGGTGAAATGAATGAGATGTTTAAGACACCATCGTTCTGTCTCTATGTAGATGAAGGTAAATAATCGATTGCTGAAGGTCCAAAGGTGTTGTGATAAACAAATAAACATATTAGTGATTAGTGACATATTTGTGATAAACATATTAGGCAGGATAATCACATATGTTAACGTGACTGCCCACACTGTATTTATTTATGGTTATTTGTTAAATCGAGTACTGTTAGACATGAAATAGGAAGTGTTTAACATAAATGGAAGACGAAAGGGGTACTCACCATTGTAGCTCCTGCTGGTCAATGATACGAGCCTCTTCTTGCAGTGGAAAACATACAGCCAACAAACACCGTGGAACCTAAAGGAATGAAATTAAACATTAACATTTAGCCTCAACCAACATTCACAGATACAACGCAACGCAAACTACACAAACGTAAATCTTTTTAAACACAATGAGTTGTACTTACCGTGTACGCTCTAGACGGTCCACTTGCAAGCAGAAAATAAAGATATTTCTGTTGATAATCGTCGTGTTTGTATCCGGTGTCTCGCTCAAGGCCATTGCGCCCACAGATTTGAATTTTGGTGAGAGTTCAGCCTATTGACGTCATTTCCGCGGTGTAATACCCGCATATCTGAAACGGCAAAGTTAAGAGTAGAGTTAAATAAAGTTTTTAGTCAACGCAATAATTTACAACCGTTGACCAGTCGAAATAATCGTCGAAATTTGGCGTCTGTGGCTGGAAGCAGACGCCGAGTTCGACATTCCTCCCAAACGCCACACTCCCTCGCTTTTCAGGGCTAAAAAAAAACAGTTGTAATTACCTTGTACGCTCTAGACGGTCAAGTTGCAAGCTGAAAACAAAAATATTTGCCTTGTTAGTCATCGTGTTACTAACCGCTGTGTCTTGTTTGCCAGAACTGCCGCTTTCCTACTTCCTGTTGCAAGCCACGCCCACGGATTATAATTTTGCCGTGAGTTCCGCCTATTGACGTCATGTCCGCGTCACATGACTGCGACGTAATATTATCTAAAACTGTTTGTGCGGTATTGTGTTGTTCTGTGCGGTATTGTGTTATTCTGTGCGGCGTCGTGTTGTTCTGTGCGGCGTCGTGTTGTTCAGTGCGACGTCGTGTTGTTCAGTGCGGCATGGTGTTGTTCAGTGCGGCATGGTGTTGTTCAGTGCGGCATGGTGTTGTTCAGTGCGGCATAATGTTGTTCAGTGCGGCATAATGTTGTTCAGTGCGGCATGGTGTTGTTCAGTGCGGCATGGTGTTGTTCAGTGCGGCATGGTGTTGTTCAGTGCGGCATAATGTTGTTCAGTGCGCCATAATGTTGTTCAGTGCGGCATGGTGTTGTTCAGTGCGGGATGGTGTTGTTCAGTGCAGGATGGTGTTGTTCAGTGCGGCATGGTGTTGTTCAATGCGGCATGGTGTTGTTCAGTGCGGGATGGTGTTGTTCAGTGCGGCATGGTGTTGTTCAGTAGGGCATAATGTTGTTCAGTGCGGCATGGTGTTGTTCAGTGCGGCATGGTGTTGTTCAGTGCGGCATGGTGTTGTTCAGTGCGGCATGGTGTTGTTCAGTGCGGCATGGTGTTGTTCAGTGCGGCATGGTGTTGTTCAGTCCGGGATGGTGTTGTTCAATGCGGGATCGTGTTGTTCAGTGCGGGGTGGTGTTGTTCAGTGCGGGATGGTGTTGTTCAGTGCGGCATGGTGTTGTTCAATGCGGCATGGTGTTGTTCAGTGCGGGATGGTGTTGTTCATTGCGGCATGGTGTTGTTCAGTGCGGCATGGTGTTGTTCAGTGCGGCATGGTGTTGTTCAGTGCGGCATGGTGTTGTTCAGTGCGGCATAATGTTGTTCAGTGCGGCATGGTGTTGTTCAGTGTGGAAAGGTGTTGTTCAGTGCAGGATGGTGTTGTTCAGTGCGGCATGGTGTTGTTCAATGCAGGATCGTGTTGTTCAGTGCAGCATAATGTTGTTCAGTGCAGCATGGTGTTGTTCAGTGCGGCATGGTGTTGTTCAATGCGGCATGGTGTTGTTCACTGCGGGATGGTGTTGTTCAATGCGGGATCATGTTGTTCAGTGCGGCATAATGTTGTTCAGTGCAGCATGGTGTTGTTCAGTGCGGCATGGTGTTGTTCAGTGCGACATAATGTTGTTTAGTGCGGCATAATGTTGTTCAGTGCGGCATAATGTTGTTCAGTGCGGCATGGTGTTGTTCAGTGCGGCATGGTGTTGTTCAGTGCGGCATGGTGTTGTTCAGTGCAGGATGGTGTTGTTCAGTGCGGCATGGTGTTGTTCAATGCGGCATGGTGTTGTTCAGTGCGGAATGGTGTTGTTCAGTGCAGGATGGTGTTGTTCAGTGCGGCATGGTGTTGTTCAGTGCGGAATGGTGTTGTTCAGTGCGGCATGGTGTTGTTCAGTGCGGCATGGTGTTGTTCAGTGCAGGATGGTGTTGTTCAATGCGGGATCGTGTTGTTCAGTGCGGCATGGTGTTGTTCAGTGCGGCATGGTGTTGTTCAGTGCGGCATAATGTTGTTCAGTGCGGCATGGTGTTGTTCAGTGCGGCATGGTGTTGTTCAGTGCGGCATGGTGTTGTTCAGTGCGGCATGGTGTTGTTCAGTGCGGCATAATGTTGTCCAGTGCGCCATAATGTTGTTCAGTGCGGCATGGTGTTGTTTAGTGCGGGATGGTGTTGTTCAGTGCAGGATGGTGTTGTTCAGTGCGGCATGGTGTTGTTCAATGCGGCATGGTGTTGTTCAGTGCGGGATGGTGTTGTTCAGTGCGGCATGGTGTTGTTCAGTGCGGCATAATGTTGTTCAGTGCGGCATGGTGTTGTTCAGTGCGGCATAATGTTGTTCAGTGCGGCATGGTGTTGTTCAGTGCGGCATGGTGTTGTTCAGTGCGGCATGGTGTTGTTCAGTGCGGAATGGTGTTGTTCAGTGCGGCATGGTGTTGTTCAGTGCGGGATGGTGGTGTTCAATGCGGGATCGTGTTGTTCAGTGCGGGGTGGTGTTGTTCAGTGCAGGATGGTGTTGTTCAGTGCAGGATGGTGTTGTTCAGTGCGGCATGGTGTTGTTCAATGCAGGATCGTGTTGTTCAGTGCAGCATAATGTTGTTCAGTGCAGCATGGTGTTGTTCAGTGCGGCATGGTGTTGTTCAATGCGGCATGGTGTTGTTCAGTGCGGGATGGTGTTGTTCAGTGCGGCATGGTGTTTTTCAGTGCGGCATAATGTTGTTCAGTGCGGCATGGTGTTGTTCAGTGCGGCATGGTGTTGTTCAGTGCGACATAATGTTGTTCAGTGCGGCATAATGTTGTTCAGTGCGGCATGGTGTTGTTCAGTGCGGCATGGTGTTGTTCAGTGCGGCATGGTGTTGTTCAGTGCGGCATGGTGTTGTTCAGTGCAGGATGGTGTTGTTCAGTGCAGGATGGTGTTGTTCAATGCGGCATGGTGTTGTTCAGTGCGGGATGGTGTTGTTCAGTGCAGGATGGTGTTGTTCAGTGCGGCATGGTGTTGTTCAGTGCGGCATGGTGTTGTTCAGTGCGGCATGGTGTTGTTCAGTGCGGCATGGTGTTGTTCAGTGCAGGATGGTGTTGTTCAATGCGGGATGGTGTTGTTCAGTGCGGGATGGTGTTGTTCAGTGCAGGATGGTGTTGTTCAGTGCGGCATGGTGTTGTTCAATGCGGCATGGTGTTGTTCAGTGCAGCGTAATGTTGTTCAGTGCGGCATGGTGTTGTTCAGTGCGGAATGGTGTTGTTCAGTGCGGCATGGTGTTGTTCAGTGCAGGATGGTGTTGTTCAGTGCGGCATGGTGTTGCTCAGTGCGGCATGGTGTTGTTCAGTGCGGGATGGTGTTGTTCATTGCGGCATGGTGTTGTTCAGTGCGGCATGGTGTTGTTCAGTGCGGCATGGTGTTGTTCAGTGCGGCATAATGTTGTTCAGTGCGCCATAATGTTGTTCAGTGCGGCATGGTGTTGTTCAGTGCGGGGTGGTGTTGTTCAGTGCGGGATGGTGTTGTTCAGTGCGGCATGGTGTTGTTCAGTGCGGCATGGTGTTGTTCAGTGCGGCATAATGTTGTTCAGTGCGGCATAATGTTGTTCAGTGCGGGATGGTGTTGTTCATTGCGGCATGGTGTTGTTCAGTGCGGCATGGTGTTGTTCAGTGCGGCATGGTGTTGTTCAGTGCGGGATGGTGTTGTTCAGTGCAGGATGGTGTTGTTCAGTGCGGCATGGTGTTGTTCAGTGCGGCATGGTGTTGTTCATTTCGGCATAATGTTGTTCAGTGCGGCATAATGTTGTTTAGTGCGGCATGGTGTTGTTCAGTGCGGGATGGTGTTGTTCAGTGCGTTATAATGTTGTTCAGTGCGGCATGGTGTTGTTCAGTGCGGCATGGTGTTGTTCAGTGCGGCATGGTGTTGTTCAGTGCGGCATAATGTTGTTCAGTGCGGCATAATGTTGTTCAGTGCGGCATGGTGTTGTTCAGTGCGGGATGGTGTTGTTCAGTGCGGGATGGTTTTGTTCAGTGCGGCATGGTGTTCAATGCGGAATGGTGTTGTTCAGTGCAGGATGGTGTTGTTCAGTGCGGCATGGTGTTGTTCAGTGCAGCATAATGTTGTTCAGTGCGGCATGGTGTTGTTCAGTGCGGCATGGTGTTGTTCAGTGCGGCATGGTGTTGTTCAGTGCGGCATAATGTTGTTCAGTGCGGCATGGTGTTGTTCAGTGCGGCATGGTGTTGTTCAGTGCGGCATAATGTTCAGTGCGGCATAATGTTGTTCAGTGCGGCATGGTGTTCAGTGCGGGATGGTGTCTTTCAGTGCGGCATGGTGTCGTTCAGTGCGGCATGGTGTCTTTCAGTGCGGCATGGTGTCGTTCAGTGAGGCATGGTGTTGTTCAGTGCGGCATGGTGTTGTTTAGTGCGGCATGGTGTTGTTCAGTGCGGGATGGTGTTGTTCAGTGTGGCATGGTGTTCAGTGCGGCATGGTGTTGTTCAGTGCGGTATCGTGTTGTTCAGTGCGGTATCGTGTTTCTCAGTGCGGTATCGTGTTGTTCAGTGCAGTATCGTTGTGTTGTTCGTATTGTGTTTAACACTTAGCCTCTAACACTTAGCCTCTAACACTTAGCCTCTAGCATCTAGAAGGTAAATAAATAGGAAGGAAGGACTCACCGGTGACGTCTTCGCCCACGTCCAAGCGTTGTACTTTGTATTTTCATCCTTCTGACAGTGGAAAACATAGCCAACAAACACCGTGGAACCTAAACGAATGAAAGAAAACTATCATTTGGCCACAACCAACATTCACAGATACAACACAATGTGACGTGCGGGGTTGAGGTTAAAGGTTGAGTGAAGGGCCCTCGTTTTAAACTACTTTTTTGAAAAGGATTGGGAACAAGTAAGACGTATTTAATTTATTTAATGGGAAGTAGTAAGAGCTATTGAATTTAATCTATGTATTATATTCTATTGTATTGTATTCTGTTGTATTCTTTTGGATTGTATTCACACTAACCCCACTAAAACTTCAGCCCACAAAAACTCGCCTCTGGCGCCTAGCCTCTGGCACTTAGCCTCTAACACTTAGCCTTTAACACTTAGCCTTTAACACTTAGCCTTTAACACTTAGCCTAGAAGGTGAATAAATAGGGTTAAAGGTTGAGTGAAGGGACCTCGTTTTAAACTACTTTTTTGTAAAGGAGTGGGAACAAGTAAGACGTATTTAATTTATTTAATGGGAAGTAGTAAGACTTATTAAATTTATTTAATCTACTTTTCTTCCCAGGCAAAATTTGATGTGCTGCAATTCCAAATTTCCAAAGTGAATGAAGGAATGAAGTCCTTTAAATTATGATTTTGTATAAATACTAGGCATTAACACAAAATCGACGGCACAAAATGGGCAGACTTTACTTGTTTGAAAAGGACTGGTTACAAGACAGACTTTTTTAATTTATTTAATGGGAAGAAGACTTATTTAGTTTAATTGATCTATTTTTGTTCCCTGGCAAAATTCGATTTGCTGCAATTCCAAATTTCCAAAGTGAATGAAGGAAAGAAGTCGTTTAAATTATGATTTTGTTTAAATACTAGGCATAGACACAAAATCTACGGCACAAAATGGGCAGACTTTACTTGTTTGAAGAGGACTGGTTACAAGACAGACTTTTCTGATTTATTTAATGGGAAGAAGACTTATTTAGTTTATTTAATCTATTTTTGTTCCCTGGCAAAATTGGATTTGCTGAAATTGTATTTTGCCAAATCTTGCCTTGAGACCTGATAGGAAGTATTAAACGCTTAGTTAAATCAATACAAGTTGGTAATAAGAGCGAGTAATGTTGGTTGAACCGATGAATGAAGGTTGAAAGCAATTTAAATTATGACTTTGTATAAATACTAGATATTAACAGAACATCTACTGCGCGAAATGGGCAGAGTTTACTTGTTTGAGAAGGAGTGGCTTATTCAAAACTAAGATTTATTTAATCTGTTTGTTCCCAGGCAAAATTGGATGTGATGCAATTCCAAATTTCACCACATGATGGTGCCCAATTTTGACTTCATAGGACATATTAAACACTTAGCTTGTTATTATGTTCAAGGTAATCAGATTTGTTTATTATTCTAATGGCCTCTTCAAAACTATTCTGGATTACTACTTTGGATCTATTCTACATTACTTGGCAACAACATACTCTGTAACAGATTAGGCAGTATAATCATATCTGTTAACTTGAGAGTGCCCACACTCAATCTACTTATCGTGATGTGTTAAATCAATTACTGTTAGACATTATTTGTCTGATAATCTACCAAATCTTTGAATTGAAGAATTTGTGATTTAATTAATAGCTTGTTGTTATGTTAAGGGTAATCAGACTTGTATATAATTCTAATGGCCTTCTTTTGAAAACTATTCTGAATTACAACTTTGGATCTTATATTACTTTGCAACAATCTACTCCGTGACAGATTAGGCAGTATAATCACATATGTTAACTTCAGTGCCCACACTGTATTTATTTATGGTTATTTGTTAAATCAAGTACTGTTAGACATGAAATAGGAAGTGTTTAACATAAATGTTATGGCTACTCACCATTGTAGCTCGCTCCTGGTCAATGATACGAGCCTCTTCTTGCAGTGGAAAACTTGCAGCCAACAAACACCGTGGAACCTAAAGGAATGAAATTAAACATTAACATTTCGCCTCGACCAATTTTCACACACACAACGCAACGCGGCTACACTTCTGCTATTACAAACGTAAATCTCCTTAAACACAATGAGTGTTACTTACCGTGTACGCTCTAGACGGTCCAGTTGCAAGCAGAAAATAAAGATATTTCTGTTGATAATCGTCGCTGCTCAGTGGCTCACGGCCATCGCGCCAACAGATTTGAATTTTGGCGGAGGTTCGGGCAATTACGTCATATCCACGGCACATGACTGCGACGTAATACCCGCTTATCTGAAACGGCAGTTAAAAGTAGAGTTACATCAAGTTTTCTTGGAACCTAAACGAATGAAAGAAAACTATCATTTGGCCACAACCAACATTCACAGATACAACACAACGTGCGGGGTTGGGGTTAAAGATTGAGTGAAGGGCCCTCGTTTTAAACTACTGTTTTGAAAAGGAGTGGGAACAAGTAAGACGTATTTAATTTATTTAATGGGAAGTAGTAAGACTTATTAAATTTATTTAATCTACTTTTCTTCCCAGGCAAAATTTGATGTGCTGCAATTCCAAATTTCCAAAGTGAATGAAGGAATGAAGTCCTTTAAATTATGATTTTGTATAAATACTAGGCATTAACACAAAATCGACGGCACAAAATGGGCAGACTTTACTTGTTTGAAAAGGACTGGTTACAAGACAGACTTTTTTAATTTATTTAATGGGAAGAAGACTTATTTAGTTTAATTGATCTATTTTTGTTCCCTGCCAAAATTCGATTTGCTGCAATTCCAAATTTCCAAAGTGAATGAAGGAAAGAAGTCGTTTAAATTATGATTTTGTTTAAATACTAGGCATAGACACAAAATCTACGGCACAAAATGGGCAGACTTTACTTGTTTGAAGAGGACTGGTTACAAGACAGACTTTTCTGATTTATTTAATGGGAAGAGGACTTATTTAGTTTATTTAATCTATTTTTGTTCCCTGGCAAAATTGGATTTGCTGAAATTGTATTTTGCCAAATCTCGATTTGAGACCTGATAGGAAGTATTAAACGCTTAGTTAAATCAATACAAGTTGGTAATAAGAGCGAGTAATGTTGGTTGAACCGATGAATGAAGGTTGAAAGCAATTTAAATTATGACTTTGTATAAATACTAGATATTAACAGAACATCTACTGCGCAAAATGGGCAGAGTTTACTTGTTTGAGAAGGAGTGGCTTATTCAAAACTAAGATTTATGTAATCTGTTTGTTCCCAGGCAAAATTGGATGTGATGCAATTCCAAATTTCACCACATGATGGTGCCCAATTTTGACTTCATAGGACATATTAAACACTTAGCTTGTTATTATGTTCAAGGTAATCAGATTTGTTTATCATTCTAATGGCCTCTTCAAAACTATTCTGGATTACTACTTTGGATCTATTCTACATTACTTGGCAACAACATACTCTGTAACAGATTAGGCAGTATAATCACATATGTTAACTTGAGAGTGCCCACACTCAATCTACTTATCGTGATGTGTTAAATCAATTACTGTTAGACATTATTTGTCTGATAATCTACCAAATCTTTGAATTGAAGAATTTGTGATTTAATTAATAGCTTGTTCAGGGTAATCAGACTTGTATATAATTCTAATGGCCTTCTTTTGAAAACTATTCTGAATTACAACTTTGGATCTTATATTACTTTGCAACAATCTACTCCGTGACAGATTAGGCAGTATAATCACATATGTTAACTTCAGTGCCCACACTGTATTTATTTATGGTTATTTGTTAAATCAAGTACTGTTAGACATGAAATAGGAAGTGTTTAACATAAATGTTATGGCTACTCACCATTGTAGCTCGCTCCTGGTCAATGATACGAGCCTCTTCTTGCAGTGGAAAACTTGCAGCCAACAAACACCGTGGAACCTAAAGGAATGAAATTAAACATTAACATTTCGCCTCGACCAATTTTCACACGTACAACGCAACGCGGCTACACTTCTGCTATTACAAACGTAAATCTCCTTAAACACAATGAGTGTTACTTACCGTGTACGCTCTAGACGGTCCAGTTGCAAGCAGAAAATAAAGATATTTCTGTTGATAATCGTCGCTGCTCAGTGGCTCACGGCCATCGCGCCAACAGATTTGAATTTTGGCGGAGGTTCGGGCAATTACGTCATATCCACGGCACATGACTGCGACGTAATACCCGCTTATCTGAAACGGCAGTTAAAAGTAGAGTTACATCAAGTTTTCTTGGAACCTAAACGAATGAAAGAAAACTATCATTTGGCCACAACCAACATTCACAGATACAACACAACGTGCGGGGTTGGGGTTAAAGATTGAGTGAAGGGCCCTCGTTTTAAACTACTGTTTTGAAAAGGAGTGGGAACAAGTAAGACGTATTTAATTTATTTAATGGGAAGTAGTAAGACTTATTAAATTTATTTAATCTACTTTTCTTCCCAGGCAAAATTTGATGTGCTGCAATTCCAAATTTCCAAAGTGAATGAAGGAATGAAGTCCTTTAAATTATGATTTTGTATAAATACTAGGCATTAACACAAAATCGACGGCACAAAATGGGCAGACTTTACTTGTTTGAAAAGGACTGGTTACAAGACAGACTTTTTTAATTTATTTAATGGGAAGAAGACTTATTTAGTTTAATTGATCTATTTTTGTTCCCTGCCAAAATTCGATTTGCTGCAATTCCAAATTTCCAAAGTGAATGAAGGAAAGAAGTCGTTTAAATTATGATTTTGTTTAAATACTAGGCATAGACACAAAATCTACGGCACAAAATGGGCAGACTTTACTTGTTTGAAGAGGACTGGTTACAAGACAGACTTTTCTGATTTATTTAATGGGAAGAGGACTTATTTAGTTTATTTAATCTATTTTTGTTCCCTGGCAAAATTGGATTTGCTGAAATTGTATTTTGCCAAATCTCGATTTGAGACCTGATAGGAAGTATTAAACGCTTAGTTAAATCAATACAAGTTGGTAATAAGAGCGAGTAATGTTGGTTGAACCGATGAATGAAGGTTGAAAGCAATTTAAATTATGACTTTGTATAAATACTAGATATTAACAGAACATCTACTGCGCAAAATGGGCAGAGTTTACTTGTTTGAGAAGGAGTGGCTTATTCAAAACTAAGATTTATGTAATCTGTTTGTTCCCAGGCAAAATTGGATGTGATGCAATTCCAAATTTCACCACATGATGGTGCCCAATTTTGACTTCATAGGACATATTAAACACTTAGCTTGTTATTATGTTCAAGGTAATCAGATTTGTTTATCATTCTAATGGCCTCTTCAAAACTATTCTGGATTACTACTTTGGATCTATTCTACATTACTTGGCAACAACATACTCTGTAACAGATTAGGCAGTATAATCACATATGTTAACTTGAGAGTGCCCACACTCAATCTACTTATCGTGATGTGTTAAATCAATTACTGTTAGACATTATTTGTCTGATAATCTACCAAATCTTTGAATTGAAGAATTTGTGATTTAATTAATAGCTTGTTCAGGGTAATCAGACTTGTATATAATTCTAATGGCCTTCTTTTGAAAACTATTCTGAATTACAACTTTGGATCTTATATTACTTTGCAACAATCTACTCGGTGACAGATTAGGCAGTATAATCACATATGTTAACTTCAGTGCCCACACTGTATTTATTTATGGTTATTTGTTAAATCAAGTACTGTTAGACATGAAATAGGAAGTGTTTAACATAAATGTTATGGCTACTCACCATTGTAGCTCGCTCCTGGTCAATGATACGAGCCTCTTCTTGCAGTGGAAAACTTGCAGCCAACAAACACCGTGGAACCTAAAGGAATGAAATTAAACATTAACATTTCGCCTCGACCAATTTTCACACGTACAACGCAACGCGGCTACACTTCTGCTATTACAAACGTAAATCTCCTTAAACACAATGAGTGTTACTTACCGTGTACGCTCTAGACGGTCCAGTTGCAAGCAGAAAATAAAGATATTTCTGTTGATAATCGTCGCTGCTCAGTGGCTCACGGCCATCGCGCCAACAGATTTGAATTTTGGCGGAGGTTCGGGCAATTACGTCATATCCGCGGCATTTGACTGCGACGTAATACCCGCTTATCTGAAACGGCAGTTAAAAGTAGAGTTACATCAAGTTTTCTTGGAACCTAAACGAATGAAAGAAAACTATCATTTGGCCACAACCAACATTCACAGATACAACACAACGTGCGGGGTTGAGGTTAAAGATTGAGTGAAGGGCCCTCGTTTTAAACTACTGTTTTGAAAAGGAGTGGGAACAAGTAAGACGTATTTAATTTATTTAATGGGAAGTAGTAAGACTTATTAAATTTATTTAATCTACTTTTCTTCCCAGGCAAAATTTGATGTGCTGCAATTCCAAATTTCCAAAGTGAATGAAGGAATGAAGTCCTTTAAATTATGATTTTGTATAAATACTAGGCATTAACACAAAATCGACGGCACAAAATGGGCAGACTTTACTTGTTTGAAAAGGACTGGTTACAAGACAGACTTTTTTAATTTATTTAATGGGAAGAAGACTTATTTAGTTTAATTGATCTATTTTTGTTCCCTGCCAAAATTCGATTTGCTGCAATTCCAAATTTCCAAAGTGAATGAAGGAAAGAAGTCGTTTAAATTATGATTTTGTTTAAATACTAGGCATAGACACAAAATCTACGGCACAAAATGGGCAGACTTTACTTGTTTGAAGAGGACTGGTTACAAGACAGACTTTTCTGATTTATTTAATGGGAAGAGGACTTATTTAGTTTATTTAATCTATTTTTGTTCCCTGGCAAAATTGGATTTGCTGAAATTGTATTTTGCCAAATCTCGATTTGAGACCTGATAGGAAGTATTAAACGCTTAGTTAAATCAATACAAGTTGGTAATAAGAGCGAGTAATGTTGGTTGAACCGATGAATGAAGGTTGAAAGCAATTTAAATTATGACTTTGTATAAATACTAGATATTAACAGAACATCTACTGCGCAAAATGGGCAGAGTTTACTTGTTTGAGAAGGAGTGGCTTATTCAAAACTAAGATTTATGTAATCTGTTTGTTCCCAGGCAAAATTGGATGTGATGCAATTCCAAATTTCACCACATGATGGTGCCCAATTTTGACTTCATAGGACATATTAAACACTTAGCTTGTTATTATGTTCAAGGTAATCAGATTTGTTTATCATTCTAATGGCCTCTTCAAAACTATTCTGGATTACTACTTTGGATCTATTCTACATTACTTGGCAACAACATACTCTGTAACAGATTAGGCAGTATAATCACATATGTTAACTTGAGAGTGCCCACACTCAATCTACTTATCGTGATGTGTTAAATCAATTACTGTTAGACATTATTTGTCTGATAATCTACCAAATCTTTGAATTGAAGAATTTGTGATTTAATTAATAGCTTGTTCAGGGTAATCAGACTTGTATATAATTCTAATGGCCTTCTTTTGAAAACTATTCTGAATTACAACTTTGGATCTTATATTACTTTGCAACAATCTACTCGGTGACAGATTAGGCAGTATAATCACATATGTTAACTTCAGTGCCCACACTGTATTTATTTATGGTTATTTGTTAAATCAAGTACTGTTAGACATGAAATAGGAAGTGTTTAACATAAATGTTATGGCTACTCACCATTGTAGCTCGCTCCTGGTCAATGATATGAGCCTCTTCTTGCAGTGGAAAACTTGCAGCCAACAAACACCGTGGAACCTAAAGGAATGAAATTAAACATTAACATTTCGCCCGGACCAACATTCACACGTACAACGCAACGCGGCTACACTTCTGCTATTACAAACGTAAATCTCCTTAAACACAACGAGTGTTACTTACCGTGTACGCTCTAGGCAAAATTGGATGTGATGCAATTCCAAATCTATCTGAAACGGCAGTTAAAAGTAGAGTTACATCAAGTTTTCTTTTTTAATCAACACAATCATTTACAACCGTTGACCAGAAAGAATCGTCGAAATTCGACGTCCCCCACAAACGCCACGCTCACTCGCTTTTCAGGGCAACAAAAGTACTTCTTTTTAAAAACGATGAGTTGTACTTACCGTGTACGCTCTGGACGGTCCAGTTGCAAGCAGAAAATAAAAATATTTCTCTTGTTAGTCGTTTGTTACCATCCGCTGTGTCTTTGTCAACATCGCCGCCATTTTCCTACTTCCTGCTGCGAGCCACGCCCACGGATTTAAATTTGGGCGGAAGCTCTTTCCATTGGCGTCGTTTTCGCGTATAGCAAATCCGATTGGTTGGGAAGGGGGCACGGTTATGCAGCCGAGGGGTCCTGTGATCGGTGGGATGTAAAGTAGGCGTCGACGTCACGTCCGCGTCACGTGACCACGACGTGGCAGACGTCATATAGCAACCGCTGTTTTGTTTAGTAGACTTACAGTTGTTATGCATTGACATAATGGCGCACACACCAAATAGATTTAAATAAATTAAATAATTCTTCTGCCCACTCTCTTTTAAACAAGTTAACTCTCCCCGCGGATTTGAATTCCGGCGAAAGTTACGCCCATCGACGTCACGTATGTCACGTGACCACGACGTGGCAGATGTCATATAGCAACCGCTGTTTTGTTTAGTAGATTTACAGTTGTTATGCATTGGCATAATGGTGTGCACTCAAAATAGATTTAAATAAATTAAATATTTCTTCTGCCTACTCCCTTTTAAACAAGTTAACTCTGCCCACGTCCATTGACGTTTTGTCTGCGTCACGTGACCACGACGTAGCGACGTCATATAGTAACCGCTGTTTTGACCAGTAGACTTAGTTATTATGCGTTGACATAATGGCGCACTGGTTAGCATGGCCACCTCTTAAGCATGATGATGCGGGTTCGACGCCTGATCAATGTTAGCATGGAGTGAGCTGAAGTGCATGGCGCTGAAGATTTGAATCTTTGAAATGCGCTGAGGTCTGACATATCAGGCAGAATGGTTTGCCATCACGTTCAACAAAAAATAGAAACTTTCCCACTCTGATTAAAACGTCCTGTGTTCATCTACGTATTTTCGTTTTGCTGTGCATCTTTTCCCTGCCATTTCGAGAGCCCAATTGACACTCATAGTTTAAAGAAATGTGTTTGCCCATCCTACTTTGTGGAATTTCACCACATGCGCTTTTGACCAAAATACCAAATTGAACTCAAGTGAAGCCAACACTTGAGCTTCGATGAATTCTTTCAGCTCTTTGTTCCTCTAGGACGGACAAATGGAAAGTGGCATTCAAAAGCCAGTAAGCGTGCAAGTAAGTGCCGGGCTGGCTTTGGGCCCTTACCTGTTGCGCGCTGTGCAGCAGATCCATTCTCTCTTGGAGGATGCAAGCGTCGCGCTCCCTCAACTCGCACATCAGGGCTCGCTTCCATTGGTCCACGGCGCTCCTAAGCTCTTCTCTCTGATCCGCCGTCAGCACGTCATTCACGCCAGCGTGGCTGGCTTTTTCGCCGTCCGTGGCGGGGCAGTCCCGCTGCGGTAGCGCCTCGTACAACATGGCCTCCAGCTCCAGGATCCTCTGGGCCGCAATCCTCGTCCATCAGTGGTCCGGCGGGAGATTTGAGGGCGGCTTACCTTATGAGCCTGGTCCATGGAACACTTCCTGAAGTCCAACTCTTCATCCAGGTAGCCCTTCTGCTTGCAGAACATATCCTAGCACAGCTCAAGGTCAGAATTGTTGGGGCACATTGCCGGAGTTCCCCTTGGCTGATGTCGCGTGTCTGTCTACCTTCTCACTTTCAATGTCCAACATCTTCTGTTGAAGTGTTGACTTGGTCACTTTGATGTATTCTAACCACTGAGGAAAGGCTGCTGTCACATAAGCAGAATGCGAGAGCGTGCGTGGACGTGCGCGTTACCTTCTCGGCTAGGGTGAGAAGGGTCCTGGCGTGAATCACGACCACCTGCTCCTCGTTGGTGAGATTCTGCAAGAGCCCAAAGGCACAGCGTCAACAAGCTTCTTTCAGCGCAAAGCCTTCCAAAAGTCACATTTGAGCCGCCGAGTCTCGTGGAGTGCGAACATAAGGAGTTCGACATACACTTACGGCGTTATAGCCCAGGATGTCCAGCTTCTTCATCAGATCACTGATGACGATGTCCGGGGGAAAGGCGCAAGGAGCAATGTAAGGTGTTCTGGGACCTCGGGTTAAGGTTAGGGTTGCGAGGGACGCCTTACGTACGCTCACGCCCTCGGCCTCGCAGTAGATCTGCAAAGGGCTGAGGCCGTCTGGGAAACGGACTTGCAGAAACTTCAAGACGGGGGAGCGCCACTCCCTCTCCTGAAAGGCAGAGGCATGCATCCGTCCGTCCGTCCGTCCGTCCGTCACATCTCTGGCCTCAACACGCTTGTGCGAGTCTTCCCACCTCCAGCTCCAGGATGCGGAACTCAAGCAGTTCGTTTTGGTCTCGGATATCCTGGATGTGCTCTTTCAGACGCGCTTCTTCCGCCTCCATCCGCCTGACCTGAAAAGACAGTCAGACCTCATCTGCGGGGCTTCCCGACAGGTGTGACGCCAAGCGACTCCGCCCAGCGCCTTTCTTTCCGTCACCTTTTCGGCCAACTGCTGATTGCTCTGACGCAGCAGCTGCTTCTCCTCCACCCACTTGACATTCTAGAAGAGACAAACGCGTGGACAGCTTTGGAATGTTGTGTCATTTTCATCCACAAATTCTTTGGTTGACTGGAAAATGACATTTGCTTTTCTCCGCATTTTCCCAGCCACGTTCGGGGGGGGGTTGGTCCAGTAATGCCAGACGGATGAGTGACTGAAGAATGTAGCTATTTTGTCTGAGAAAAAGGTGTGCTCATTGATGAGCTTACCTGTCCTTGTTGCTTCAGCGCTGACTCCAGATCTGCTACTCTGCTTTGATAGTGACCCATTTCTACCATCAGCTTTTCTCTGGTCTGAAAGGAGGAGGAGGGAGGCTCCTCCTCCTCCTTTCAGACCAGAGAACACCCGAGGCTGGGTGAGAACGGGGAGGCTGCGACCCGGCCGGGGGTTGCGGGAAGGGGCGCCACCTTGATCTCCTTCTCGGCGTCGTAGTCCCCTTCGCTGGTCTGGGCTAGCAGAGCGTAGGCTCGTTGCAGCGCTTGATATTCTTGCGTCAGCTGGCGGTAGCGAAGCTCCGCCTCTTCATGCACACACCAATGCAACACAGCACTAGTACCAGAATCAGTCAGACCGGCGACAAAGCACCCGCGACGCAAAGACGAGTCCGATTCCAGGCTGAAGAGGAATGTTTGGTGCCAATACGCTGGCAGAAATGGCGGGCTACCTCTTCGGGTTCCGTGTCGGGGGTTCTGTCGGTGTGAAAAGACAAGGACGATCCGTCCGAGTCCACCAACACGTCTTCGTCGTAGCCGTAAAATGTTTCGATGACCTGCGGGCGCGGAAGCGAACATCTCTCTGAACAAACTGAAGCGACACCTCACGATGAATCGACGAGAGGAACGATAGCGAGAAAAAGGCCATTTCATCTTGCGCAACACCAAGCAGCCGCAAACAAACAGACTCACCTTGCAGGACCTCACGCTTTGTTCCTCCTCAGAGATTCTCGACGTCGGTATCGTAGCAGCAAATCTCTCTCCTGTCGACACAAATAATCCGCCTTTGAGATTCTTTGGATGCAAAGGGAACGAACGGCTCCGGCGCAGAAACAAACGCGACTCACAATGACATTTCTGACATGAGCTCCTGTCTCCAGAGCCTGAAAAACACGTCACCGGCGATGATTGGAGGGACGCTCGTCTTTTCCAAAAGTGACAACTACAGGGTGTGTCAGGGTTTTCCAGATTATCTTTATCGTATCATTGTGTTGCTTTGACTTTGACTGCGACCTGTAATAAATAATATTATTTATCCCTTATTTATCCCTATCGCTTATCCCTTCCTACACAAAGTCGTAAAACACCCCTTGCTATGTTTTGACTAGGGGTCAAGGGCTTCCTCTATTCAATCCACTCTTACACCCACCCTGTTTCTCTTAATTAAAATGCTCGTGCAGGAGCCGAGAGTCAGACTTCATTCGTACAACGGATGGACTCTCCACCTGCAGGTGTCCAAAAGAACTTACTTGTCTCCCGTGTGGTTCTTGCAAAATAAGTTGGAGCGAGCGCAACTCTAACAGGGTGCATTTTGCCACTAGCTGCCTACGGACAATGACGTCGCGCTCGCGGCTCATGGTTGACGGGCTGAGCAGCCGGGCAAGTCCGTCGTTTTCAGCGCACAGCGAGTGGCAAAGGCGCTGACAAAACGGGAGCTTTGAGCTGCTGAAAACGGCAAAACAAGTCTAAAGCGTGTTCAAACGCGTGCGCACAATGCTCCTGCTTGAAAGGTCGGAATTTAAGGGGCCAATTTTTTGGATGGCGGCCGCCGGCCAAGCTTTGGACGGAAAAGGTTTCCTGGCGACAGCGAGCGAGCGCGGCGCTGCCGTACGTGCACCGAGTCGCCTGCCTGAAGACCTTGGACAAGTCGTCGATGATGTGCCGCTGCTCCACAACTTGAAGGAACTCCATTTCACCGTCCTGCTGGCCGCAACCGCGGTCCAGGTCATTGAGCGAACTAGGCCTTCTCTGTGGAACACAAATGCAGTGGACTCTGTTGGCACGCCGCCGTTGTCCGCGTCGACTTACCAAGCTTGCCATCTCCTCGTTCTCCTGGGTGACAAAGCGCACTTTGTTTTCAAGGCGACACAGCACCAGCGAGAGTTCTTCATTCTTCCTGCTCAGGCGTTTGTTTTTGTACAGGAGTGGCAGAAACTGGCTTTCTGTTTCTCTCAGTCGCTTTAGCTGCAAGCATGAAGTGCGGGATGTGAAAGACGCACAACACGCGGGCCAGAACGTATCCATTCCTTTTGCATCGGTTTGAACGGAATCGTGGCTTTGGCTCCCAATAAAAGACATCTACCAGGCAACCGACTCGCCGCGCCGCTCAACTAATAAGCAAGCGCAATGGGTGCCTCGCTGGATGGCGCGCATCAAACGTAGCGCAAACCTTCAAGCGTGCCGTCAATAAATTACCAGTTCATTGCGCTCTTCAGAAAGCAGGGCGTTTCGATCCTCCAGTTTCCTGATGACTGCGCTGAGCTCAGCGATTTTCAGATGAAACCGTCGCGTGTCCCGATCCTCCTGAGACTGAAAACGCCCCGCAACACACACACACAAGCACTCGTTCAAAGTTCAAAACTGTTTTTGTGCTACCTTCCTCCAGCAACGAACTAAGTCATGCGTACTGCAAGTGTGTGATGAGGTGGCTTACGCAATGAAGAGGATTGCTAGTAGCGGCGTTGACCCCACTTCCAGGGTAGTTTAGGCCCGCCCTTTGGGAATCCCTCAGGGCAGCGATCTGCTGCTCGGCAGCCTGAGTCTGCAGCTGAAGGCGGTGGACGTGGCCGGCCCCAGGGCTTCATCCAAAACACTAACCGCTCTGTCTTTCAGCTTGATCTCATCCGTCTGGATGTACAAACGGGGAGCGCTCAGGCAGGCGGGCAAACTCATTTGCCAGAATTGTGACAAAAACAAAGAGAGCAACCGGCCAATTTTTTTCTTGAATCGACTAGAACACCTTTGCTGTGACAAAAGCGAAGCGAGCAACCGGACATTTTCTTCTTGTGAAATAGAATAGAATAGAATGCCTTAGGTGTCATTGCACTGCAGGTATACAACGAAATTGGGAACATAGCCACGCACCGCGCATCTGATCAGTCCTACCAGTCGGCGGATCTCCCTCTCGCAGTCTCTCTTGGTTCGGCTCAGCTCCTCCCGATGCTGGTGATGAGCCGATCGGAGCTCGGCCGCTCGGGACTGCCAGGCCTGCTGGGCCGCTGCCAGGGCTTCTTCCGCGCTCCTGGTGGAGGCGACACCGCTCGGTCTCCCGACACCGCCGCGTCTCCTCCACCTCCGCCAGCAAAGCGCCCCCCCTCCTCACCTGAGCAGACATTGCGCCACACCGGGCCGTTGAGACCGCAACGGAGCGCCGCGACGCTTACTGGGGACAAGCTACACAATACGGTAGCGGCCGCATCGAAGCCCGACGTGGCGTGCGGATAGTCAGACACGGATAGAGCGGATCACCTTGTCCATGGAGCCGTCCCTCAGGCTGAGGACCAAGGCATTCAGTCGCTGGATCTCTCCATCTTTGATTTTGATCACTCTCATCAGCTCCATTTCATGCTGCCGCAGTAATGTCTCCCTGGTAATGGCTAACTCTTTCTGCTTCTCCTCATGGAGTTTGCTTTTGAGTTCCGTCATGGCGGCGGTGGCACGGTGGTGCTCCGCCCGCAGGTCCTGACTTCTCTCTCTCTCCAGACAGCTGACCTGACATGACTTAGACTTAGACAAACTTTATTGTCATCTTGTCTGCACATGGTGCATACAAAACGAAATTCCGTTGCATACGTCTTACAACAAAGTAGTGATATTGCAGTTGAATAGAAGTAACATATCCTATGAAAATATATATATATACATATATACTATATATATATATATATATATATATTAAAAATAAGTATAAAGTGCAGCAGTGATAATTATGCAATAGTGCAAGTAGGCAAAACAGTATTCAAGAGTGTGCAGAGGAATGCTAAACCATGTATTAAACTTCTATTTAAAGGGTTTATACAAGTTCAGTAAAGTTGGTAGTGCGAGATAGTGCAAGATAGAGGTCCGTAGTGTCATAAAGTACAGTTCTGTGAATGTGTGATGCAGAGTTCAGTTTAGAGCTCAACAGTTCTAGTGTTCAACAGTCTGATGACAGCAGGGAAAAAGCTGTTGCAGAACCTGGTGGACCTGCAGCGGATGCTGCAAACCTCTTCCCAGAGGGCAGCAGGGAGAACAGTCCATGGTGGGGGTGTGATGGGTCATTGATGATGTTACGGGCACGGGACATGCAGCGCTGAGATGAAATGTCCTGAATGGAGGGAAGAGGAGCCCCTATGATCCTCTCTGCTGTCCTCACCACTCTCCTCACGTTCTTCCAATCGGAGGCGGTGCAGCCTCCACACCACACAGAGAGACAGCTTGTCAGAATGCTCTCTATGGTGCTCCTGTAGAACGTCCTCATGATGGGTGGGGGCAGGTGGGCTCTCCTCATCCTCCGCAGGAAGTACAAGCGCTTCTGTGCCCTCTTGACCAGTGCCGTAGTGTTCATAGTCCAGGTGAGGTCTTCTGTGATGTGGACCCCCAGGAATTTGGTGGTGCTGACCACCTCCACAGCTGAGCTGTTGATGATCAGTGGAGCGTGGTGAGGCTGTTTTTTCCTGAAGTCGACGATGATCTCCTTCATCTTCTCCTCATTCAGGATCAGGCTGTTTTCTCTGCACCAGCCCACCAGCTGCTCCACCTCCTCTCTGTAGTCCAGGTCGTTGTTGTCTCTGATGAGCCCCACCACCGTTGTGTCGTCTGCTGACTTCACGATGTGATTGGTGGTGAACCTGAGGACGCAGTCGTGTGTCATCAGGGTGCACAGCAGGGGGCTCAGGACGCAGCCCTGAAGGGAGCCTGTGCTGAGGGTGATGACATCAGAGGTGTTCTGTCCGACCCGGACTGACTGAGGTCTGTTGGTGAGGAAGTCTAGCAGCCAGTTGCGAAGGGGGGTGTTGAAGCCCAGGTGTTCCAATTTTCCTACCAGATGCTGTGGGATGATGGTGTTAAACGCTGAGCTGAAGTCCAGGAACAGCCTCCGCACATGGGTGTTCTTCTCCTCCAGGTGAGCCAGGCTCAGGTGAAGAACGGAGGAGATGGCGTCCTGAGTGGAGCGGTTTTGCCGGTCGGCAAACTGGAACGGGTCAAATAATAGGGGGAGTCTGGAAACGATGTGACCTTTAAGCAGCCTTTCGAAGCACTTCATCATAACCGGAGTCAGTGCAACAGGCCGGTAATCATTAAATGAGGTGATTTGAGGTTTCTTCGGCACCGGAATGATGGAGGCAGTCTTAAAGCACGCCGGCACTGTGGCTTGGCCCAGCGAGGTGTTAAAAATGTCTGTGATGACCCCAGCCAGATGACTTGCACATTCCCTGAACACACGCCCAGGAATGTTGTCGGGGCCAGGGGCCTTACAGGGGTTGACTCTCCTCAGGGTCTTCAACACATCGGCGGAGTCAAGGCAGAGTACCTCCTCTTCCTGATGGGGGACAGTTTTAACTGCTGGAGTGCCGTTTAGTGCCTCGAACCTCCCAAAGAAGTTATTTAGACCATTTAGAAAGTCAGCATCAACTACACCCACCGGGGGGGGGGGAGGGTGAGTTGTAGTCTGTAATCGCCCGTATGCCTTGCCACATACTCCTGATGTTTTTGACGTCGTGGAAACGATCCTGAAATTTTCGACTGCGGTCTCGCTTCGCTATCCTGATGGCACGGTTCAAGTTGGCTCTCGCTGTCCTCAGTGTCTCCTTGTCGCCAGACTTGAAGGCAGAGTTCCGCGCTCGTAGCGTTTGACGTACCTCCTCAGTCATCCAGGGTCGTTGGTTGCCCCGGGTGATGATATTCTTAGTGGTGCTGACGTCCTCGGTGCATTTGTTGATGTAGGCTGACACAGTCATGGCACACGCATGTCTAATCTACATCGGGAAAACTGGGAGGGAGGGAGGCAGGCAGGGAGGCAGGCAGGGAGGCAGGCAGGGAGGCAGGCAGTGTCTGTCTGTTGAGGTTTTCACCTTGTTCTTCTCCTGCTGAAGTTCTAACTGGACGTCCATCAGTTTGGTTCTCAGCTCGTCATTGGCGGCCTGAAGGGCGTCCGTTCGCTCCGCCTTGGCCCGCCCTGCCGGAGCTCGTTTGGACATCTCTTACTCGAGTCTCGCCCGGTCGTCAGTCAGAGATCACAACATTTGTACCTGGAGAGCACAAACGCAGCGCTGTTTTCCACTGGCTTCGAACTCAACTTCAATCGGTACCGTAACTTACAACA
The DNA here is from genome assembly GCF_059516105.1 of Syngnathus floridae. Lineage (NCBI taxonomy): Eukaryota > Metazoa > Chordata > Actinopteri > Syngnathiformes > Syngnathidae > Syngnathus > Syngnathus floridae. Next base: position 836,833 of record NW_028284053.1, read on the forward strand.
TCATAAACATAGAACTAGCTTGACTTATTCATTGAATAAATGCATTTGGTTCTTCAAAACTGCATCACGCAACATAGCGTGACCGAGACGGCCGTTATCCACCTGCGTGAAGTTATTTGGTGAAATGAATGAGATGTTTAAGACACCATCGTTCTGTCTCTATGTAGATGAAGGTAAATAATCGATTGCTGAAGGTCCAAAGGTGTTGTGATAAACAAATAAACATATTAGTGATTAGTGACATATTTGTGATAAACATATTAGGCAGGATAATCACATATGTTAACGTGACTGCCCACACTGTATTTATTTATGGTTATTTGTTAAATCGAGTACTGTTAGACATGAAATAGGAAGTGTTTAACATAAATGGAAGACGAAAGGGGTACTCACCATTGTAGCTCCTGCTGGTCAATGATACGAGCCTCTTCTTGCAGTGGAAAACATACAGCCAACAAACACCGTGGAACCTAAAGGAATGAAATTAAACATTAACATTTAGCCTCAACCAACATTCACAGATACAACGCAACGCAAACTACACAAACGTAAATCTTTTTAAACACAATGAGTTGTACTTACCGTGTACGCTCTAGACGGTCCACTTGCAAGCAGAAAATAAAGATATTTCTGTTGATAATCGTCGTGTTTGTATCCGGTGTCTCGCTCAAGGCCATTGCGCCCACAGATTTGAATTTTGGTGAGAGTTCAGCCTATTGACGTCATTTCCGCGGTGTAATACCCGCATATCTGAAACGGCAAAGTTAAGAGTAGAGTTAAATAAAGTTTTTAGTCAACGCAATAATTTACAACCGTTGACCAGTCGAAATAATCGTCGAAATTTGGCGTCTGTGGCTGGAAGCAGACGCCGAGTTCGACATTCCTCCCAAACGCCACACTCCCTCGCTTTTCAGGGCTAAAAAAAAACAGTTGTAATTACCTTGTACGCTCTAGACGGTCAAGTTGCAAGCTGAAAACAAAAATATTTGCCTTGTTAGTCATCGTGTTACTAACCGCTGTGTCTTGTTTGCCAGAACTGCCGCTTTCCTACTTCCTGTTGCAAGCCACGCCCACGGATTATAATTTTGCCGTGAGTTCCGCCTATTGACGTCATGTCCGCGTCACATGACTGCGACGTAATATTATCTAAAACTGTTTGTGCGGTATTGTGTTGTTCTGTGCGGTATTGTGTTATTCTGTGCGGCGTCGTGTTGTTCTGTGCGGCGTCGTGTTGTTCAGTGCGACGTCGTGTTGTTCAGTGCGGCATGGTGTTGTTCAGTGCGGCATGGTGTTGTTCAGTGCGGCATGGTGTTGTTCAGTGCGGCATAATGTTGTTCAGTGCGGCATAATGTTGTTCAGTGCGGCATGGTGTTGTTCAGTGCGGCATGGTGTTGTTCAGTGCGGCATGGTGTTGTTCAGTGCGGCATAATGTTGTTCAGTGCGCCATAATGTTGTTCAGTGCGGCATGGTGTTGTTCAGTGCGGGATGGTGTTGTTCAGTGCAGGATGGTGTTGTTCAGTGCGGCATGGTGTTGTTCAATGCGGCATGGTGTTGTTCAGTGCGGGATGGTGTTGTTCAGTGCGGCATGGTGTTGTTCAGTAGGGCATAATGTTGTTCAGTGCGGCATGGTGTTGTTCAGTGCGGCATGGTGTTGTTCAGTGCGGCATGGTGTTGTTCAGTGCGGCATGGTGTTGTTCAGTGCGGCATGGTGTTGTTCAGTGCGGCATGGTGTTGTTCAGTCCGGGATGGTGTTGTTCAATGCGGGATCGTGTTGTTCAGTGCGGGGTGGTGTTGTTCAGTGCGGGATGGTGTTGTTCAGTGCGGCATGGTGTTGTTCAATGCGGCATGGTGTTGTTCAGTGCGGGATGGTGTTGTTCATTGCGGCATGGTGTTGTTCAGTGCGGCATGGTGTTGTTCAGTGCGGCATGGTGTTGTTCAGTGCGGCATGGTGTTGTTCAGTGCGGCATAATGTTGTTCAGTGCGGCATGGTGTTGTTCAGTGTGGAAAGGTGTTGTTCAGTGCAGGATGGTGTTGTTCAGTGCGGCATGGTGTTGTTCAATGCAGGATCGTGTTGTTCAGTGCAGCATAATGTTGTTCAGTGCAGCATGGTGTTGTTCAGTGCGGCATGGTGTTGTTCAATGCGGCATGGTGTTGTTCACTGCGGGATGGTGTTGTTCAATGCGGGATCATGTTGTTCAGTGCGGCATAATGTTGTTCAGTGCAGCATGGTGTTGTTCAGTGCGGCATGGTGTTGTTCAGTGCGACATAATGTTGTTTAGTGCGGCATAATGTTGTTCAGTGCGGCATAATGTTGTTCAGTGCGGCATGGTGTTGTTCAGTGCGGCATGGTGTTGTTCAGTGCGGCATGGTGTTGTTCAGTGCAGGATGGTGTTGTTCAGTGCGGCATGGTGTTGTTCAATGCGGCATGGTGTTGTTCAGTGCGGAATGGTGTTGTTCAGTGCAGGATGGTGTTGTTCAGTGCGGCATGGTGTTGTTCAGTGCGGAATGGTGTTGTTCAGTGCGGCATGGTGTTGTTCAGTGCGGCATGGTGTTGTTCAGTGCAGGATGGTGTTGTTCAATGCGGGATCGTGTTGTTCAGTGCGGCATGGTGTTGTTCAGTGCGGCATGGTGTTGTTCAGTGCGGCATAATGTTGTTCAGTGCGGCATGGTGTTGTTCAGTGCGGCATGGTGTTGTTCAGTGCGGCATGGTGTTGTTCAGTGCGGCATGGTGTTGTTCAGTGCGGCATAATGTTGTCCAGTGCGCCATAATGTTGTTCAGTGCGGCATGGTGTTGTTTAGTGCGGGATGGTGTTGTTCAGTGCAGGATGGTGTTGTTCAGTGCGGCATGGTGTTGTTCAATGCGGCATGGTGTTGTTCAGTGCGGGATGGTGTTGTTCAGTGCGGCATGGTGTTGTTCAGTGCGGCATAATGTTGTTCAGTGCGGCATGGTGTTGTTCAGTGCGGCATAATGTTGTTCAGTGCGGCATGGTGTTGTTCAGTGCGGCATGGTGTTGTTCAGTGCGGCATGGTGTTGTTCAGTGCGGAATGGTGTTGTTCAGTGCGGCATGGTGTTGTTCAGTGCGGGATGGTGGTGTTCAATGCGGGATCGTGTTGTTCAGTGCGGGGTGGTGTTGTTCAGTGCAGGATGGTGTTGTTCAGTGCAGGATGGTGTTGTTCAGTGCGGCATGGTGTTGTTCAATGCAGGATCGTGTTGTTCAGTGCAGCATAATGTTGTTCAGTGCAGCATGGTGTTGTTCAGTGCGGCATGGTGTTGTTCAATGCGGCATGGTGTTGTTCAGTGCGGGATGGTGTTGTTCAGTGCGGCATGGTGTTTTTCAGTGCGGCATAATGTTGTTCAGTGCGGCATGGTGTTGTTCAGTGCGGCATGGTGTTGTTCAGTGCGACATAATGTTGTTCAGTGCGGCATAATGTTGTTCAGTGCGGCATGGTGTTGTTCAGTGCGGCATGGTGTTGTTCAGTGCGGCATGGTGTTGTTCAGTGCGGCATGGTGTTGTTCAGTGCAGGATGGTGTTGTTCAGTGCAGGATGGTGTTGTTCAATGCGGCATGGTGTTGTTCAGTGCGGGATGGTGTTGTTCAGTGCAGGATGGTGTTGTTCAGTGCGGCATGGTGTTGTTCAGTGCGGCATGGTGTTGTTCAGTGCGGCATGGTGTTGTTCAGTGCGGCATGGTGTTGTTCAGTGCAGGATGGTGTTGTTCAATGCGGGATGGTGTTGTTCAGTGCGGGATGGTGTTGTTCAGTGCAGGATGGTGTTGTTCAGTGCGGCATGGTGTTGTTCAATGCGGCATGGTGTTGTTCAGTGCAGCGTAATGTTGTTCAGTGCGGCATGGTGTTGTTCAGTGCGGAATGGTGTTGTTCAGTGCGGCATGGTGTTGTTCAGTGCAGGATGGTGTTGTTCAGTGCGGCATGGTGTTGCTCAGTGCGGCATGGTGTTGTTCAGTGCGGGATGGTGTTGTTCATTGCGGCATGGTGTTGTTCAGTGCGGCATGGTGTTGTTCAGTGCGGCATGGTGTTGTTCAGTGCGGCATAATGTTGTTCAGTGCGCCATAATGTTGTTCAGTGCGGCATGGTGTTGTTCAGTGCGGGGTGGTGTTGTTCAGTGCGGGATGGTGTTGTTCAGTGCGGCATGGTGTTGTTCAGTGCGGCATGGTGTTGTTCAGTGCGGCATAATGTTGTTCAGTGCGGCATAATGTTGTTCAGTGCGGGATGGTGTTGTTCATTGCGGCATGGTGTTGTTCAGTGCGGCATGGTGTTGTTCAGTGCGGCATGGTGTTGTTCAGTGCGGGATGGTGTTGTTCAGTGCAGGATGGTGTTGTTCAGTGCGGCATGGTGTTGTTCAGTGCGGCATGGTGTTGTTCATTTCGGCATAATGTTGTTCAGTGCGGCATAATGTTGTTTAGTGCGGCATGGTGTTGTTCAGTGCGGGATGGTGTTGTTCAGTGCGTTATAATGTTGTTCAGTGCGGCATGGTGTTGTTCAGTGCGGCATGGTGTTGTTCAGTGCGGCATGGTGTTGTTCAGTGCGGCATAATGTTGTTCAGTGCGGCATAATGTTGTTCAGTGCGGCATGGTGTTGTTCAGTGCGGGATGGTGTTGTTCAGTGCGGGATGGTTTTGTTCAGTGCGGCATGGTGTTCAATGCGGAATGGTGTTGTTCAGTGCAGGATGGTGTTGTTCAGTGCGGCATGGTGTTGTTCAGTGCAGCATAATGTTGTTCAGTGCGGCATGGTGTTGTTCAGTGCGGCATGGTGTTGTTCAGTGCGGCATGGTGTTGTTCAGTGCGGCATAATGTTGTTCAGTGCGGCATGGTGTTGTTCAGTGCGGCATGGTGTTGTTCAGTGCGGCATAATGTTCAGTGCGGCATAATGTTGTTCAGTGCGGCATGGTGTTCAGTGCGGGATGGTGTCTTTCAGTGCGGCATGGTGTCGTTCAGTGCGGCATGGTGTCTTTCAGTGCGGCATGGTGTCGTTCAGTGAGGCATGGTGTTGTTCAGTGCGGCATGGTGTTGTTTAGTGCGGCATGGTGTTGTTCAGTGCGGGATGGTGTTGTTCAGTGTGGCATGGTGTTCAGTGCGGCATGGTGTTGTTCAGTGCGGTATCGTGTTGTTCAGTGCGGTATCGTGTTTCTCAGTGCGGTATCGTGTTGTTCAGTGCAGTATCGTTGTGTTGTTCGTATTGTGTTTAACACTTAGCCTCTAACACTTAGCCTCTAACACTTAGCCTCTAGCATCTAGAAGGTAAATAAATAGGAAGGAAGGACTCACCGGTGACGTCTTCGCCCACGTCCAAGCGTTGTACTTTGTATTTTCATCCTTCTGACAGTGGAAAACATAGCCAACAAACACCGTGGAACCTAAACGAATGAAAGAAAACTATCATTTGGCCACAACCAACATTCACAGATACAACACAATGTGACGTGCGGGGTTGAGGTTAAAGGTTGAGTGAAGGGCCCTCGTTTTAAACTACTTTTTTGAAAAGGATTGGGAACAAGTAAGACGTATTTAATTTATTTAATGGGAAGTAGTAAGAGCTATTGAATTTAATCTATGTATTATATTCTATTGTATTGTATTCTGTTGTATTCTTTTGGATTGTATTCACACTAACCCCACTAAAACTTCAGCCCACAAAAACTCGCCTCTGGCGCCTAGCCTCTGGCACTTAGCCTCTAACACTTAGCCTTTAACACTTAGCCTTTAACACTTAGCCTTTAACACTTAGCCTAGAAGGTGAATAAATAGGGTTAAAGGTTGAGTGAAGGGACCTCGTTTTAAACTACTTTTTTGTAAAGGAGTGGGAACAAGTAAGACGTATTTAATTTATTTAATGGGAAGTAGTAAGACTTATTAAATTTATTTAATCTACTTTTCTTCCCAGGCAAAATTTGATGTGCTGCAATTCCAAATTTCCAAAGTGAATGAAGGAATGAAGTCCTTTAAATTATGATTTTGTATAAATACTAGGCATTAACACAAAATCGACGGCACAAAATGGGCAGACTTTACTTGTTTGAAAAGGACTGGTTACAAGACAGACTTTTTTAATTTATTTAATGGGAAGAAGACTTATTTAGTTTAATTGATCTATTTTTGTTCCCTGGCAAAATTCGATTTGCTGCAATTCCAAATTTCCAAAGTGAATGAAGGAAAGAAGTCGTTTAAATTATGATTTTGTTTAAATACTAGGCATAGACACAAAATCTACGGCACAAAATGGGCAGACTTTACTTGTTTGAAGAGGACTGGTTACAAGACAGACTTTTCTGATTTATTTAATGGGAAGAAGACTTATTTAGTTTATTTAATCTATTTTTGTTCCCTGGCAAAATTGGATTTGCTGAAATTGTATTTTGCCAAATCTTGCCTTGAGACCTGATAGGAAGTATTAAACGCTTAGTTAAATCAATACAAGTTGGTAATAAGAGCGAGTAATGTTGGTTGAACCGATGAATGAAGGTTGAAAGCAATTTAAATTATGACTTTGTATAAATACTAGATATTAACAGAACATCTACTGCGCGAAATGGGCAGAGTTTACTTGTTTGAGAAGGAGTGGCTTATTCAAAACTAAGATTTATTTAATCTGTTTGTTCCCAGGCAAAATTGGATGTGATGCAATTCCAAATTTCACCACATGATGGTGCCCAATTTTGACTTCATAGGACATATTAAACACTTAGCTTGTTATTATGTTCAAGGTAATCAGATTTGTTTATTATTCTAATGGCCTCTTCAAAACTATTCTGGATTACTACTTTGGATCTATTCTACATTACTTGGCAACAACATACTCTGTAACAGATTAGGCAGTATAATCATATCTGTTAACTTGAGAGTGCCCACACTCAATCTACTTATCGTGATGTGTTAAATCAATTACTGTTAGACATTATTTGTCTGATAATCTACCAAATCTTTGAATTGAAGAATTTGTGATTTAATTAATAGCTTGTTGTTATGTTAAGGGTAATCAGACTTGTATATAATTCTAATGGCCTTCTTTTGAAAACTATTCTGAATTACAACTTTGGATCTTATATTACTTTGCAACAATCTACTCCGTGACAGATTAGGCAGTATAATCACATATGTTAACTTCAGTGCCCACACTGTATTTATTTATGGTTATTTGTTAAATCAAGTACTGTTAGACATGAAATAGGAAGTGTTTAACATAAATGTTATGGCTACTCACCATTGTAGCTCGCTCCTGGTCAATGATACGAGCCTCTTCTTGCAGTGGAAAACTTGCAGCCAACAAACACCGTGGAACCTAAAGGAATGAAATTAAACATTAACATTTCGCCTCGACCAATTTTCACACACACAACGCAACGCGGCTACACTTCTGCTATTACAAACGTAAATCTCCTTAAACACAATGAGTGTTACTTACCGTGTACGCTCTAGACGGTCCAGTTGCAAGCAGAAAATAAAGATATTTCTGTTGATAATCGTCGCTGCTCAGTGGCTCACGGCCATCGCGCCAACAGATTTGAATTTTGGCGGAGGTTCGGGCAATTACGTCATATCCACGGCACATGACTGCGACGTAATACCCGCTTATCTGAAACGGCAGTTAAAAGTAGAGTTACATCAAGTTTTCTTGGAACCTAAACGAATGAAAGAAAACTATCATTTGGCCACAACCAACATTCACAGATACAACACAACGTGCGGGGTTGGGGTTAAAGATTGAGTGAAGGGCCCTCGTTTTAAACTACTGTTTTGAAAAGGAGTGGGAACAAGTAAGACGTATTTAATTTATTTAATGGGAAGTAGTAAGACTTATTAAATTTATTTAATCTACTTTTCTTCCCAGGCAAAATTTGATGTGCTGCAATTCCAAATTTCCAAAGTGAATGAAGGAATGAAGTCCTTTAAATTATGATTTTGTATAAATACTAGGCATTAACACAAAATCGACGGCACAAAATGGGCAGACTTTACTTGTTTGAAAAGGACTGGTTACAAGACAGACTTTTTTAATTTATTTAATGGGAAGAAGACTTATTTAGTTTAATTGATCTATTTTTGTTCCCTGCCAAAATTCGATTTGCTGCAATTCCAAATTTCCAAAGTGAATGAAGGAAAGAAGTCGTTTAAATTATGATTTTGTTTAAATACTAGGCATAGACACAAAATCTACGGCACAAAATGGGCAGACTTTACTTGTTTGAAGAGGACTGGTTACAAGACAGACTTTTCTGATTTATTTAATGGGAAGAGGACTTATTTAGTTTATTTAATCTATTTTGTTCCCTGGCAAAATTGGATCTCTCTCAACAACAAAAATCTAAAAAAAAAAAAAAATCTGGTTAAAAAAAAACAAAAATTATAAAAAATTTATAAATAAGAAATTAAGTATTAATAAAATGTTAAAAAAAAAAAAATTAAAAAAACAATACAATAAAAAAAAAAAAAAAGTATATAAAATAAAAATAAGACAAAAAAATTAAAAAAATATATAAAAATTAAAAAAAAATTATTGGGGGGGGGGGGGGCTTGAATAATAAAAATAAAAATTAAAAAAAAAATTAAAAGAAAAATTAAAAATTAAAACAAAAAAAAAAAAAACAAAAAATAATTACCGCTAAAAAAAAAAAATAAAAAAATTTAAATAAATCCACCCCCTCCTCCCACCTACCCACCCACCCCCCCCCCATCTCCACACACCCCCCCCAGCTACACACAACACGAACCCTTACACTACCCATCCTTCACCCCCCCCAAACCCCCATTCGTCCTCCCTAGCCCCCCCCCCCCCCTCCCCCACCCTTCCTACCGACCCCCCGTTGTCGGTGGGGGGGTGGGTGGGGGGGGGTGGGGGCCGACCCCCCCCCCCCCCCCCCCCCACACCCCCACTATTCCCCACCCCCCCAATTAATAGCTTGTTCAGGGTAATCAGACTTGTATATAATTCTAATGGCCTTCTTTTTGAAAACTATTCTGAATTACAACTTTGGATCTTATATTACTTTGCAACAATCTACTCCGTGACAGATTAGGCAGTATAATCACATATGTTAACTTCAGTGCCCACACTGTATTTATTTATGGTTATTTGTTAAATCAAGTACTGTTAGACATGAAATAGGACAGTGTTTAACATAAATGTTATGGCTACTCACCATTGTAGCTCGCTCTGGTCAATGATACGAGCCTCTTCTGCAGTGGAAAACTTGCAGCCAACAAACACCGTGGAACCTAAAGGAATGAAATTAAACATTAACATTTCGCCTCGACCAATTTTCACACGTACAACGCAACGCGGCTACACTTCTGCTATTACAAACGTAAATCTCCTTAAACACAATGAGTGTTACTTACCGTGTACGCTCTAGACGGTCCAGTTGCAAGCAGAAAATAAAGATATTTCTGTTGATAATCGTCGCTGCTCAGTGGCTCACGGCCATCGCGCCAACAGATTTGAATTTTGGCGGAGGTTCGGGCAATTACGTCATATCCACGGCACATGACTGCGACGTAATACCCGCTTATCTGAAACGGCAGTTAAAAGTAGAGTTACATCAAGTTTTCTTGGAACCTAAACGAATGAAAGAAAACTAATCATTTGGCCACAACCAAACACTCACAGATACAACACAACGTGGCGGGGGTTGGGGTTAAAGATTGAGTGAAGGGCCCTCGTTTTAAACTACTGTTTTGAAAGGAGTGGGAACAAGTAAGACGTATTTAATTTATTTAATGGGAAGTAGTAAGACTCATTAAATTTATTTAATCTACTTTTCTTCCCAGGCAAAATTTGATGTGCTGCAATTCAAATTTCCAAAGTGAATGAAGGAATGAGTCCTTTAAATTATGATTTTGTATAAATACTAGGCATTAACACAAAATCGACGCACAAAATGGGCAGACTTTACTTGTTTGAAAAGGACTGGTTACAAGACAGACTTTTTTATTTATTTAATGGGAAGAAGACTTATTTAGTTTAATTGATCTATTTTTGTTCCCTGCCAAAATTCGATTTGCTGCAATTCCAAATTTCCAAAGTGAATGAAGGAAAGAAGTCGTTTAAATTATGATTTTGTTTAAATACTAGGCATAGACACAAAATCTACGGCCACCAAAATGGGCAGACTTACTTGTTTGAAGAGGACTGGTTACAAGACAGACTTTTCTGATTTATTTAATGGGAAGAGGACTTATTTAGTTTATTTAATCTATTTTTGTTCCCTGGCAAAATTGGATTTGCTGAAATTGTATTTTGCCAAATCTCGATTTGAGACCTGATAGGAAGTATTAACGCTTAGTTAAATCAATACAAGTTGGTAATAAGAGCGAGTAATGTTGGTTGAAACCGATGAATGAAGGTGAAAGCAATTTAAATTATGACTTTGTATAAATACTAGATATTAACAGAACATCTACTGCGCAAAATGGGCAGAGTTTACTTGTTTGAGAAGGAGTGGCTTATTCAAAACTAAGATTTATGTAATCTGTTTGTTCCCAGGCAAAATTGGATGTGATGCAATTCCAAATTTCACCACATGATGGTGCCCAATTTTGACTTCATAGGACATATTAAACACTTAGCTTGTTATTATGTTCAAGGTAATCAGATTTGTTTATCATTCTAATGGCCTCTTCAAAACTATTCTGGATTACTACTTTGGATCTATTCTACATTTACTTGGCAACAACATACTCTGTAACAGATTAGGCAGTATAATCACATATGTTAACTTGAGAGTGCCCACACTCAATCTACTTATCGTGATGTGTTAAATCAATTACTGTTAGACATTATTTGTCTGATAATCTACCAAATCTTTGAATTGAAGAATTTGTGATTTAATTAATAGCTTGTTCAGGGTAATCAGACTTGTATATAATTCTAATGGCCTTCTTTTGAAAACTATTCTGAATTACAACTTTGGATCTTATATTACTTTGCAACAATCTACTCGGTGACAGATATTAGGCAGTATAATCACATATGTTAACTTCAGTGCCCACACTGTATTTATTTATGGTTATTTGTTAATCAAGTACTGTTAGACATGAAATAGGAAGTGTTTAACATAAATGTTATGGCTACTCACCATTGTAGCTCGCTCCTGGTCAATGATACGAGCCTCTTCTTGCAGTGGAAAACTTGCAGCCAACAAACACCGTGGAACCTAAAGGAATGAAATTAAACATTAACATTTCGCCTCGACCAATTTTCACACGTACAACGCAACGCGGCTACACTTCTGCTATTACAAACGTAAATCTCCTTAAACACAATGAGTGTTACTTACCGTGTACGCTCTAGACGGTCCAGTTGCAAGCAGAAAATAAAGATATTTCTGTTGATAATCGTCGCTGCTCAGTGGCTCACGGCCATCGCGCCAACAGATTTGAATTTTGGCGGAGGTTCGGGCAATTACGTCATATCCGCGGCATTTGACTGCGACGTAATACCCGCTTATCTGAAACGGCAGTTAAAAGTAGAGTTACATCAAGTTTTCTTGGAACCTAAACGAATGAAAGAAAACTATCATTTGGCCACAACCAACATTCACAGATACAACACAACGTGCGGGGTTGAGGTTAAAGATTGAGTGAAGGGCCCTCGTTTTAAACTACTGTTTTGAAAAGGAGTGGGAACAAGTAAGACGTATTTAATTTATTTAATGGGAAGTAGTAAGACTTATTAAATTTATTTAATCTACTTTTCTTCCCAGGCAAAATTTGATGTGCTGCAATTCCAAATTTCCAAAGTGACATGAAGGAATGAAGTCCTTTAAATTATGATTTTGTATAAATACTAGGCATTAACACAAAATCGACGGCACAAAATGGGCAGACTTTACTTGTTTGAAAAGGACTGGTTACAAGACAGACTTTTTTAATTTATTTAATGGGAAGAAGACTTATTTAGTTTAATTGATCTATTTTTGTTCCCTGCCAAAATTCGATTTGCTGCAATTCCAAATTTCCAAAGTGAATGAAGGAAAGAAGTCGTTTAAATTATGATTTTGTTTAAATACTAGGCATAGACACAAAATCTACGGCACAAAATGGGCAGACTTTACTTGTTTGAAGAGGACTGGTTACAAGACAGACTTTTCTGATTTATTTAATGGGAAGAGGACTTATTTAGTTTATTTAATCTATTTTTGTTCCCTGGCAAAATTGGATTTGCTGAAATTGTATTTTGCCAAATCTCGATTTGAGACCTGATAGGAAGTATTAAACGCTTAGTTAAATCAATACAAGTTGGTAATAAGAGCGAGTAATGTTGGTTGAACCGATGAATGAAGGTTGAAAGCAATTTAAATTATGACTTTGTATAAATACTAGATATTAACAGAACATCTACTGCGCAAAATGGGCAGAGTTTACTTGTTTGAGAAGGAGTGGCTTATTCAAAACTAAGATTTATGTAATCTGTTTGTTCCAGGCAAAATTGGATGTGATGCAATTCCAAATTTCACCACATGATGGTGCCCAATTTTGACTTCATAGGACATATTAAACACTTAGCTTGTTATTATGTTCAAGGTAATCAGATTTGTTTATCATTCTAATGGCCTCTTCAAAACTATTCTGGATTACTACTTTGGATCTATTCTACATTACTTGGCAACAACATACTCTGTAACAGATTAGGCAGTATAATCACATATGTTAACTTGAGAGTGCCCACACTCAATCTACTTATCGTGATGTGTTAAATCAATTACTGTTAGACATTATTTGTCTGATAATCTACCAAATCTTTGAATTGAAGAATTTGTGATTTAATTAATAGCTTGTTCAGGGTAATCAGACTTGTATATAATTCTAATGGCCTTCTTTTGAAAACTATTCTGAATTACAACTTTGGATCTTATATTACTTTGCAACAATCTACTCGGTGACAGATTAGGCAGTATAATCACATATGTTAACTTCAGTGCCCACACTGTATTTATTTATGGTTATTTGTTAAATCAAGTACTGTTAGACATGAAATAGGAAGTGTTTAACATAAATGTTATGGCTACTCACCATTGTAGCTCGCTCCTGGTCAATGATATGAGCCTCTTCTTGCAGTGGAAAACTTGCAGCCAACAAACACCGTGGAACCTAAAGGAATGAAATTAAACATTAACATTTCGCCCGGACCAACATTCACACGTACAACGCAACGCGGCTACACTTCTGCTATTACAAACGTAAATCTCCTTAAACACAACGAGTGTTACTTACCGTGTACGCTCTAGGCAAAATTGGATGTGATGCAATTCCAAATCTATCTGAAACGGCAGTTAAAAGTAGAGTTACATCAAGTTTTCTTTTTTAATCAACACAATCATTTACAACCGTTGACCAGAAAGAATCGTCTCGAAATTCGACGTCCCCCACAAACGCCACGCTCACTCGCTTTTCAGGGCAACAAAAGTACTTCTTTTTAAAAACGATGAGTTGTACTTACCGTGTACGCTCTGGACGGTCCAGTTGCAAGCAGAAAATAAAAATATTTCTCTTGTTAGTCGTTTGTTACCATCCGCTGTGTCTTTGTCAACATCGCCGCCATTTTCCTACTTCCTGCTGCGAGCCACGCCCACGGATTTAAATTTGGGCGGAAGCTCTTTCCATTGGCGTCGTTTTCGCGTATAGCAAATCCGATTGGTTGGGAAGGGGGCACGGTTATGCAGCCGAGGGGTCCTGTGATCGGTGGGATGTAAAGTAGGCGTCGACGTCACGTCCGCGTCACGTGACCACGACGTGGCAGACGTCATATAGCAACCGCTGTTTTGTTTAGTAGACTTACAGTTGTTATGCATTGACATAATGGCGCACACACCAAATAGATTTAAATAAATTAAATAATTCTTCTGCCCACTCTCTTTTAAACAAGTTAACTCTCCCCGCGGATTTGAATTCCGGCGAAAGTTACGCCCATCGACGTCACGTATGTCACGTGACCACGACGTGGCAGATGTCATATAGCAACCGCTGTTTTGTTTAGTAGATTTACAGTTGTTATGCATTGGCATAATGGTGTGCACTCAAAATAGATTTAAATAAATTAAATATTTCTTCTGCCTACTCCCTTTTAAACAAGTTAACTCTGCCCACGTCCATTGACGTTTTGTCTGCGTCACGTGACCACGACGTAGCGACGTCATATAGTAACCGCTGTTTTGACCAGTAGACTTAGTTATTATGCGTTGACATAATGGCGCACTGGTTAGCATGGCCACCTCTTAAGCATGATGATGCGGGTTCGACGCCTGATCAATGTTAGCATGGAGTGAGCTGAAGTGCATGGCGCTGAAGATTTGAATCTTTGAAATGCGCTGAGGTCTGACATATCAGGCAGAATGGTTTGCCATCACGTTCAACAAAAAATAGAAACTTTCCCACTCTGATTAAAACGTCCTGTGTTCATCTACGTATTTTCGTTTTGCTGTGCATCTTTTCCCTGCCATTTCGAGAGCCCAATTGACACTCATAGTTTAAAGAAATGTGTTTGCCCATCCTACTTTGTGGAATTTCACCACATGCGCTTTTGACCAAAATACCAAATTGAACTCAAGTGAAGCCAACACTTGAGCTTCGATGAATTCTTTCAGCTCTTTGTTCCTCTAGGACGGACAAATGGAAAGTGGCATTCAAAAGCCAGTAAGCGTGCAAGTAAGTGCCGGGCTGGCTTTGGGCCCTTACCTGTTGCGCGCTGTGCAGCAGATCCATTCTCTCTTGGAGGATGCAAGCGTCGCGCTCCCTCAACTCGCACATCAGGGCTCGCTTCCATTGGTCCACGGCGCTCCTAAGCTCTTCTCTCTGATCCGCCGTCAGCACGTCATTCACGCCAGCGTGGCTGGCTTTTTCGCCGTCCGTGGCGGGGCAGTCCCGCTGCGGTAGCGCCTCGTACAACATGGCCTCCAGCTCCAGGATCCTCTGGGCCGCAATCCTCGTCCATCAGTGGTCCGGCGGGAGATTTGAGGGCGGCTTACCTTATGAGCCTGGTCCATGGAACACTTCCTGAAGTCCAACTCTTCATCCAGGTAGCCCTTCTGCTTGCAGAACATATCCTAGCACAGCTCAAGGTCAGAATTGTTGGGGCACATTGCCGGAGTTCCCCTTGGCTGATGTCGCGTGTCTGTCTACCTTCTCACTTTCAATGTCCAACATCTTCTGTTGAAGTGTTGACTTGGTCACTTTGATGTATTCTAACCACTGAGGAAAGGCTGCTGTCACATAAGCAGAATGCGAGAGCGTGCGTGGACGTGCGCGTTACCTTCTCGGCTAGGGTGAGAAGGGTCCTGGCGTGAATCACGACCACCTGCTCCTCGTTGGTGAGATTCTGCAAGAGCCCAAAGGCACAGCGTCAACAAGCTTCTTTCAGCGCAAAGCCTTCCAAAAGTCACATTTGAGCCGCCGAGTCTCGTGGAGTGCGAACATAAGGAGTTCGACATACACTTACGGCGTTATAGCCCAGGATGTCCAGCTTCTTCATCAGATCACTGATGACGATGTCCGGGGGAAAGGCGCAAGGAGCAATGTAAGGTGTTCTGGGACCTCGGGTTAAGGTTAGGGTTGCGAGGGACGCCTTACGTACGCTCACGCCCTCGGCCTCGCAGTAGATCTGCAAAGGGCTGAGGCCGTCTGGGAAACGGACTTGCAGAAACTTCAAGACGGGGGAGCGCCACTCCCTCTCCTGAAAGGCAGAGGCATGCATCCGTCCGTCCGTCCGTCCGTCCGTCCGTCACATCTCTGGCCTCAACACGCTTGTGCGAGTCTTCCCACCTCCAGCTCCAGGATGCGGAACTCAAGCAGTTCGTTTTGGTCTCGGATATCCTGGATGTGCTCTTTCAGACGCGCTTCTTCCGCCTCCATCCGCCTGACCTGAAAAGACAGTCAGACCTCATCTGCGGGGCTTCCCGACAGGTGTGACGCCAAGCGACTCCGCCCAGCGCCTTTCTTTCCGTCACCTTTTCGGCCAACTGCTGATTGCTCTGACGCAGCAGCTGCTTCTCCTCCACCCACTTGACATTCTAGAAGAGACAAACGCGTGGACAGCTTTGGAATGTTGTGTCATTTTCATCCACAAATTCTTTGGTTGACTGGAAAATGACATTTGCTTTTCTCCGCATTTTCCCAGCCACGTTCGGGGGGGGGGGGGGGGGGGGTGGTCCAGTAATGCCAGACGGATGAGTGACTGAAGAATGTAGCTATTTTGTCTGAGAAAAAGGTGTGCTCATTGATGAGCTTACCTGTCCTTGTTGCTTCAGCGCTGACTCCAGATCTGCTACTCTGCTTTGATAGTGACCCATTTCTACCATCAGCTTTTCTCTGGTCTGAAAGGAGGAGGAGGGAGGCTCCTCCTCCTCCTTTCAGACCAGAGAACACCCGAGGCTGGGTGAGAACGGGGAGGCTGCGACCCGGCCGGGGGTTGCGGGAAGGGGCGCCACCTTGATCTCCTTCTCGGCGTCGTAGTCCCCTTCGCTGGTCTGGGCTAGCAGAGCGTAGGCTCGTTGCAGCGCTTGATATTCTTGCGTCAGCTGGCGGTAGCGAAGCTCCGCCTCTTCATGCACACACCAATGCAACACAGCACTAGTACCAGAATCAGTCAGACCGGCGACAAAGCACCCGCGACGCAAAGACGAGTCCGATTCCAGGCTGAAGAGGAATGTTTGGTGCCAATACGCTGGCAGAAATGGCGGGCTACCTCTTCGGGTTCCGTGTCGGGGGTTCTGTCGGTGTGAAAAGACAAGGACGATCCGTCCGAGTCCACCAACACGTCTTCGTCGTAGCCGTAAAATGTTTCGATGACCTGCGGGCGCGGAAGCAAACATCTCTCTGAACAAACTGAAGCGACACCTCACGATGAATCGACGAGAGGAACAATAGCGAGAAAAAGGCCATTTCATCTTGCGCAACACCAAGCAGCCGCAAACAAACAGACTCACCTTGCAGGACCTCACGCTTTGTTCCTCCTCAGAGATTCTCGACGTCGGTATCGTAGCAGCAAATCTCTCTCCTGTCGACACAAATAATCCGCCTTTGAGATTCTTTGGATGCAAAGGGAACGAACGGCTCCGGCGCAGAAACAAACGCGACTCACAATGACATTTCTGACATGAGCTCCTGTCTCCAGAGCCTGAAAAACACGTCACCGGCGATGATTGGAGGGACGCTCGTCTTTTCCAAAAGTGACAACTACAGGGTGTGTCAGGGTTTTCCAGATTATCTTTATCGTATCATTGTGTTGCTTTGACTTTGACTGCGACCTGTAATAAATAATATTATTTATCCCTTATTTATCCCTATCGCTTATCCCTTCCTACACAAAGTCGTAAAACACCCCTTGCTATGTTTTGACTAGAGGTCAAGGGCTTCCTCTATTCAATCCACTCTTACACCCACCCTGTTTCTCTTAATTAAAATGCTCGTGCAGGAGCCGAGAGTCAGACTTCATTCGTACAACGGATGGACTCTCCACCTGCAGGTGTCCAAAAGAACTTACTTGTCTCCCGTGTGGTTCTTGCAAAATAAGTTGGAGCGAGCGCAACTCTAACAGGGTGCATTTTGCCACTAGCTGCCTACGGACAATGACGTCGCGCTCGCGGCTCATGGTTGACGGGCTGAGCAGCCGGGCAAGTCCGTCGTTTTCAGCGCACAGCGAGTGGCAAAGGCGCTGACAAAACGGGAGCTTTGAGCTGCTGAAAACGGCAAAACAAGTCTAAAGCGTGTTCAAACGCGTGCGCACAATGCTCCTGCTTGAAAGGTCGGAATTTAAGGGGCCAATTTTTTGGATGGCGGCCGCCGGCCAAGCTTTGGACGGAAAAGGTTTCCTGGCGACAGCGAGCGAGCGCGGCGCTGCCGTACGTGCACCGAGTCGCCTGCCTGAAGACCTTGGACAAGTCGTCGATGATGTGCCGCTGCTCCACAACTTGAAGGAACTCCATTTCACCGTCCTGCTGGCCGCAACCGCGGTCCAGGTCATTGAGCGAACTAGGCCTTCTCTGTGGAACACAAATGCAGTGGACTCTGTTGGCACGCCGCCGTTGTCCGCGTCGACTTACCAAGCTTGCCATCTCCTCGTTCTCCTGGGTGACAAAGCGCACTTTGTTTTCAAGGCGACACAGCACCAGCGAGAGTTCTTCATTCTTCCTGCTCAGGCGTTTGTTTTTGTACAGGAGTGGCAGAAACTGGCTTTCTGTTTCTCTCAGTCGCTTTAGCTGCAAGCATGAAGTGCGGGATGTGAAAGACGCACAACACGCGGGCCAGAACGTATCCATTCCTTTTGCATCGGTTTGAACGGAATCGTGGCTTTGGCTCCCAATAAAAGACATCTACCAGGCAACCGACTCGCCGCGCCGCTCAACTAATAAGCAAGCGCAATGGGTGCCTCGCTGGATGGCGCGCATCAAACGTAGCGCAAACCTTCAAGCGTGCCGTCAATAAATTACCAGTTCATTGCGCTCTTCAGAAAGCAGGGCGTTTCGATCCTCCAGTTTCCTGATGACTGCGCTGAGCTCAGCGATTTTCAGATGAAACCGTCGCGTGTCCCGATCCTCCTGAGACTGAAAACGCCCCGCAACACACACACACAAGCACTCGTTCAAAGTTCAAAACTGTTTTTGTGCTACCTTCCTCCAGCAACGAACTAAGTCATGCGTACTGCAAGTGTGTGATGAGGTGGCTTACGCAATGAAGAGGATTGCTAGTAGCGGCGTTGACCCCACTTCCAGGGTAGTTTAGGCCCGCCCTTTGGGAATCCCTCAGGGCAGCGATCTGCTGCTCGGCAGCCTGAGTCTGCAGCTGAAGGCGGTGGACGTGGCCGGCCCCAGGGCTTCATCCAAAACACTAACCGCTCTGTCTTTCAGCTTGATCTCATCCGTCTGGATGTACAAACGGGGAGCGCTCAGGCAGGCGGGCAAACTCATTTGCCAGAATTGTGACAAAAACAAAGAGAGCAACCGGCCAATTTTTTTCTGGAATCGACTAGAACACCTTTGCTGTGACAAAAGCGAAGCGAGCAACCGGACATTTTCTTCTTGTGAAATAGAATAGAATAGAATGCCTTAGGTGTCGTTGCACTGCAGGTATACAACGAAATTGGGAACATAGCCACGCACCGCGCATCTGATCAGTCCTACCAGTCGGCGGATCTCCCTCTCGCAGTCTCTCTTGGTTCGGCTCAGCTCCTCCCGATGCTGGTGATGAGCCGATCGGAGCTCGGCCGCTCGGGACTGCCAGGCCTGCTGGGCCGCTGCCAGGGCTTCTTCCGCGCTCCTGGTGGAGGCGACACCGCTCGGTCTCCCGACACCGCCGCGTCTCCTCCACCTCCGCCAGCAAAGCGCCCCCCCTCCTCACCTGAGCAGACATTGCGCCACACCGGGCCGTTGAGACCGCAACGGAGCGCCGCGACGCTTACTGGGGACAAGCTACACAATACGGTAGCGGCCGCATCGAAGCCCGACGTGGCGTGCGGATAGTCAGACACGGATAGAGCGGATCACCTTGTCCATGGAGCCGTCCCTCAGGCTGAGGACCAAGGCGTTCAGTCGCTGGATCTCTCCATCTTTGATTTTGATCACTCTCATCAGCTCCATTTCATGCTGCCGCAGTAATGTCTCCCTGGTAATGGCTAACTCTTTCTGCTTCTCCTCATGGAGTTTGCTTTTGAGTTCCGTCATGGCGGCGGTGGCACGGTGGTGCTCCGCCCGCAGGTCCTGACTTCTCTCTCTCTCCAGACAGCTGACCTGACATGACTTAGACTTAGACAAACTTTATTGTCATCTTGTCTGCACATGGTGCATACAAAACGAAATTCCGTTGCATACGTCTTACAACAAAGTAGTGATATTGCAGTTGAATAGAAGTAACATATCCTATGAAAATATATATATATACATATATACTATATATATATATATTAAAAATAAGTATAAAGTGCAGCAGTGATAATTATGCAATAGTGCAAGTAGGCAAAACAGTATTCAAGAGTGTGCAGAGGAATGCTAAACCATGTATTAAACTTCTATTTAAAGGGTTTATACAAGTTCAGTAAAGTTGGTAGTGCGAGATAGTGCAAGATAGAGGTCCGTAGTGTCATAAAGTACAGTTCTGTGAATGTGTGATGCAGAGTTCAGTTTAGAGCTCAACAGTTCTAGTGTTCAACAGTCTGATGACAGCAGGGAAAAAGCTGTTGCAGAACCTGGTGGACCTGCAGCGGATGCTGCAAACCTCTTCCCAGAGGGCAGCAGGGAGAACAGTCCATGGTGGGGGTGTGATGGGTCATTGATGATGTTACGGGCACGGGACATGCAGCGCTGAGATGAAATGTCCTGAATGGAGGGAAGAGGAGCCCCTATGATCCTCTCTGCTGTCCTCACCACTCTCCTCACGTTCTTCCAATCGGAGGCGGTGCAGCCTCCACACCACACAGAGAGACAGCTTGTCAGAATGCTCTCTATGGTGCTCCTGTAGAACGTCCTCATGATGGGTGGGGGCAGGTGGGCTCTCCTCATCCTCCGCAGGAAGTACAAGCGCTTCTGTGCCCTCTTGACCAGTGCCGTAGTGTTCATAGTCCAGGTGAGGTCTTCTGTGATGTGGACCCCCAGGAATTTGGTGGTGCTGACCACCTCCACAGCTGAGCTGTTGATGATCAGTGGAGCGTGGTGAGGCTGTTTTTTCCTGAAGTCGACGATGATCTCCTTCATCTTCTCCTCATTCAGGATCAGGCTGTTTTCTCTGCACCAGCCCACCAGCTGCTCCACCTCCTCTCTGTAGTCCAGGTCGTTGTTGTCTCTGATGAGCCCCACCACCGTTGTGTCGTCTGCTGACTTCACGATGTGATTGGTGGTGAACCTGAGGACGCAGTCGTGTGTCATCAGGGTGCACAGCAGGGGGCTCAGGACGCAGCCCTGAAGGGAGCCTGTGCTGAGGGTGATGACATCAGAGGTGTTCTGTCCGACCCGGACTGACTGAGGTCTGTTGGTGAGGAAGTCTAGCAGCCAGTTGCGAAGGGGGGTGTTGAAGCCCAGGTGTTCCAATTTTCCTACCAGATGCTGTGGGATGATGGTGTTAAACGCTGAGCTGAAGTCCAGGAACAGCCTCCGCACATGGGTGTTCTTCTCCTCCAGGTGAGCCAGGCTCAGGTGAAGAACGGAGGAGATGGCGTCCTGAGTGGAGCGGTTTTGCCGGTCGGCAAACTGGAACGGGTCAAATAATAGGGGGAGTCTGGAAACGATGTGACCTTTAAGCAGCCTTTCGAAGCACTTCATCATAACCGGAGTCAGTGCAACAGGCCGGTAATCATTAAATGAGGTGATTTGAGGTTTCTTCGGCACCGGAATGATGGAGGCAGTCTTAAAGCACGCCGGCACTGTGGCTTGGCCCAGCGAGGTGTTAAAAATGTCTGTGATGACCCCAGCCAGATGACTTGCACATTCCCTGAACACACGCCCAGGAATGTTGTCGGGGCCAGGGGCCTTACAGGGGTTGACTCTCCTCAGGGTCTTCAACACATCGGCGGAGTCAAGGCAGAGTACCTCCTCTTCCTGATGGGGAACAGTTTTAACTGCTGGAGTGCCGTTTAGTGCCTCGAACCTCCCAAAGAAGTTATTTAGACCATTTAGAAAGTCAGCATCAACTACACCCACCGGGGGGGGGAGGGTGAGTTGTAGTCTGTAATCGCCCGTATGCCTTGCCACATACTCCTGATGTTTTTGACGTCGTGGAAACGATCCTGAAATTTTCGACTGCGGTCTCGCTTCGCTATCCTGATGGCACGGTTCAAGTTGGCTCTCGCTGTCCTCAGTGTCTCCTTGTCGCCAGACTTGAAGGCAGAGTTCCGCGCTCGTAGCGTTTGACGTACCTCCTCAGTCATCCAGGGTCGTTGGTTGCCCCGGGTGATGATATTCTTAGTGGTGCTGACGTCCTCGGTGCATTTGTTGATGTAGGCTGACACAGTCATGGCACACGCATGTCTAATCTACATCGGGAAAACTGGGAGGGAGGGAGGCAGGCAGGGAGGCAGGCAGGGAGGCAGGCAGGGAGGCAGGCAGTGTCTGTCTGTTGAGGTTTTCACCTTGTTCTTCTCCTGCTGAAGTTCTAACTGGACGTCCATCAGTTTGGTTCTCAGCTCGTCATTGGCGGCCTGAAGGGCGTCCGTTCGCTCCGCCTTGGCCCGCCCTGCCGGAGCTCGTTTGGACATCTCTTACTCGAGTCTCGCCCGGTCGTCAGTCAGAGATCACAACATTTGTACCTGGAGAGCACAAACGCAGCGCTGTTTTCCACTGGCTTCGAACTCAACTTCAATCGGTACCGTAACTTACAACATCATAAACATAGAACTAGCTTGACTTATTCATTGAATAAATGCATTTGGTTCTTCAAAACTGCATCACGCAACATAGCGTGACCGAGACGGCCGTTATCCACCTGCGTGAAGTTATTTGGTGAAATGAATGAGATGTTTAAGACACCATCGTTCTGTCTCTATGTAGATGAAGGGAAATAATCGATTGCTGAAGGTCCAAAGGTGTTGTGATAAACAAATAAACATATTAGTGATTAGTGACATATTTGTGATAAACATATTAGGCAGGATAATCACATATGTTAACGTGACTGCCCACACTGTATTTATTTATGGTTATTTGTTAAATCGAGTACTGTTAGACATGAAATAGGAAGTGTTTAACATAAATGGAAGACGAAAGGGGTACTCACCATTGTAGCTCCTGCTGGTCAATGATACGAGCCTCTTCTTGCAGTGGAAAACATACAGCCAACAAACACCGTGGAACCTAAAGGAATGAAATTAAACATTAACATTTAGCCTCAACCAACATTCACAGATACAACGCAACGCAAACTACACAAACGTAAATCTTTTTAAACACAATGAGTTGTACTTACCGTGTACGCTCTAGACGGTCCACTTGCAAGCGGAAAATAAAGATATTTCTGTTGATAATCGTCGTGTTTGTATCCGGTGTCTCGCTCAAGGCCATTGCGCCCACAGATTTGAATTTTGGCGAGAGTTCAGCCTATTGACGTCATTTCCGCGGTGTAATACCCGCATATCTGAAACGGCAAAGTTAAGAGTAGAGTTAAATAAAGTTTTTAGTCAACGCAATAATTTACAACCGTTGACCAGTCGAAATAATCGTCGAAATTTGGCGTCTGTGGCTGGAAGCAGACGCCGAGTTCGACATTCCTCCCAAACGCCACACTCCCTCGCTTTTCAGGGCTAAAAAAAAACAGTTGTAATTACCTTGTACGCTCTAGACGGTCAAGTTGCAAGCTGAAAACAAAAATATTTGCCTTGTTAGTCATCGTGTTACTAACAGCTGTGTCTTGTTTGCCAGAACTGCCGCTTTCCTACTTCCTGTTGCAAGCCACGCCCACGGATTATAATTTTGCCGTGAGTTCCGCCTATTGACGTCATGTCCGCGTCACATGACTGCGACGTAATATTATCTAAAACTGTTTGTGCGGTATTGTGTTGTTCTGTGCGGTATTGTGTTATTCTGTGCGGCGTCGTGTTGTTCTGTGCGGCGTCGTGTTGTTCAGTGCGACGTCGTGTTGTTCAGTGCGGCATGGTGTTGTTCAGTGCGGCATGGTGTTGTTCAGTGCGGCATGGTGTTGTTCAGTGCGGCATAATGTTGTTCAGTGCGGCATAATGTTGTTCAGTGCGGCATGGTGTTGTTCAGTGCGGCATGGTGTTGTTCAGTGCGGCATAATGTTGTTCAGTGCGCCATAATGTTGTTCAGTGCGGCATGGTGTTGTTCAGTGCGGGATGGTGTTGTTCAGTGCAGGATGGTGTTGTTCAGTGCGGCATGGTGTTGTTCAATGCGGCATGGTGTTGTTCAGTGCGGGATGGTGTTGTTCAGTGCGGCATGGTGTTGTTCAGTGCGGCATGGTGTTGTTCAGTGCGGCATGGTGTTGTTCAGTGCGGCATGGTGTTGTTCAGTGCGGCATGGTGTTGTTCAGTGCGGCATGGTGTTGTTCAGTGCGGAATGGTGTTGTTCAGTGCGGCATGGTGTTGTTCAGTCCGGGATGGTGTTGTTCAATGCGGGATCGTGTTGTTCAGTGCGGGGTGGTGTTGTTCAGTGCGGGATGGTGTTGTTCAGTGCGGCATGGTGTTGTTCAATGCGGCATGGTGTTGTTCAGTGCGGGATGGTGTTGTTCATTGCGGCATGGTGTTGTTCAGTGCGGCATGGTGTTGTTCAGTGCGGCATGGTGTTGTTCAGTGCGGCATGGTGTTGTTCAGTGCGGCATAATGTTGTTCAGTGCGGCATGGTGTTGTTCAGTGTGGAAAGGTGTTGTTCAGTGCAGGATGGTGTTGTTCAGTGCGGCATGGTGTTGTTCAATGCAGGATCGTGTTGTTCAGTGCAGCATAATGTTGTTCAGTGCAGCATGGTGTTGTTCAGTGCGGCATGGTGTTGTTCAATGCGGCATGGTGTTGTTCACTGCGGGATGGTGTTGTTCAATGCGGGATCGTGTTGTTCAGTGCGGCATAATGTTGTTCAGTGCAGCATGGTGTTGTTCAGTGCGGCATGGTGTTGTTCAGTGCGACATAATGTTGTTTAGTGCGGCATAATGTTGTTCAGTGCGGCATAATGTTGTTCAGTGCGGCATGGTGTTGTTCAGTGCGGCATGGTGTTGTTCAGTGCGGCATGGTGTTGTTCAGTGCAGGATGGTGTTGTTCAGTGCGGCATGGTGTTGTTCAATGCGGCATGGTGTTGTTCAGTGCGGGATGGTGTTGTTCAGTGCAGGATGGTGTTGTTCAGTGCGGCATGGTGTTGTTCAGTGCGGCATGGTGTTGTTCAGTGCGGCATGGTGTTGTTCAGTGCGGCATGGTGTTGTTCAGTGCAGGATGGTGTTGTTCAATGCGGGATCGTGTTGTTCAGTGCGGCATGGTGTTGTTCAGTGCGGCATGGTGTTGTTCAGTGCGGCATAATGTTGTTCAGTGCGGCATGGTGTTGTTCAGTGCGGCATGGTGTTGTTCAGTGCGGCATGGTGTTGTTCAGTGCGGCATAATGTTGTCCAGTGCGCCATAATGTTGTTCAGTGCGGCATGGTGTTGTTTAGTGCGGGATGGTGTTGTTCAGTGCAGGATGGTGTTGTTCAGTGCGGCATGGTGTTGTTCAATGCGGCATGGTGTTGTTCAGTGCGGGATGGTGTTGTTCAGTGCGGCATGGTGTTGTTCAGTGCGGCATAATGTTGTTCAGTACGGCATGGTGTTGTTCAGTGCGGCATGGTGTTGTTCAGTGCGGCATGGTGTTGTTCAGTGCGGCATGGTGTTGTTCAGTGCGGCATGGTGTTGTTCAGTGCGGGATGGTGTTGTTCAATGCGGGATCGTGTTGTTCAGTGCGGGGTGGTGTTGTTCAGTGCAGGATGGTGTTGTTCAGTGCAGGATGGTGTTGTTCAGTGCGGCATGGTGTTGTTCAATGCAGGATCGTGTTGTTCAGTGCAGCATAATGTTGTTCAGTGCAGCATGGTGTTGTTCAGTGCGGCATGGTGTTGTTCAATGGGGCATGGTGTTGTTCAGTGCGGGATGGTGTTGTTCAGTGCGGCATGGTGTTTTTCAGTGCGGCATAATGTTGTTCAGTGCGGCATGGTGTTGTTCAGTGCGGCATGGTGTTGTTCAGTGCAGGATGGTGTTGTTCAGTGCGGCATGGTGTTGTTCAATGCAGGATCGTGTTGTTCAGTGCAGCATAATGTTGTTCAGTGCAGCATGGTGTTGTTCAGTGCGGCATGGTGTTGTTCACTGCGGCATGGTGTTGTTCACTGCGGGATGGTGTTGTTCAATGCGGCATAATGTTGTTCAGTGCGGCATAATGTTGTTCAGTGCGGCATGGTGTTGTTCAGTGCGGCATAATGTTGTTTAGTGCGGCATAATGTTGTTCAGTGCGGCATAATGTTGTTCAGTGCGGCATAATGTTGTTCAGTGCGGCATGGTGTTGTTCAGTGCGGCATGGTGTTGTTCAGTGCGGCATGGTGTTGTTCAGTGCGGCATGGTGTTGTTTAATGCGGCATGGTGTTGTTTAATGCGGCATGGTGTTGTTCAGTGCGGCATGGTGTTGTTCAGTGCGGCATGGTGTTGTTCAGTGCGGAATGGTGTTGTTCAGTGCGGCATGGTGTTGTTCAGTGCGGCATGGTGTTGTTCAGTGCGGGATGGTGTTCAATGCGGGATCGTGTTGTTCAGTGCGGGGTGGTGTTGTTCAGTGCAGGATGGTGTTGTTCAGTGCAGGATGGTGTTGTTCAGTGCGGCATGGTGTTGTTCAATGCAGGATCGTGTTGTTCAGTGCAGCATAATGTTGTTCAGTGCAGCATGGTGTTGTTCAGTGCGGCATGGTGTTGTTCAATGCGGCATGGTGTTGTTCAGTGCGGGATGGTGTTGTTCAGTGCGGCATGGTGTTTTTCAGTGCGGCATAATGTTGTTCAGTGCGGCATGGTGTTGTTCAGTGCGGCATGGTGTTGTTCA
Organism: Syngnathus floridae; assembly: GCF_059516105.1. Taxonomy (NCBI): domain Eukaryota; kingdom Metazoa; phylum Chordata; class Actinopteri; order Syngnathiformes; family Syngnathidae; genus Syngnathus; species Syngnathus floridae. Next base: position 863,296 of record NW_028284053.1, read on the forward strand.
GTGCGACATAATGTTGTTCAGTGCGGCATAATGTTGTTCAGTGCGGCATGGTGTTGTTCAGTGCGGCATGGTGTTGTTCAGTGCGGCATGGTGTTGTTCAGTGCGGCATGGTGTTGTTCAGTGCAGGATGGTGTTGTTCAGTGCAGGATGGTGTTGTTCAGTGCGGCATGGTGTTGTTCAGTGCGGGATGGTGTTGTTCAGTGCAGGATGGTGTTGTTCAGTGCGGCATGGTGTTGTTCAGTGCGGAATGGTGTTGTTCAGTGCGGCATGGTGTTGTTCAGTGCGGCATGGTGTTGTTCAGTGCAGGATGGTGTTGTTCAATGCGGGATGGTGTTGTTCAGTGCGGGATGGTGTTGTTCAGTGCAGGATGGTGTTGTTCAGTGCGGCATGGTGTTGTTCAATGCGGCATGGTGTTGTTCAGTGCAGGATGGTGTTGTTCAGTGCGGCATGGTGTTGTTCAATGCGGCATGGTGTTGTTCAATGCGGCATGGTGTTGTTCAGTGCGGCATGGTGTTGTTCAGTGCGGCATGGTGTTGTTCAGTGCAGCGTAATGTTGTTCAGTGCGGCATGGTGTTGTTCAGTGCGGAATGGTGTTGTTCAGTGCGGCATGGTGTTGTTCAGTGCAGGATGGTGTTGTTCAGTGCGGCATGGTGTTGCTCAGTGCGGCATGGTGTTGTTCAGTGCGGGATGGTGTTGTTCATTGCGGCATGGTGTTGTTCAGTGCGGCATGGTGTTGTTCAGTGCGGCATGGTGTTGTTCAGTGCGGCATAATGTTGTTCAGTGCGCCATAATGTTGTTCAGTGCGGCATGGTGTTGTTCAGTGCGGGATGGTGTTGTTCAGTGCAGGATGGTGTTGTTCAGTGCGGCATGGTGTTGTTCAGTGCGGCATGGTGTTGTTCAGTGCGGCATAATGTTGTTCAGTGCGGCATAATGTTGTTCAGTGCGGGATGGTGTTGTTCATTGCGGCATGGTGTTGTTCAGTGCGGCATGGTGTTGTTCAGTGCGGCATGGTGTTGTTCAGTGCGGGATGGTGTTGTTCAGTGCAGGATGGTGTTGTTCAGTGCGGCATGGTGTTGTTCAGTGCGGCATGGTGTTGTTCATTTCGGCATAATGTTGTTCAGTGCGGCATAATGTTGTTTAGTGCGGCATGGTGTTGTTCAGTGCGGGATGGTGTTGTTCAGTGCGTTATAATGTTGTTCAGTGCGGCATGGTGTTGTTCAGTGCGGCATGGTGTTGTTCAGTGCGGCATGGTGTTGTTCAGTGCGGCATAATGTTGTTCAGTGCGGCATAATGTTGTTCAGTGCGGCATGGTGTTGTTCAGTGCGGGATGGTGTTGTTCAGTGCGGGATGGTGTTGTTCAGTGCGGCATGGTGTTCAATGCGGAATGGTGTTGTTCAGTGCAGGATGGTGTTGTTCAGTGCGGCATGGTGTTGTTCAGTGCGGCATAATGTTGTTCAGTGCGGCATGGTGTTGTTCAGTGCGGCATGGTGTTGTTCAGTGCGGCATGGTGTTGTTCAGTGCGGCATAATGTTGTTCAGTGCGGCATGGTGTTGTTCAGTGCGGCATGGTGTTGTTCAGTGCGGCATAATGTTCAGTGCGGCATAATGTTGTTCAGTGCGGCATGGTGTTGTTCAGTGCGGGATGGTGTTGTTCAGTGCAGGATGGTGTTGTTCAGTGCGGCATGGTGTTCAGTGCGGGATGGTGTCTTTCAGTGCGGCATGGTGTCGTTCAGTGCGGCATGGTGTCTTTCAGTGCGGCATGGTGTCGTTCAGTGAGGCATGGTGTTGTTCAGTGCGGCATGGTGTTGTTTAGTGCGGCATGGTGTTGTTCAGTGCGGGATGGTGTTGTTCAGTGTGGCATGGTGTTCAGTGCGGCATGGTGTTGTTCAGTGCGGTATCGTGTTGTTCAGTGCGGTATCGTGTTTCTCAGTGCGGTATCGTGTTGTTCAGTGCAGTATCGTTGTGTTGTTCGTATTGTGTTTAACACTTAGCCTCTAACACTTAGCCTCTAACACTTAGCCTCTAGCATCTAGAAGGTAAATAAATAGGAAGGAAGGACTCACCGGTGACGTCTTCGCCCACGTCCAAGCGTTGTACTTTGTATTTTCATCCTTCTGACAGTGGAAAACATAGCCAACAAACACCGTGGAACCTAAACGAATGAAAGAAAACTATCATTTGGCCACAACCAACATTCACAGATACAACACAATGTGACGTGCGGGGTTGAGGTTAAAGGTTGAGTGAAGGGCCCTCGTTTTAAACTACTTTTTTGAAAAGGATTGGGAACAAGTAAGACGTATTTAATTTATTTAATGGGAAGTAGTAAGAGCTATTGAATTTAATCTATGTATTATATTCTATTGTATTGTATTCTGTTGTATTCTTTTGGATTGTATTCACACTAACCCCACTAAAACTTCAGCCCACAAAAACTCGCCTCTGGCGCCTAGCCTCTGGCACTTAGCCTCTAACACTTAGCCTTTAACACTTAGCCTTTAACACTTAGCCTTTAACACTTAGCCTAGAAGGTGAATAAATAGGGTTAAAGGTTGAGTGAAGGGACCTCGTTTTAAACTACTTTTTTGTAAAGGAGTGGGAACAAGTAAGACGTATTTAATTTATTTAATGGGAAGTAGTAAGACTTATTAAATTTATTTAATCTACTTTTCTTCCCAGGCAAAATTTGATGTGCTGCAATTCCAAATTTCCAAAGTGAATGAAGGAATGAAGTCCTTTAAATTATGATTTTGTATAAATACTAGGCATTAACACAAAATCGACGGCACAAAATGGGCAGACTTTACTTGTTTGAAAAGGACTGGTTACAAGACAGACTTTTTTAATTTATTTAATGGGAAGAAGACTTATTTAGTTTAATTGATCTATTTTTGTTCCCTGGCAAAATTCGATTTGCTGCAATTCCAAATTTCCAAAGTGAATGAAGGAAAGAAGTCGTTTAAATTATGATTTTGTTTAAATACTAGGCATAGACACAAAATCTACGGCACAAAATGGGCAGACTTTACTTGTTTGAAGAGGACTGGTTACAAGACAGACTTTTCTGATTTATTTAATGGGAAGAAGACTTATTTAGTTTATTTAATCTATTTTTGTTCCCTGGCAAAATTGGATTTGCTGAAATTGTATTTTGCCAAATCTTGCCTTGAGACCTGATAGGAAGTATTAAACGCTTAGTTAAATCAATACAAGTTGGTAATAAGAGCGAGTAATGTTGGTTGAACCGATGAATGAAGGTTGAAAGCAATTTAAATTATGACTTTGTATAAATACTAGATATTAACAGAACATCTACTGCGCGAAATGGGCAGAGTTTACTTGTTTGAGAAGGAGTGGCTTATTCAAAACTAAGATTTATTTAATCTGTTTGTTCCCAGGCAAAATTGGATGTGATGCAATTCCAAATTTCACCACATGATGGTGCCCAATTTTGACTTCATAGGACATATTAAACACTTAGCTTGTTATTATGTTCAAGGTAATCAGATTTGTTTATTATTCTAATGGCCTCTTCAAAACTATTCTGGATTACTACTTTGGATCTATTCTACATTACTTGGCAACAACATACTCTGTAACAGATTAGGCAGTATAATCATATCTGTTAACTTGAGAGTGCCCACACTCAATCTACTTATCGTGATGTGTTAAATCAATTACTGTTAGACATTATTTGTCTGATAATCTACCAAATCTTTGAATTGAAGAATTTGTGATTTAATTAATAGCTTGTTGTTATGTTAAGGGTAATCAGACTTGTATATAATTCTAATGGCCTTCTTTTGAAAACTATTCTGAATTACAACTTTGGATCTTATATTACTTTGCAACAATCTACTCCGTGACAGATTAGGCAGTATAATCACATATGTTAACTTCAGTGCCCACACTGTATTTATTTATGGTTATTTGTTAAATCAAGTACTGTTAGACATGAAATAGGAAGTGTTTAACATAAATGTTATGGCTACTCACCATTGTAGCTCGCTCCTGGTCAATGATACGAGCCTCTTCTTGCAGTGGAAAACTTGCAGCCAACAAACACCGTGGAACCTAAAGGAATGAAATTAAACATTAACATTTCGCCTCGACCAATTTTCACACGTACAACGCAACGCGGCTACACTTCTGCTATTACAAACGTAAATCTCCTTAAACACAATGAGTGTTACTTACCGTGTACGCTCTAGACGGTCCAGTTGCAAGCAGAAAATAAAGATATTTCTGTTGATAATCGTCGCTGCTCAGTGGCTCACGGCCATCGCGCCAACAGATTTGAATTTTGGCGGAGGTTCGGGCAATTACGTCATATCCACGGCACATGACTGCGACGTAATACCCGCTTATCTGAAACGGCAGTTAAAAGTAGAGTTACATCAAGTTTTCTTGGAACCTAAACGAATGAAAGAAAACTATCATTTGGCCACAACCAACATTCACAGATACAACACAACGTGCGGGGTTGGGGTTAAAGATTGAGTGAAGGGCCCTCGTTTTAAACTACTGTTTTGAAAAGGAGTGGGAACAAGTAAGACGTATTTAATTTATTTAATGGGAAGTAGTAAGACTTATTAAATTTATTTAATCTACTTTTCTTCCCAGGCAAAATTTGATGTGCTGCAATTCCAAATTTCCAAAGTGAATGAAGGAATGAAGTCCTTTAAATTATGATTTTGTATAAATACTAGGCATTAACACAAAATCGACGGCACAAAATGGGCAGACTTTACTTGTTTGAAAAGGACTGGTTACAAGACAGACTTTTTTAATTTATTTAATGGGAAGAAGACTTATTTAGTTTAATTGATCTATTTTTGTTCCCTGCCAAAATTCGATTTGCTGCAATTCCAAATTTCCAAAGTGAATGAAGGAAAGAAGTCGTTTAAATTATGATTTTGTTTAAATACTAGGCATAGACACAAAATCTACGGCACAAAATGGGCAGACTTTACTTGTTTGAAGAGGACTGGTTACAAGACAGACTTTTCTGATTTATTTAATGGGAAGAGGACTTATTTAGTTTATTTAATCTATTTTTGTTCCCTGGCAAAATTGGATTTGCTGAAATTGTATTTTGCCAAATCTCGATTTGAGACCTGATAGGAAGTATTAAACGCTTAGTTAAATCAATACAAGTTGGTAATAAGAGCGAGTAATGTTGGTTGAACCGATGAATGAAGGTTGAAAGCAATTTAAATTATGACTTTGTATAAATACTAGATATTAACAGAACATCTACTGCGCAAAATGGGCAGAGTTTACTTGTTTGAGAAGGAGTGGCTTATTCAAAACTAAGATTTATGTAATCTGTTTGTTCCCAGGCAAAATTGGATGTGATGCAATTCCAAATTTCACCACATGATGGTGCCCAATTTTGACTTCATAGGACATATTAAACACTTAGCTTGTTATTATGTTCAAGGTAATCAGATTTGTTTATCATTCTAATGGCCTCTTCAAAACTATTCTGGATTACTACTTTGGATCTATTCTACATTACTTGGCAACAACATACTCTGTAACAGATTAGGCAGTATAATCACATATGTTAACTTGAGAGTGCCCACACTCAATCTACTTATCGTGATGTGTTAAATCAATTACTGTTAGACATTATTTGTCTGATAATCTACCAAATCTTTGAATTGAAGAATTTGTGATTTAATTAATAGCTTGTTCAGGGTAATCAGACTTGTATATAATTCTAATGGCCTTCTTTTGAAAACTATTCTGAATTACAACTTTGGATCTTATATTACTTTGCAACAATCTACTCCGTGACAGATTAGGCAGTATAATCACATATGTTAACTTCAGTGCCCACACTGTATTTATTTATGGTTATTTGTTAAATCAAGTACTGTTAGACATGAAATAGGAAGTGTTTAACATAAATGTTATGGCTACTCACCATTGTAGCTCGCTCCTGGTCAATGATACGAGCCTCTTCTTGCAGTGGAAAACTTGCAGCCAACAAACACCGTGGAACCTAAAGGAATGAAATTAAACATTAACATTTCGCCTCGACCAATTTTCACACGTACAACGCAACGCGGCTACACTTCTGCTATTACAAACGTAAATCTCCTTAAACACAATGAGTGTTACTTACCGTGTACGCTCTAGACGGTCCAGTTGCAAGCAGAAAATAAAGATATTTCTGTTGATAATCGTCGCTGCTCAGTGGCTCACGGCCATCGCGCCAACAGATTTGAATTTTGGCGGAGGTTCGGGCAATTACGTCATATCCACGGCACATGACTGCGACGTAATACCCGCTTATCTGAAACGGCAGTTAAAAGTAGAGTTACATCAAGTTTTCTTGGAACCTAAACGAATGAAAGAAAACTATCATTTGGCCACAACCAACATTCACAGATACAACACAACGTGCGGGGTTGGGGTTAAAGATTGAGTGAAGGGCCCTCGTTTTAAACTACTGTTTTGAAAAGGAGTGGGAACAAGTAAGACGTATTTAATTTATTTAATGGGAAGTAGTAAGACTTATTAAATTTATTTAATCTACTTTTCTTCCCAGGCAAAATTTGATGTGCTGCAATTCCAAATTTCCAAAGTGAATGAAGGAATGAAGTCCTTTAAATTATGATTTTGTATAAATACTAGGCATTAACACAAAATCGACGGCACAAAATGGGCAGACTTTACTTGTTTGAAAAGGACTGGTTACAAGACAGACTTTTTTAATTTATTTAATGGGAAGAAGACTTATTTAGTTTAATTGATCTATTTTTGTTCCCTGCCAAAATTCGATTTGCTGCAATTCCAAATTTCCAAAGTGAATGAAGGAAAGAAGTCGTTTAAATTATGATTTTGTTTAAATACTAGGCATAGACACAAAATCTACGGCACAAAATGGGCAGACTTTACTTGTTTGAAGAGGACTGGTTACAAGACAGACTTTTCTGATTTATTTAATGGGAAGAGGACTTATTTAGTTTATTTAATCTATTTTTGTTCCCTGGCAAAATTGGATTTGCTGAAATTGTATTTAGCCAAATCTCGATTTGAGACCTGATAGGAAGTATTAAACGCTTAGTTAAATCAATACAAGTTGGTAATAAGAGCGAGTAATGTTGGTTGAACCGATGAATGAAGGTTGAAAGCAATTTAAATTATGACTTTGTATAAATACTAGATATTAACAGAACATCTACTGCGCAAAATGGGCAGAGTTTACTTGTTTGAGAAGGAGTGGCTTATTCAAAACTAAGATTTATGTAATCTGTTTGTTCCCAGGCAAAATTGGATGTGATGCAATTCCAAATTTCACCACATGATGGTGCCCAATTTTGACTTCATAGGACATATTAAACACTTAGCTTGTTATTATGTTCAAGGTAATCAGATTTGTTTATCATTCTAATGGCCTCTTCAAAACTATTCTGGATTACTACTTTGGATCTATTCTACATTACTTGGCAACAACATACTCTGTAACAGATTAGGCAGTATAATCACATATGTTAACTTGAGAGTGCCCACACTCAATCTACTTATCGTGATGTGTTAAATCAATTACTGTTAGACATTATTTGTCTGATAATCTACCAAATCTTTGAATTGAAGAATTTGTGATTTAATTAATAGCTTGTTCAGGGTAATCAGACTTGTATATAATTCTAATGGCCTTCTTTTGAAAACTATTCTGAATTACAACTTTGGATCTTATATTACTTTGCAACAATCTACTCCGTGACAGATTAGGCAGTATAATCACATATGTTAACTTCAGTGCCCACACTGTATTTATTTATGGTTATTTGTTAAATCAAGTACTGTTAGACATGAAATAGGAAGTGTTTAACATAAATGTTATGGCTACTCACCATTGTAGCTCGCTCCTGGTCAATGATACGAGCCTCTTCTTGCAGTGGAAAACTTGCAGCCAACAAACACCGTGGAACCTAAAGGAATGAAATTAAACATTAACATTTCGCCTCGACCAATTTTCACACGTACAACGCAACGCGGCTACACTTCTGCTATTACAAACGTAAATCTCCTTAAACACAATGAGTGTTACTTACCGTGTACGCTCTAGACGGTCCAGTTGCAAGCAGAAAATAAAGATATTTCTGTTGATAATCGTCGCTGCTCAGTGGCTCACGGCCATCGCGCCAACAGATTTGAATTTTGGCGGAGGTTCGGGCAATTACGTCATATCCGCGGCATTTGACTGCGACGTAATACCCGCTTATCTGAAACGGCAGTTAAAAGTAGAGTTACATCAAGTTTTCTTGGAACCTAAACGAATGAAAGAAAACTATCATTTGGCCACAACCAACATTCACAGATACAACACAACGTGCGGGGTTGAGGTTAAAGATTGAGTGAAGGGCCCTCGTTTTAAACTACTGTTTTGAAAAGGAGTGGGAACAAGTAAGACGTATTTAATTTATTTAATGGGAAGTAGTAAGACTTATTAAATTTATTTAATCTACTTTTCTTCCCAGGCAAAATTTGATGTGCTGCAATTCCAAATTTCCAAAGTGAATGAAGGAATGAAGTCCTTTAAATTATGATTTTGTATAAATACTAGGCATTAACACAAAATCGACGGCACAAAATGGGCAGACTTTACTTGTTTGAAAAGGACTGGTTACAAGACAGACTTTTTTAATTTATTTAATGGGAAGAAGACTTATTTAGTTTAATTGATCTATTTTTGTTCCCTGCCAAAATTCGATTTGCTGCAATTCCAAATTTCCAAAGTGAATGAAGGAAAGAAGTCGTTTAAATTATGATTTTGTTTAAATACTAGGCATAGACACAAAATCTACGGCACAAAATGGGCAGACTTTACTTGTTTGAAGAGGACTGGTTACAAGACAGACTTTTCTGATTTATTTAATGGGAAGAGGACTTATTTAGTTTATTTAATCTATTTTTGTTCCCTGGCAAAATTGGATTTGCTGAAATTGTATTTTGCCAAATCTCGATTTGAGACCTGATAGGAAGTATTAAACGCTTAGTTAAATCAATACAAGTTGGTAATAAGAGCGAGTAATGTTGGTTGAACCGATGAATGAAGGTTGAAAGCAATTTAAATTATGACTTTGTATAAATACTAGATATTAACAGAACATCTACTGCGCAAAATGGGCAGAGTTTACTTGTTTGAGAAGGAGTGGCTTATTCAAAACTAAGATTTATGTAATCTGTTTGTTCCCAGGCAAAATTGGATGTGATGCAATTCCAAATTTCACCACATGATGGTGCCCAATTTTGACTTCATAGGACATATTAAACACTTAGCTTGTTATTATGTTCAAGGTAATCAGATTTGTTTATCATTCTAATGGCCTCTTCAAAACTATTCTGGATTACTACTTTGGATCTATTCTACATTACTTGGCAACAACATACTCTGTAACAGATTAGGCAGTATAATCACATATGTTAACTTGAGAGTGCCCACACTCAATCTACTTATCGTGATGTGTTAAATCAATTACTGTTAGACATTATTTGTCTGATAATCTACCAAATCTTTGAATTGAAGAATTTGTGATTTAATTAATAGCTTGTTCAGGGTAATCAGACTTGTATATAATTCTAATGGCCTTCTTTTGAAAACTATTCTGAATTACAACTTTGGATCTTATATTACTTTGCAACAATCTACTCGGTGACAGATTAGGCAGTATAATCACATATGTTAACTTCAGTGCCCACACTGTATTTATTTATGGTTATTTGTTAAATCAAGTACTGTTAGACATGAAATAGGAAGTGTTTAACATAAATGTTATGGCTACTCACCATTGTAGCTCGCTCCTGGTCAATGATATGAGCCTCTTCTTGCAGTGGAAAACTTGCAGCCAACAAACACCGTGGAACCTAAAGGAATGAAATTAAACATTAACATTTCGCCCGGACCATCATTCACACGTACAACGCAACGCGGCTACACTTCTGCTATTACAAACGTAAATCTCCTTAAACACAACGAGTGTTACTTACCGTGTACGCTCTAGGCAAAATTGGATGTGATGCAATTCCAAATCTATCTGAAACGGCAGTTAAAAGTAGAGTTACATCAAGTTTTCTTTTTTAATCAACACAATCATTTACAACCGTTGACCAGAAAGAATCGTCGAAATTCGACGTCCCCCACAAACGCCACGCTCACTCGCTTTTCAGGGCAACAAAAGTACTTCTTTTTAAAAACGATGAGTTGTACTTACCGTGTACGCTCTGGACGGTCCAGTTGCAAGCAGAAAATAAAAATATTTCTCTTGTTAGTCGTATGTTACCATCCGCTGTGTCTTTGTCAACATCGCCGCCATTTTCCTACTTCCTGCTGCGAGCCACGCCCACGGATTTAAATTTGGGCGGAAGCTCTTTCCATTGGCGTCGTTTTCGCGTATAGCAAATCCGATTGGTTGGGAAGGGGGCACGGTTATGCAGCCGAGGAGTCCTGTGATCGGTGGGATGTAAAGTAGGCGTCGACGTCACGTCCGCGTCACGTGACCACGACGTGGCAGACGTCAAATAGCAACCGCTGTTTTGTTTAGTAGACTTACAGTTGTTATGCATTGACATAATGGCGCACACACCAAATAGATTTAAATAAATTAAATAATTCTTCTGCCCACTCTCTTTTAAACAAGTTAACTCTCCCCGCGGATTTGAATTCCGGCGAAAGTTACGCCCATCGACGTCACGTATGTCACGTGACCACGACGTGGCAGATGTCATATAGCAACCGCTGTTTTGTTTAGTAGATTTACAGTTGTTATGCATTGGCATAATGGTGTGCACTCAAAATAGATTTAAATAAATTAAATATTTCTTCTGCCTACTCCCTTTTAAACAAGTTAACTCTGCCCACGTCCATTGACGTCTTGTCTGCGTCACGTGACCACGACGTAGCGACGTCATATAGTAACCGCTGTTTTGACCAGTAGACTTAGTTATTATGCGTTGACATAATGGCGCACTGGTTAGCATGGCCACCTCTTAAGCATGATGATGCGGGTTCGACGCCTGATCAATGTTAGCATGGAGTGAGCTGAAGTGCATGGCGCTGAAGATTTGAATCTTTGAAATGCGCTGAGGTCTGACATATCAGGCAGAATGGTTTGCCATCACGTTCAACAAAAAATAGAAACTTTCCCACTCTGATTAAAACGTCCTGTGTTCATCTACGTATTTTCGTTTTGCTGTGCATCTTTTCCCTGCCATTTCGAGAGCCCAATTGACACTCATAGTTTAAAGAAATGTGTTTGCCCATCCTACTTTGTGGAATTTCACCACATGCGCTTTTGACCAAAATACCAAATTGAACTCAAGTGAAGCCAACACGCACAACCCCCCCCCCCCACACACACACACACACACACACAAATGTTGATATGAACATAAAAGAGCCGCATGCGGTTCGGGAGTTGCGGCTTGGCCAAACCTGTACTATACAACTTTATTTGTATAAAATTTTCACAACAGCTGTCACACAAACAAAGCGGGAAAAACCGAAGACGTGCGTGTTCCGCCCACGCTGGATTTATTTGCACCTTTGAAAAGACACCGTATTGCCGCAGATGTGGCAAAGAGTACTTTTGGGCATCTGAGACGGAAGGATGTCCAAAGCATCACGTCACCTGCTCTGGTAGGCATGGTGGTGGGACGTTGAGGTCAACCGCTTTGGGGTTGGCTGACTCTTTGATCGCAGGATGCCACACACTTGAAGACAGAAGCAGAAAAGCAGAGCTAAATGCAAAATGTACTCACCGGTGACTCCAATTTTTTTCCCCCCTGAAGAAACAGCTGGACGGGTGGCCCCGGCTGGCCAGTGGGACTCTTGTTATTCTGACCCTTTTTAGTGCGCGTTTGGGGCAACAACCGTTTTTTGTGGCGCTCTCTTCTGGTTCAAAAGTGCCCTGCATGTGAATTTGCTTTTCCTGCCTTCTGATTGGATGAGCGCCGGTGTGACGCGGTGCCTCTGTCACCGTGGCGGGGGGTATACGTTGGCATCGGAGCGTCTGCCAACGTCTGAGACCGGCTGGCAGTGTATCGGAGGTGTCGAGTGCGGTGCCGCTGGAGCTCACTCACCAGCTGGTGTTAGGGCCACAGAATGAAGGCCAAGGAGAAGAATAGAAAGAGAAACAGAAACTTCTCCTCCAATTGTTTGATTTGTCTCTTCTGAGCTTCGATGAATTCTTTCAGCTCTTTGTTCCTCTAGGACGGACAAATGGAAAGTGGCATTCAAAAGCCAGTAAGCGTGCAAGTAAGTGCCGGGCTGGCTTTGGGCCCTTACCTGTTGCGCGCTGTGCAGCAGATCCATTCTCTCTTGGAGGATGCAAGCGTCGCGCTCCCTCAACTCGCACATCAGGGCTCGCTTCCATTGGTCCACGGCGCTCCTAAGCTCTTCTCTCTGATCCGCCGTCAGCACGTCATTCACGCCAGCGTGGCTGGCTTTTTCGCCGTCCGTGGCGGGGCAGTCCCGCTGCGGTAGCGCCTCGTACAACATGGCCTCCAGCTCCAGGATCCTCTGGGCCGCAATCCTCGTCCATCAGTGGTCCGGCGGGAGATTTGAGGGCGGCTTACCTTATGAGCCTGGTCCATGGAACACTTCCTGAAGTCCAACTCTTCATCCAGGTAGCCCTTCTGCTTGCAGAACATATCCTAGCACAGCTCAAGGTCAGAATTGTTGGGGCACATTGCCGGAGTTCCCCTTGGCTGATGTCGCGTGTCTGTCTACCTTCTCACTTTCAATGTCCAACATCTTCTGTTGAAGTGCTGACTTGGTCACTTTGATGTATTCTAACCACTGAGGAAAGGCTGCTGTCACATAAGCAGAATGCGAGAGCGTGCGTGGACGTGCGCGTTACCTTCTCGGCTAGGGTGAGAAGGGTCCTGGCGTGAATCACGACCACCTGCTCCTCGTTGGTGAGATTCTGCAAGAGCCCAAAGGCACAGCGTCAACAAGCTTCTTTCAGCGCAAAGCCTTCCAAAAGTCACATTTGAGCCGCCGAGTCTCGTGGAGTGCGAACATAAGGAGTTCGACATACACTTACGGCGTTATAGCCCAGGATGTCCAGCTTCTTCATCAGATCACTGATGACGATGTCCGGGGGAAAGGCGCAAGGAGCAATGTAAGGTGTTCTGGGACCTCGGGTTAAGGTTAGGGTTGCGAGGGACGCCTTACGTACGCTCACGCCCTCGGCCTCGCAGTAGATCTGCAAAGGGCTGAGGCCGTCTGGGAAACGGACTTGCAGAAACTTCAAGACGGGGGAGCGCCACTCCCTCTCCTGAAAGGCAGAGGCATGCATCCGTCCGTCCGTCCGTCCGTCCGTCACATCTCTGGCCTCAACACGCTTGTGCGAGTCTTCCCACCTCCAGCTCCAGGATGCGGAACTCAAGCAGTTCGTTTTGGTCTCGGATATCCTGGATGTGCTCTTTCAGACGCGCTTCTTCCGCCTCCATCCGCCTGACCTGAAAAGACAGTCAGACCTCATCTGCGGGGCTTCCCGACAGGTGTGACGCCAAGCGACTCCGCCCAGCGCCTTTCTTTCCGTCACCTTTTCGGCCAACTGCTGATTGCTCTGACGCAGCAGCTGCTTCTCCTCCACCCACTTGACATTCTAGAAGAGACAAACGCGTGGACAGCTTTGGAATGTTGTGTCATTTTCATCCACAAATTCTTTGGTTGACTGGAAAATGACATTTGCTTTTCTCCGCATTTTCCCAGCCACGTTCGGGGGGGGGGGGGGGGGGGGGGTTGGTCCAGTAATGCCAGACGGATGAGTGACTGAAGAATGTAGCTATTTTGTCTGAGAAAAAGGTGTGCTCATTGATGAGCTTACCTGTCCTTGTTGCTTCAGCGCTGACTCCAGATCTGCTACTCTGCTTTGATAGTGACCCATTTCTACCATCAGCTTTTCTCTGGTCTGAAAGGAGGAGGAGGGAGGCTCCTCCTCCTCCTTTCAGACCAGAGAACACCCGAGGCTGGGTGAGAACGGGGAGGCTGCGACCCGGCCGGGGGTTGCGGGAAGGGGCGCCACCTTGATCTCCTTCTCGGCGTCGTAGTCCCCTTTCGCTGGTCTGGGCTAGCAGAGCGTAGGCTCGTTGCAGCGCTTGATATTCTTGCGTCAGCTGGCGGTAGCGAAGCTCCGCCTCTTCATGCACACACCAATGCAACACAGCACTAGTACCAGAATCAGTCAGACCGGCGACAAAGCACCCGCGACGCAAAGACGAGTCCGATTCCAGGCTGAAGAGGAATGTTTGGTGCCAATACGCTGGCAGAAATGGCGGGCTACCTCTTCGGGTTCCGTGTCGGGGGTTCTGTCGGTGTGAAAAGACAAGGACGATCCGTCCGAGTCCACCAACACGTCTTCGTCGTAGCCGTAAAATGTTTCGATGACCTGCGGGCGCGGAAGCAAACATCTCTCTGAACAAACTGAAGCGACACCTCACGATGAATCGACGAGAGGAACGATAGCGAGAAAAAGGCCATTTCATCTTGCGCAACACCAAGCAGCCGCAAACAAACAGACTCACCTTGCAGGACCTCACGCTTTGTTCCTCCTCAGAGATTCTCGACGTCGGTATCGTAGCAGCAAATCTCTCTCCTGTCGACACAAATAATCCGCCTTTGAGATTCTTTGGATGCAAAGGGAACGAACGGCTCCGGCGCAGAAACAAACGCGACTCACAATGACATTTCTGACATGAGCTCCTGTCTCCAGAGCCTGAAAAACACGTCACCGGCGATGATTGGAGGGACGCTCGTCTTTTCCAAAAGTGACAACTACAGGGTGTGTCAGGGTTTTCCAGATTATCTTTATCGTATCATTGTGTTGCTTTGACTTTGACTGCGACCTGTAATAAATAATATTATTTATCCCTTATTTATCCCTATCGGTTATCCCTTCCTACACAAAGTCGTAAAACACCCCTTGCTATGTTTTGACTAGAGGTCAAGGGCTTCCTCTATTCAATCCACTCTTACACCCACCCTGTTTCTCTTAATTAAAATGCTCGTGCAGGAGCCGAGAGTCAGACTTCATTCGTACAACGGATGGACTCTCCACCTGCAGGTGTCCAAAAGAACTTACTTGTCTCCCGTGTGGTTCTTGCAAAATAAGTTGGAGCGAGCGCAACTCTAACAGGGTGCATTTTGCCACTAGCTGCCTACGGACAATGACGTCGCGCTCGCGGCTCATGGTTGACGGGCTGAGCAGCCGGGCAAGTCCGTCGTTTTCAGCGCACAGCGAGTGGCAAAGGCGCTGACAAAACGGGAGCTTTGAGCTGCTGAAAACGGCAAAACAAGTCTAAAGCGTGTTCAAACGCGTGCGCACAATGCTCCTGCTTGAAAGGTCGGAATTTAAGGGGCCAATTTTTTGGATGGCGGCCGCCGGCCAAGCTTTGGACGGAAAAGGTTTCCTGGCGACAGCGAGCGAGCGCGGCGCTGCCGTACGTGCACCGAGTCGCCTGCCTGAAGACCTTGGACAAGTCGTCGATGATGTGCCGCTGCTCCACAACTTGAAGGAACTCCATTTCACCGTCCTGCTGGCCGCAACCGCGGTCCAGGTCATTGAGCGAACTAGGCCTTCTCTGTGGAACACAAATGCAGTGGACTCTGTTGGCACGCCGCCGTTGTCCGCGTCGACTTACCAAGCTTGCCATCTCCTCGTTCTCCTGGGTGACAAAGCGCACTTTGTTTTCAAGGCGACACAGCACCAGCGAGAGTTCTTCATTCTTCCTGCTCAGGCGTTTGTTTTTGTACAGGAGTGGCAGAAACTGGCTTTCTGTTTCTCTCAGTCGCTTTAGCTGCAAGCATGAAGTGCGGGATGTGAAAGACGCACAACACGCGGGCCAGAACGTATCCATTCCTTTTGCATCGGTTTGAACGGAATCGTGGCTTTGGCTCCCAATAAAAGACATCTACCAGGCAACCGACTCGCCGCGCCGCTCAACTAATAAGCAAGCGCAATGGGTGCCTCGCTGGATGGCGCGCATCAAACGTAGCGCAAACCTTCAAGCGTGCCGTCAATAAATTACCAGTTCATTGCGCTCTTCAGAAAGCAGGGCGTTTCGATCCTCCAGTTTCCTGATGACTGCGCTGAGCTCAGCGATTTTCAGATGAAACCGTCGCGTGTCCCGATCCTCCTGAGACTGAAAACGCCCCGCAACACACACACACAAGCACTCGTTCAAAGTTCAAAACTGTTTTTGTGCTACCTTCCTCCAGCAACGAACTAAGTCATGCGTACTGCAAGTGTGTGATGAGGTGGCTTACGCAATGAAGAGGATTGCTAGTAGCGGCGTTGACCCCACTTCCAGGGTAGTTTAGGCCCGCCCTTTGGGAATCCCTCAGGGCAGCGATCTGCTGCTCGGCAGCCTGAGTCTGCAGCTGAAGGCGGTGGACGTGGCCGGCCCCAGGGCTTCATCCAAAACACTAACCGCTCTGTCTTTCAGCTTGATCTCATCCGTCTGGATGTACAAACGGGGAGCGCTCAGGCAGGCGGGCAAACTCATTTGCCAGAATTGTGACAAAAACAAAGAGAGCAACCGGCCAATTTTTTTCTGGAATCGACTAGAACACCTTTGCTGTGACAAAAGCGAAGCGAGCAACCGGACATTTTCTTCTTGTGAAATAGAATAGAATAGAATGCCTTAGGTGTCATTGCACTGCAGGTATACAACGAAATTGGGAACATAGCCACGCACCGCGCATCTGATCAGTCCTACCAGTCGGCGGATCTCCCTCTCGCAGTCTCTCTTGGTTCGGCTCAGCTCCTCCCGATGCTGGTGATGAGCCGATCGGAGCTCGGCCGCTCGGGACTGCCAGGCCTGCTGGGCCGCTGCCAGGGCTTCTTCCGCGCTCCTGGTGGAGGCGACACCGCTCGGTCTCCCGACACCGCCGCGTCTCCTCCACCTCCGCCAGCAAAGCGCCCCCCCTCCTCACCTGAGCAGACATTGCGCCACACCGGGCCGTTGAGACCGCAACGGAGCGCCGCGACGCTTACTGGGGACAAGCTACACAATACGGTAGCGGCCGCATCGAAGCCCGACGTGGCGTGCGGATAGTCAGACACGGATAGAGCGGATCACCTTGTCCATGGAGCCGTCCCTCAGGCTGAGGACCAAGGCATTCAGTCGCTGGATCTCTCCATCTTTGATTTTGATCACTCTCATCAGCTCCATTTCATGCTGCCGCAGTAATGTCTCCCTGGTAATGGCTAACTCTTTCTGCTTCTCCTCATGGAGTTTGCTTTTGAGTTCCGTCATGGCGGCGGTGGCACGGTGGTGCTCCGCCCGCAGGTCCTGACTTCTCTCTCTCTCCAGACAGCTGACCTGACATGACTTAGACTTAGACAAACTTTATTGTCATCTTGTCTGCACATGGTGCATACAAAACGAAATTCCGTTGCATACGTCTTACAACAAAGTAGTGATATTGCAGTTGAATAGAAGTAACATATCCTATGAAAATATATATATATACATATATACTATATATATATATATTAAAAATAAGTATAAAGTGCAGCAGTGATAATTATGCAATAGTGCAAGTAGGCAAAACAGTATTCAAGAGTGTGCAGAGGAATGCTAAACCATGTATTAAACTTCTATTTAAAGGGTTTATACAAGTTCAGTAAAGTTGGTAGTGCGAGATAGTGCAAGATAGAGGTCCGTAGTGTCATAAAGTACAGTTCTGTGAATGTGTGATGCAGAGTTCAGTTTAGAGCTCAACAGTTCTAGTGTTCAACAGTCTGATGACAGCAGGGAAAAAGCTGTTGCAGAACCTGGTGGACCTGCAGCGGATGCTGCAAACCTCTTCCCAGAGGGCAGCAGGGAGAACAGTCCATGGTGGGGGTGTGATGGGTCATTGATGATGTTACGGGCACGGGACATGCAGCGCTGAGATGAAATGTCCTGAATGGAGGGAAGAGGAGCCCCTATGATCCTCTCTGCTGTCCTCACCACTCTCCTCACGTTCTTCCAATCGGAGGCGGTGCAGCCTCCACACCACACAGAGAGACAGCTTGTCAGAATGCTCTCTATGGTGCTCCTGTAGAACGTCCTCATGATGGGTGGGGGCAGGTGGGCTCTCCTCATCCTCCGCAGGAAGTACAAGCGCTTCTGTGCCCTCTTGACCAGTGCCGTAGTGTTCATAGTCCAGGTGAGGTCTTCTGTGATGTGGACCCCCAGGAATTTGGTGGTGCTGACCACCTCCACAGCTGAGCTGTTGATGATCAGTGGAGCGTGGTGAGGCTGTTTTTTCCTGAAGTCGACGATGATCTCCTTCATCTTCTCCTCATTCAGGATCAGGCTGTTTTCTCTGCACCAGCCCACCAGCTGCTCCACCTCCTCTCTGTAGTCCAGGTCGTTGTTGTCTCTGATGAGCCCCACCACCGTTGTGTCGTCTGCTGACTTCACGATGTGATTGGTGGTGAACCTGAGGACGCAGTCGTGTGTCATCAGGGTGCACAGCAGGGGGCTCAGGACGCAGCCCTGAAGGGAGCCTGTGCTGAGGGTGATGACATCAGAGGTGTTCTGTCCGACCCGGACTGACTGAGGTCTGTTGGTGAGGAAGTCTAGCAGCCAGTTGCGAAGGGGGGTGTTGAAGCCCAGGTGTTCCAATTTTCCTACCAGATGCTGTGGGATGATGGTGTTAAACGCTGAGCTGAAGTCCAGGAACAGCCTCCGCACATGGGTGTTCTTCTCCTCCAGGTGAGCCAGGCTCAGGTGAAGAACGGAGGAGATGGCGTCCTGAGTGGAGCGGTTTTGCCGGTCGGCAAACTGGAACGGGTCAAATAATAGGGGGAGTCTGGAAACGATGTGACCTTTAAGCAGCCTTTCGAAGCACTTCATCATAACCGGAGTCAGTGCAACAGGCCGGTAATCATTAAATGAGGTGATTTGAGGTTTCTTCGGCACCGGAATGATGGAGGCAGTCTTAAAGCACGCCGGCACTGTGGCTTGGCCCAGCGAGGTGTTAAAAATGTCTGTGATGACCCCAGCCAGATGACTTGCACATTCCCTGAACACACGCCCAGGAATGTTGTCGGGGCCAGGGGCCTTACAGGGGTTGACTCTCCTCAGGGTCTTCAACACATCGGCGGAGTCAAGGCAGAGTACCTCCTCTTCCTGATGGGGGACAGTTTTAACTGCTGGAGTGCCGTTTAGTGCCTCGAACCTCCCAAAGAAGTTATTTAGACCATTTAGAAAGTCAGCATCAACTACACCCACCGGGGGGGGGGGAGGGTGAGTTGTAGTCTGTAATCGCCCGTATGCCTTGCCACATACTCCTGATGTTTTTGACGTCGTGGAAACGATCCTGAAATTTTCGACTGCGGTCTCGCTTCGCTATCCTGATGGCACGGTTCAAGTTGGCTCTCGCTGTCCTCAGTGTCTCCTTGTCGCCAGACTTGAAGGCAGAGTTCCGCGCTCGTAGCGTTTGACGTACCTCCTCAGTCATCCAGGGTCGTTGGTTGCCCCGGGTGATGATATTCTTAGTGGTGCTGACGTCCTCGGTGCATTTGTTGATGTAGGCTGACACAGTCATGGCACACGCATGTCTAATCTACATCGGGAAAACTGGGAGGGAGGGAGGCAGGCAGGGAGGCAGGCAGGGAGGCAGGCAGGGAGGCAGGCAGTGTCTGTCTGTTGAGGTTTTCACCTTGTTCTTCTCCTGCTGAAGTTCTAACTGGACGTCCATCAGTTTGGTTCTCAGCTCGTCATTGGCGGCCTGAAGGGCGTCCGTTCGCTCCGCCTTGGCCCGCCCTGCCGGAGCTCGTTTGGACATCTCTTACTCGAGTCTCGCCCGGTCGTCAGTCAGAGATCACAACATTTGTACCTGGAGAGCACAAACGCAGCGCTGTTTTCCACTGGCTTCGAACTCAACTTCAATCGGTACCGTAACTTACAACATCATAAACATAGAACTAGCTTGACTTATTCATTGAATAAATGCATTTGGTTCTTCAAAACTGCATCACGCAACATAGCGTGACCGAGACGGCCGTTATCCACCTGCGTGAAGTTATTTGGTGAAATGAATGAGATGTTTAAGACACCATCGTTCTGTCTCTATGTAGATGAAGGGAAATAATCGATTGCTGAAGGTCCAAAGGTGTTGTGATAAACAAATAAACATATTAGTGATTAGTGACATATTTGTGATAAACATATTAGGCAGGATAATCACATATGTTAACGTGACTGCCCACACTGTATTTATTTATGGTTATTTGTTAAATCGAGTACTGTTAGACATGAAATAGGAAGTGTTTAACATAAATGGAAGACGAAAGGGGTACTCACCATTGTAGCTCCTGCTGGTCAATGATACGAGCCTCTTCTTGCAGTGGAAAACATACAGCCAACAAACACCGTGGAACCTAAAGGAATGAAATTAAACATTAACATTTAGCCTCAACCAACATTCACAGATACAACGCAACGCAAACTACACAAACGTAAATCTTTTTAAACACAATGAGTTGTACTTACCGTGTACGCTCTAGACGGTCCACTTGCAAGCGGAAAATAAAGATATTTCTGTTGATAATCGTCGTGTTTGTATCCGGTGTCTCGCTCAAGGCCATTGCGCCCACAGATTTGAATTTTGGCGAGAGTTCAGCCTATTGACGTCATTTCCGCGGTGTAATACCCGCATATCTGAAACGGCAAAGTTAAGAGTAGAGTTAAATAAAGTTTTTAGTCAACGCAATAATTTACAACCGTTGACCAGTCGAAATAATCGTCGAAATTTGGCGTCTGTGGCTGGAAGCAGACGCCGAGTTCGACATTCCTCCCAAACGCCACACTCCCTCGCTTTTCAGGGCTAAAAAAAAACAGTTGTAATTACCTTGTACGCTCTAGACGGTCAAGTTGCAAGCTGAAAACAAAAATATTTGCCTTGTTAGTCATCGTGTTACTAACAGCTGTGTCTTGTTTGCCAGAACTGCCGCTTTCCTACTTCCTGTTGCAAGCCACGCCCACGGATTATAATTTTGCCGTGAGTTCCGCCTATTGACGTCATGTCCGCGTCACATGACTGCGACGTAATATTATCTAAAACTGTTTGTGCGGTATTGTGTTGTTCTGTGCGGTATTGTGTTATTCTGTGCGGCGTCGTGTTGTTCTGTGCGGCGTCGTGTTGTTCAGTGCGACGTCGTGTTGTTCAGTGCGGCATGGTGTTGTTCAGTGCGGCATGGTGTTGTTCAGTGCGGCATGGTGTTGTTCAGTGCGGCATAATGTTGTTCAGTGCGGCATAATGTTGTTCAGTGCGGCATGGTGTTGTTCAGTGCGGCATGGTGTTGTTCAGTGCGGCATAATGTTGTTCAGTGCGCCATAATGTTGTTCAGTGCGGCATGGTGTTGTTCAGTGCGGGATGGTGTTGTTCAGTGCAGGATGGTGTTGTTCAGTGCGGCATGGTGTTGTTCAATGCGGCATGGTGTTGTTCAGTGCGGGATGGTGTTGTTCAGTGCGGCATGGTGTTGTTCAGTGCGGCATGGTGTTGTTCAGTGCGGCATGGTGTTGTTCAGTGCGGCATGGTGTTGTTCAGTGCGGCATGGTGTTGTTCAGTGCGGCATGGTGTTGTTCAGTGCGGAATGGTGTTGTTCAGTGCGGCATGGTGTTGTTCAGTCCGGGATGGTGTTGTTCAATGCGGGATCGTGTTGTTCAGTGCGGGGTGGTGTTGTTCAGTGCGGGATGGTGTTGTTCAGTGCGGCATGGTGTTGTTCAATGCGGCATGGTGTTGTTCAGTGCGGGATGGTGTTGTTCATTGCGGCATGGTGTTGTTCAGTGCGGCATGGTGTTGTTCAGTGCGGCATGGTGTTGTTCAGTGCGGCATGGTGTTGTTCAGTGCGGCATAATGTTGTTCAGTGCGGCATGGTGTTGTTCAGTGTGGAAAGGTGTTGTTCAGTGCAGGATGGTGTTGTTCAGTGCGGCATGGTGTTGTTCAATGCAGGATCGTGTTGTTCAGTGCAGCATAATGTTGTTCAGTGCAGCATGGTGTTGTTCAGTGCGGCATGGTGTTGTTCAATGCGGCATGGTGTTGTTCACTGCGGGATGGTGTTGTTCAATGCGGGATCGTGTTGTTCAGTGCGGCATAATGTTGTTCAGTGCAGCATGGTGTTGTTCAGTGCGGCATGGTGTTGTTCAGTGCGACATAATGTTGTTTAGTGCGGCATAATGTTGTTCAGTGCGGCATAATGTTGTTCAGTGCGGCATGGTGTTGTTCAGTGCGGCATGGTGTTGTTCAGTGCGGCATGGTGTTGTTCAGTGCAGGATGGTGTTGTTCAGTGCGGCATGGTGTTGTTCAATGCGGCATGGTGTTGTTCAGTGCGGGATGGTGTTGTTCAGTGCAGGATGGTGTTGTTCAGTGCGGCATGGTGTTGTTCAGTGCGGCATGGTGTTGTTCAGTGCGGCATGGTGTTGTTCAGTGCGGCATGGTGTTGTTCAGTGCAGGATGGTGTTGTTCAATGCGGGATCGTGTTGTTCAGTGCGGCATGGTGTTGTTCAGTGCGGCATGGTGTTGTTCAGTGCGGCATAATGTTGTTCAGTGCGGCATGGTGTTGTTCAGTGCGGCATGGTGTTGTTCAGTGCGGCATGGTGTTGTTCAGTGCGGCATAATGTTGTCCAGTGCGCCATAATGTTGTTCAGTGCGGCATGGTGTTGTTTAGTGCGGGATGGTGTTGTTCAGTGCAGGATGGTGTTGTTCAGTGCGGCATGGTGTTGTTCAATGCGGCATGGTGTTGTTCAGTGCGGGATGGTGTTGTTCAGTGCGGCATGGTGTTGTTCAGTGCGGCATAATGTTGTTCAGTACGGCATGGTGTTGTTCAGTGCGGCATGGTGTTGTTCAGTGCGGCATGGTGTTGTTCAGTGCGGCATGGTGTTGTTCAGTGCGGCATGGTGTTGTTCAGTGCGGGATGGTGTTGTTCAATGCGGGATCGTGTTGTTCAGTGCGGGGTGGTGTTGTTCAGTGCAGGATGGTGTTGTTCAGTGCAGGATGGTGTTGTTCAGTGCGGCATGGTGTTGTTCAATGCAGGATCGTGTTGTTCAGTGCAGCATAATGTTGTTCAGTGCAGCATGGTGTTGTTCAGTGCGGCATGGTGTTGTTCAATGGGGCATGGTGTTGTTCAGTGCGGGATGGTGTTGTTCAGTGCGGCATGGTGTTTTTCAGTGCGGCATAATGTTGTTCAGTGCGGCATGGTGTTGTTCAGTGCGGCATGGTGTTGTTCAGTGCAGGATGGTGTTGTTCAGTGCGGCATGGTGTTGTTCAATGCAGGATCGTGTTGTTCAGTGCAGCATAATGTTGTTCAGTGCAGCATGGTGTTGTTCAGTGCGGCATGGTGTTGTTCACTGCGGCATGGTGTTGTTCACTGCGGGATGGTGTTGTTCAATGCGGCATAATGTTGTTCAGTGCGGCATAATGTTGTTCAGTGCGGCATGGTGTTGTTCAGTGCGGCATAATGTTGTTTAGTGCGGCATAATGTTGTTCAGTGCGGCATAATGTTGTTCAGTGCGGCATAATGTTGTTCAGTGCGGCATGGTGTTGTTCAGTGCGGCATGGTGTTGTTCAGTGCGGCATGGTGTTGTTCAGTGCGGCATGGTGTTGTTTAATGCGGCATGGTGTTGTTTAATGCGGCATGGTGTTGTTCAGTGCGGCATGGTGTTGTTCAGTGCGGCATGGTGTTGTTCAGTGCGGAATGGTGTTGTTCAGTGCGGCATGGTGTTGTTCAGTGCGGCATGGTGTTGTTCAGTGCGGGATGGTGTTCAATGCGGGATCGTGTTGTTCAGTGCGGGGTGGTGTTGTTCAGTGCAGGATGGTGTTGTTCAGTGCAGGATGGTGTTGTTCAGTGCGGCATGGTGTTGTTCAATGCAGGATCGTGTTGTTCAGTGCAGCATAATGTTGTTCAGTGCAGCATGGTGTTGTTCAGTGCGGCATGGTGTTGTTCAATGCGGCATGGTGTTGTTCAGTGCGGGATGGTGTTGTTCAGTGCGGCATGGTGTTTTTCAGTGCGGCATAATGTTGTTCAGTGCGGCATGGTGTTGTTCAGTGCGGCATGGTGTTGTTCAGTGCGACATAATGTTGTTCAGTGCGGCATAATGTTGTTCAGTGCGGCATGGTGTTGTTCAGTGCGGCATGGTGTTGTTCAGTGCGGCATGGTGTTGTTCAGTGCGGCATGGTGTTGTTCAGTGCAGGATGGTGTTGTTCAGTGCAGGATGGTGTTGTTCAGTGCGGCATGGTGTTGTTCAGTGCGGGATGGTGTTGTTCAGTGCAGGATGGTGTTGTTCAGTGCGGCATGGTGTTGTTCAGTGCGGAATGGTGTTGTTCAGTGCGGCATGGTGTTGTTCAGTGCGGCATGGTGTTGTTCAGTGCAGGATGGTGTTGTTCAATGCGGGATGGTGTTGTTCAGTGCGGGATGGTGTTGTTCAGTGCAGGATGGTGTTGTTCAGTGCGGCATGGTGTTGTTCAATGCGGCATGGTGTTGTTCAGTGCAGGATGGTGTTGTTCAGTGCGGCATGGTGTTGTTCACTGCGGCATGGTGTTGTTCACTGCGGGATGGTGTTGTTCAATGCGGCATAATGTTGTTCAGTGCGGCATAATGTTGTTCAGTGCGGCATGGTGTTGTTCAGTGCGGCATAATGTTGTTTAGTGCGGCATAATGTTGTTCAGTGCGGCATAATGTTGTTCAGTGCGGCATAATGTTGTTCAGTGCGGCATGGTGTTGTTCAGTGCGGCATGGTGTTGTTCAGTGCGGCATGGTGTTGTTCAGTGCGGCATGGTGTTGTTTAATGCGGCATGGTGTTGTTTAATGCGGCATGGTGTTGTTCAGTGCGGCATGGTGTTGTTCAGTGCGGCATGGTGTTGTTCAGTGCGGAATGGTGTTGTTCAGTGCGGCATGGTGTTGTTCAGTGCGGCATGGTGTTGTTCAGTGCGGGATGGTGTTCAATGCGGGATCGTGTTGTTCAGTGCGGGGTGGTGTTGTTCAGTGCAGGATGGTGTTGTTCAGTGCAGGATGGTGTTGTTCAGTGCGGCATGGTGTTGTTCAATGCAGGATCGTGTTGTTCAGTGCAGCATAATGTTGTTCAGTGCAGCATGGTGTTGTTCAGTGCGGCATGGTGTTGTTCAATGCGGCATGGTGTTGTTCAGTGCGGGATGGTGTTGTTCAGTGCGGCATGGTGTTTTTCAGTGCGGCATAATGTTGTTCAGTGCGGCATGGTGTTGTTCAGTGCGGCATGGTGTTGTTCAGTGCGACATAATGTTGTTCAGTGCGGCATAATGTTGTTCAGTGCGGCATGGTGTTGTTCAGTGCGGCATGGTGTTGTTCAGTGCGGCATGGTGTTGTTCAGTGCGGCATGGTGTTGTTCAGTGCAGGATGGTGTTGTTCAGTGCAGGATGGTGTTGTTCAGTGCGGCATGGTGTTGTTCAGTGCGGGATGGTGTTGTTCAGTGCAGGATGGTGTTGTTCAGTGCGGCATGGTGTTGTTCAGTGCGGAATGGTGTTGTTCAGTGCGGCATGGTGTTGTTCAGTGCGGCATGGTGTTGTTCAGTGCAGGATGGTGTTGTTCAATGCGGGATGGTGTTGTTCAGTGCGGGATGGTGTTGTTCAGTGCAGGATGGTGTTGTTCAGTGCGGCATGGTGTTGTTCAAT
This sequence comes from Syngnathus floridae, assembly GCF_059516105.1. Classification (NCBI taxonomy): domain Eukaryota; kingdom Metazoa; phylum Chordata; class Actinopteri; order Syngnathiformes; family Syngnathidae; genus Syngnathus; species Syngnathus floridae. Next base: position 888,958 of record NW_028284053.1, read on the forward strand.
GCGGCATGGTGTTGTTCAGTGCAGGATGGTGTTGTTCAGTGCGGCATGGTGTTGTTCAATGCGGCATGGTGTTGTTCAATGCGGCATGGTGTTGTTCAGTGCGGCATGGTGTTGTTCAGTGCGGCATGGTGTTGTTCAGTGCAGCGTAATGTTGTTCAGTGCGGCATGGTGTTGTTCAGTGCGGAATGGTGTTGTTCAGTGCGGCATGGTGTTGTTCAGTGCAGGATGGTGTTGTTCAGTGCGGCATGGTGTTGCTCAGTGCGGCATGGTGTTGTTCAGTGCGGGATGGTGTTGTTCATTGCGGCATGGTGTTGTTCAGTGCGGCATGGTGTTGTTCAGTGCGGCATGGTGTTGTTCAGTGCGGCATAATGTTGTTCAGTGCGCCATAATGTTGTTCAGTGCGGCATGGTGTTGTTCAGTGCGGGATGGTGTTGTTCAGTGCAGGATGGTGTTGTTCAGTGCGGCATGGTGTTGTTCAGTGCGGCATGGTGTTGTTCATTTCGGCATAATGTTGTTCAGTGCGGCATAATGTTGTTTAGTGCGGCATGGTGTTGTTCAGTGCGGGATGGTGTTGTTCAGTGCGTTATAATGTTGTTCAGTGCGGCATGGTGTTGTTCAGTGCGGCATGGTGTTGTTCAGTGCGGCATGGTGTTGTTCAGTGCGGCATAATGTTGTTCAGTGCGGCATAATGTTGTTCAGTGCGGCATGGTGTTGTTCAGTGCGGGATGGTGTTGTTCAGTGCGGGATGGTGTTGTTCAGTGCGGCATGGTGTTCAATGCGGAATGGTGTTGTTCAGTGCAGGATGGTGTTGTTCAGTGCGGCATGGTGTTGTTCAGTGCGGCATAATGTTGTTCAGTGCGGCATGGTGTTGTTCAGTGCGGCATGGTGTTGTTCAGTGCGGCATGGTGTTGTTCAGTGCGGCATAATGTTGTTCAGTGCGGCATGGTGTTGTTCAGTGCGGCATGGTGTTGTTCAGTGCGGCATAATGTTCAGTGCGGCATAATGTTGTTCAGTGCGGCATGGTGTTGTTCAGTGCGGGATGGTGTTGTTCAGTGCAGGATGGTGTTGTTCAGTGCGGCATGGTGTTCAGTGCGGGATGGTGTCTTTCAGTGCGGCATGGTGTCGTTCAGTGCGGCATGGTGTCTTTCAGTGCGGCATGGTGTCGTTCAGTGAGGCATGGTGTTGTTCAGTGCGGCATGGTGTTGTTTAGTGCGGCATGGTGTTGTTCAGTGCGGGATGGTGTTGTTCAGTGTGGCATGGTGTTCAGTGCGGCATGGTGTTGTTCAGTGCGGTATCGTGTTGTTCAGTGCGGTATCGTGTTTCTCAGTGCGGTATCGTGTTGTTCAGTGCAGTATCGTTGTGTTGTTCGTATTGTGTTTAACACTTAGCCTCTAACACTTAGCCTCTAACACTTAGCCTCTAGCATCTAGAAGGTAAATAAATAGGAAGGAAGGACTCACCGGTGACGTCTTCGCCCACGTCCAAGCGTTGTACTTTGTATTTTCATCCTTCTGACAGTGGAAAACATAGCCAACAAACACCGTGGAACCTAAACGAATGAAAGAAAACTATCATTTGGCCACAACCAACATTCACAGATACAACACAATGTGACGTGCGGGGTTGAGGTTAAAGGTTGAGTGAAGGGCCCTCGTTTTAAACTACTTTTTTGAAAAGGATTGGGAACAAGTAAGACGTATTTAATTTATTTAATGGGAAGTAGTAAGAGCTATTGAATTTAATCTATGTATTATATTCTATTGTATTGTATTCTGTTGTATTCTTTTGGATTGTATTCACACTAACCCCACTAAAACTTCAGCCCACAAAAACTCGCCTCTGGCGCCTAGCCTCTGGCACTTAGCCTCTAACACTTAGCCTTTAACACTTAGCCTTTAACACTTAGCCTTTAACACTTAGCCTAGAAGGTGAATAAATAGGGTTAAAGGTTGAGTGAAGGGACCTCGTTTTAAACTACTTTTTTGTAAAGGAGTGGGAACAAGTAAGACGTATTTAATTTATTTAATGGGAAGTAGTAAGACTTATTAAATTTATTTAATCTACTTTTCTTCCCAGGCAAAATTTGATGTGCTGCAATTCCAAATTTCCAAAGTGAATGAAGGAATGAAGTCCTTTAAATTATGATTTTGTATAAATACTAGGCATTAACACAAAATCGACGGCACAAAATGGGCAGACTTTACTTGTTTGAAAAGGACTGGTTACAAGACAGACTTTTTTAATTTATTTAATGGGAAGAAGACTTATTTAGTTTAATTGATCTATTTTTGTTCCCTGGCAAAATTCGATTTGCTGCAATTCCAAATTTCCAAAGTGAATGAAGGAAAGAAGTCGTTTAAATTATGATTTTGTTTAAATACTAGGCATAGACACAAAATCTACGGCACAAAATGGGCAGACTTTACTTGTTTGAAGAGGACTGGTTACAAGACAGACTTTTCTGATTTATTTAATGGGAAGAAGACTTATTTAGTTTATTTAATCTATTTTTGTTCCCTGGCAAAATTGGATTTGCTGAAATTGTATTTTGCCAAATCTTGCCTTGAGACCTGATAGGAAGTATTAAACGCTTAGTTAAATCAATACAAGTTGGTAATAAGAGCGAGTAATGTTGGTTGAACCGATGAATGAAGGTTGAAAGCAATTTAAATTATGACTTTGTATAAATACTAGATATTAACAGAACATCTACTGCGCGAAATGGGCAGAGTTTACTTGTTTGAGAAGGAGTGGCTTATTCAAAACTAAGATTTATTTAATCTGTTTGTTCCCAGGCAAAATTGGATGTGATGCAATTCCAAATTTCACCACATGATGGTGCCCAATTTTGACTTCATAGGACATATTAAACACTTAGCTTGTTATTATGTTCAAGGTAATCAGATTTGTTTATTATTCTAATGGCCTCTTCAAAACTATTCTGGATTACTACTTTGGATCTATTCTACATTACTTGGCAACAACATACTCTGTAACAGATTAGGCAGTATAATCATATCTGTTAACTTGAGAGTGCCCACACTCAATCTACTTATCGTGATGTTAAATCAATTACTGTTAGACATTATTTGTCTGATAATCTACCAAATCTTTGAATTGAAGAATTTGTGATTTAATTAATAGCTTGTTGTTATGTTAAGGGTAATCAGACTTGTATATAATTCTAATGGCCTTCTTTTGAAAACTATTCTGAATTACAACTTTGGATCTTATATTACTTTGCAACAATCTACTCCGTGACAGATTAGGCAGTATAATCACATATGTTAACTTCAGTGCCCACACTGTATTTATTTATGGTTATTTGTTAAATCAAGTACTGTTAGACATGAAATAGGAAGTGTTTAACATAAATGTTATGGCTACTCACCATTGTAGCTCGCTCCTGGTCAATGATACGAGCCTCTTCTTGCAGTGGAAAACTTGCAGCCAACAAACACCGTGGAACCTAAAGGAATGAAATTAAACATTAACATTTCGCCTCGACCAATTTTCACACGTACAACGCAACGCGGCTACACTTCTGCTATTACAAACGTAAATCTCCTTAAACACAATGAGTGTTACTTACCGTGTACGCTCTAGACGGTCCAGTTGCAAGCAGAAAATAAAGATATTTCTGTTGATAATCGTCGCTGCTCAGTGGCTCACGGCCATCGCGCCAACAGATTTGAATTTTGGCGGAGGTTCGGGCAATTACGTCATATCCACGGCACATGACTGCGACGTAATACCCGCTTATCTGAAACGGCAGTTAAAAGTAGAGTTACATCAAGTTTTCTTGGAACCTAAACGAATGAAAGAAAACTATCATTTGGCCACAACCAACACTCACAGATACAACACAACGTGCGGGGTTGGGGTTAAAGATTGAGTGAAGGGCCCTCGTTTTAAACTACTGTTTTGAAAAGGAGTGGGAACAAGTAAGACGTATTTAATTTATTTAATGGGAAGTAGTAAGACTCATTAAATTTATTTAATCTACTTTTCTTCCCAGGCAAAATTTGATGTGCTGCAATTCCAAATTTCCAAAGTGAATGAAGGAATGAAGTCCTTTAAATTATGATTTTGTATAAATACTAGGCATTAACACAAAATCGACGGCACAAAATGGGCAGACTTTACTTGTTTGAAAAGGACTGGTTACAAGACAGACTTTTTTAATTTATTTAATGGGAAGAAGACTTATTTAGTTTAATTGATCTATTTTTGTTCCCTGCCAAAATTCGATTTGCTGCAATTCCAAATTTCCAAAGTGAATGAAGGAAAGAAGTCGTTTAAATTATGATTTTGTTTAAATACTAGGCATAGACACAAAATCTACGGCACAAAATGGGCAGACTTTACTTGTTTGAAGAGGACTGGTTACAAGACAGACTTTTCTGATTTATTTAATGGGAAGAGGACTTATTTAGTTTATTTAATCTATTTTTGTTCCCTGGCAAAATTGGATTTGCTGAAATTGTATTTTGCCAAATCTCGATTTGAGACCTGATAGGAAGTATTAAACGCTTAGTTAAATCAATACAAGTTGGTAATAAGAGCGAGTAATGTTGGTTGAACCGATGAATGAAGGTTGAAAGCAATTTAAATTATGACTTTGTATAAATACTAGATATTAACAGAACATCTACTGCGCAAAATGGGCAGAGTTTACTTGTTTGAGAAGGAGTGGCTTATTCAAAACTAAGATTTATGTAATCTGTTTGTTCCCAGGCAAAATTGGATGTGATGCAATTCCAAATTTCACCACATGATGGTGCCCAATTTTGACTTCATAGGACATATTAAACACTTAGCTTGTTATTATGTTCAAGGTAATCAGATTTGTTTATCATTCTAATGGCCTCTTCAAAACTATTCTGGATTACTACTTTGGATCTATTCTACATTACTTGGCAACAACATACTCTGTAACAGATTAGGCAGTATAATCACATATGTTAACTTGAGAGTGCCCACACTCAATCTACTTATCGTGATGTGTTAAATCAATTACTGTTAGACATTATTTGTCTGATAATCTACCAAATCTTTGAATTGAAGAATTTGTGATTTAATTAATAGCTTGTTCAGGGTAATCAGACTTGTATATAATTCTAATGGCCTTCTTTTGAAAACTATTCTGAATTACAACTTTGGATCTTATATTACTTTGCAACAATCTACTCCGTGACAGATTAGGCAGTATAATCACATATGTTAACTTCAGTGCCCACACTGTATTTATTTATGGTTATTTGTTAAATCAAGTACTGTTAGACATGAAATAGGAAGTGTTTAACATAAATGTTATGGCTACTCACCATTGTAGCTCGCTCCTGGTCAATGATACAAGCCTCTTCTTGCAGTGGAAAACTTGCAGCCAACAAACACCGTGGAACCTAAAGGAATGAAATTAAACATTAACATTTCGCCTCGACCAATTTTCACACGTACAACGCAACGCGGCTACACTTCTGCTATTACAAACGTAAATCTCCTTAAACACAATGAGTGTTACTTACCGTGTACGCTCTAGACGGTCCAGTTGCAAGCAGAAAATAAAGATATTTCTGTTGATAATCGTCGCTGCTCAGTGGCTCACGGCCATCGCGCCAACAGATTTGAATTTTGGCGGAGGTTCGGGCAATTACGTCATATCCGCGGCATTTGACTGCGACGTAATACCCGCTTATCTGAAACGGCAGTTAAAAGTAGAGTTACATCAAGTTTTCTTGGAACCTAAACGAATGAAAGAAAACTATCATTTGGCCACAACCAACATTCACAGATACAACACAACGTGCGGGGTTGAGGTTAAAGATTGAGTGAAGGGCCCTCGTTTTAAACTACTGTTTTGAAAAGGAGTGGGAACAAGTAAGACGTATTTAATTTATTTAATGGGAAGTAGTAAGACTTATTAAATTTATTTAATCTACTTTTCTTCCCAGGCAAAATTTGATGTGCTGCAATTCCAAATTTCCAAAGTGAATGAAGGAATGAAGTCCTTTAAATTATGATTTTGTATAAATACTAGGCATTAACACAAAATCGACGGCACAAAATGGGCAGACTTTACTTGTTTGAAAAGGACTGGTTACAAGACAGACTTTTTTAATTTATTTAATGGGAAGAAGACTTATTTAGTTTAATTGATCTATTTTTGTTCCCTGCCAAAATTCGATTTGCTGCAATTCCAAATTTCCAAAGTGAATGAAGGAAAGAAGTCGTTTAAATTATGATTTTGTTTAAATACTAGGCATAGACACAAAATCTACGGCACAAAATGGGCAGACTTTACTTGTTTGAAGAGGACTGGTTACAAGACAGACTTTTCTGATTTATTTAATGGGAAGAGGACTTATTTAGTTTATTTAATCTATTTTTGTTCCCTGGCAAAATTGGATTTGCTGAAATTGTATTTTGCCAAATCTCGATTTGAGACCTGATAGGAAGTATTAAACGCTTAGTTAAATCAATACAAGTTGGTAATAAGAGCGAGTAATGTTGGTTGAACCGATGAATGAAGGTTGAAAGCAATTTAAATTATGACTTTGTATAAATACTAGATATTAACAGAACATCTACTGCGCAAAATGGGCAGAGTTTACTTGTTTGAGAAGGAGTGGCTTATTCAAAACTAAGATTTATGTAATCTGTTTGTTCCCAGGCAAAATTGGATGTGATGCAATTCCAAATTTCACCACATGATGGTGCCCAATTTTGACTTCATAGGACATATTAAACACTTAGCTTGTTATTATGTTCAAGGTAATCAGATTTGTTTATCATTCTAATGGCCTCTTCAAAACTATTCTGGATTACTACTTTGGATCTATTCTACATTACTTGGCAACAACATACTCTGTAACAGATTAGGCAGTATAATCACATATGTTAACTTGAGAGTGCCCACACTCAATCTACTTATCGTGATGTGTTAAATCAATTACTGTTAGACATTATTTGTCTGATAATCTACCAAATCTTTGAATTGAAGAATTTGTGATTTAATTAATAGCTTGTTCAGGGTAATCAGACTTGTATATAATTCTAATGGCCTTCTTTTGAAAACTATTTTGAATTACAACTTTGGATCTTATATTACTTTGCAACAATCTACTCGGTGACAGATTAGGCAGTATAATCACATATGTTAACTTCAGTGCCCACACTGTATTTATTTATGGTTATTTGTTAAATCAAGTACTGTTAGACATGAAATAGGAAGTGTTTAACATAAATGTTATGGCTACTCACCATTGTAGCTCGCTCCTGGTCAATGATATGAGCCTCTTCTTGCAGTGGAAAACTTGCAGCCAACAAACACCGTGGAACCTAAAGAAATGAAATTAAACATTAACATTTCGCCCGGACCAACATTCACACGTACAACGCAACGCGGCTACACTTCTGCTATTACAAACGTAAATCTCCTTAAACACAACGAGTGTTACTTACCGTGTACGCTCTAGGCAAAATTGGATGTGATGCAATTCCAAATCTATCTGAAACGGCAGTTAAAAGTAGAGTTACATCAAGTTTTCTTTTTTAATCAACACAATCATTTACAACCGTTGACCAGAAAGAATCGTCGAAATTCGACGTCCCCCACAAACGCCACGCTCACTCGCTTTTCAGGGCAACAAAAGTACTTCTTTTTAAAAACGATGAGTTGTACTTACCGTGTACGCTCTGGACGGTCCAGTTGCAAGCAGAAAATAAAAATATTTCTCTTGTTAGTCGTATGTTACCATCCGCTGTGTCTTTGTCAACATCGCCGCCATTTTCCTACTTCCTGCTGCGAGCCACGCCCACGGATTTAAATTTGGGCGGAAGCTCTTTCCATTGGCGTCGTTTTCGCGTATAGCAAATCCGATTGGTTGGGAAGGGGGCACGGTTATGCAGCCGAGGAGTCCTGTGATCGGTGGGATGTAAAGTAGGCGTCGACGTCACGTCCGCGTCACGTGACCACGACGTGGCAGACGTCAAATAGCAACCGCTGTTTTGTTTAGTAGACTTACAGTTGTTATGCATTGACATAATGGCGCACACACCAAATAGATTTAAATAAATTAAATAATTCTTCTGCCCACTCTCTTTTAAACAAGTTAACTCTCCCCGCGGATTTGAATTCCGGCGAAAGTTACGCCCATCGACGTCACGTATGTCACGTGACCACGACGTGGCAGATGTCATATAGCAACCGCTGTTTTGTTTAGTAGATTTACAGTTGTTATGCATTGGCATAATGGTGTGCACTCAAAATAGATTTAAATAAATTAAATATTTCTTCTGCCTACTCCCTTTTAAACAAGTTAACTCTGCCCACGTCCATTGACGTCTTGTCTGCGTCACGTGACCACGACGTAGCGACGTCATATAGTAACCGCTGTTTTGACCAGTAGACTTAGTTATTATGCGTTGACATAATGGCGCACTGGTTAGCATGGCCACCTCTTAAGCATGATGATGCGGGTTCGACGCCTGATCAATGTTAGCATGGAGTGAGCTGAAGTGCATGGCGCTGAAGATTTGAATCTTTGAAATGCGCTGAGGTCTGACATATCAGGCAGAATGGTTTGCCATCACGTTCAACAAAAAATAGAAACTTTCCCACTCTGATTAAAACGTCCTGTGTTCATCTACGTATTTTCGTTTTGCTGTGCATCTTTTCCCTGCCATTTCGAGAGCCCAATTGACACTCATAGTTTAAAGAAATGTGTTTGCCCATCCTACTTTGTGGAATTTCACCACATGCGCTTTTGACCAAAATACCAAATTGAACTCAAGTGAAGCCAACACGCACAACCCCCCCCCCCCCCCACACACACACACACACACAAATGTTGATATGAACATAAAAGAGCCGCATGCGGTTCGGGAGTTGCGGCTTGGCCAAACCTGTACTATACAACTTTATTTGTATAAAATTTTCACAACAGCTGTCACACAAACAAAGCGGGAAAAACCGAAGACGTGCGTGTTCCGCCCACGCTGGATTTATTTGCACCTTTGAAAAGACACCGTATTGCCGCAGATGTGGCAAAGAGTACTTTTGGGCATCTGAGACGGAAGGATGTCCAAAGCATCACGTCACCTGCTCTGGTAGGCATGGTGGTGGGACGTTGAGGTCAACCGCTTTGGGGTTGGCTGACTCTTTGATCGCAGGATGCCACACACTTGAAGACAGAAGCAGAAAAGCAGAGCTAAATGCAAAATGTACTCACCGGTGACTCCAATTTTTTTCCCCCCTGAAGAAACAGCTGGACGGGTGGCCCCGGCTGGCCAGTGGGACTCTTGTTATTCTGACCCTTTTTAGTGCGCGTTTGGGGCAACAACCGTTTTTTGTGGCGCTCTCTTCTGGTTCAAAAGTGCCCTGCATGTGAATTTGCTTTTCCTGCCTTCTGATTGGATGAGCGCCGGTGTGACGCGGTGCCTCTGTCACCGTGGCGGGGGGTATACGTTGGCATCGGAGCGTCTGCCAACGTCTGAGACCGGCTGGCAGTGTATCGGAGGTGTCGAGTGCGGTGCCGCTGGAGCTCACTCACCAGCTGGTGTTAGGGCCACAGAATGAAGGCCAAGGAGAAGAATAGAAAGAGAAACAGAAACTTCTCCTCCAATTGTTTGATTTGTCTCTTCTGAGCTTCGATGAATTCTTTCAGCTCTTTGTTCCTCTAGGACGGACAAATGGAAAGTGGCATTCAAAAGCCAGTAAGCGTGCAAGTAAGTGCCGGGCTGGCTTTGGGCCCTTACCTGTTGCGCGCTGTGCAGCAGATCCATTCTCTCTTGGAGGATGCAAGCGTCGCGCTCCCTCAACTCGCACATCAGGGCTCGCTTCCATTGGTCCACGGCGCTCCTAAGCTCTTCTCTCTGATCCGCCGTCAGCACGTCATTCACGCCAGCGTGGCTGGCTTTTTCGCCGTCCGTGGCGGGGCAGTCCCGCTGCGGTAGCGCCTCGTACAACATGGCCTCCAGCTCCAGGATCCTCTGGGCCGCAATCCTCGTCCATCAGTGGTCCGGCGGGAGATTTGAGGGCGGCTTACCTTATGAGCCTGGTCCATGGAACACTTCCTGAAGTCCAACTCTTCATCCAGGTAGCCCTTCTGCTTGCAGAACATATCCTAGCACAGCTCAAGGTCAGAATTGTTGGGGCACATTGCCGGAGTTCCCCTTGGCTGATGTCGCGTGTCTGTCTACCTTCTCACTTTCAATGTCCAACATCTTCTGTTGAAGTGCTGACTTGGTCACTTTGATGTATTCTAACCACTGAGGAAAGGCTGCTGTCACATAAGCAGAATGCGAGAGCGTGCGTGGACGTGCGCGTTACCTTCTCGGCTAGGGTGAGAAGGGTCCTGGCGTGAATCACGACCACCTGCTCCTCGTTGGTGAGATTCTGCAAGAGCCCAAAGGCACAGCGTCAACAAGCTTCTTTCAGCGCAAAGCCTTCCAAAAGTCACATTTGAGCCGCCGAGTCTCGTGGAGTGCGAACATAAGGAGTTCGACATACACTTACGGCGTTATAGCCCAGGATGTCCAGCTTCTTCATCAGATCACTGATGACGATGTCCGGGGGAAAGGCGCAAGGAGCAATGTAAGGTGTTCTGGGACCTCGGGTTAAGGTTAGGGTTGCGAGGGACGCCTTACGTACGCTCACGCCCTCGGCCTCGCAGTAGATCTGCAAAGGGCTGAGGCCGTCTGGGAAACGGACTTGCAGAAACTTCAAGACGGGGGAGCGCCACTCCCTCTCCTGAAAGGCAGAGGCATGCATCCGTCCGTCCGTCCGTCCGTCCGTCACATCTCTGGCCTCAACACGCTTGTGCGAGTCTTCCCACCTCCAGCTCCAGGATGCGGAACTCAAGCAGTTCGTTTTGGTCTCGGATATCCTGGATGTGCTCTTTCAGACGCGCTTCTTCCGCCTCCATCCGCCTGACCTGAAAAGACAGTCAGACCTCATCTGCGGGGCTTCCCGACAGGTGTGACGCCAAGCGACTCCGCCCAGCGCCTTTCTTTCCGTCACCTTTTCGGCCAACTGCTGATTGCTCTGACGCAGCAGCTGCTTCTCCTCCACCCACTTGACATTCTAGAAGAGACAAACGCGTGGACAGCTTTGGAATGTTGTGTCATTTTCATCCACAAATTCTTTGGTTGACTGGAAAATGACATTTGCTTTTCTCCGCATTTTCCCAGCCACGTTCGGGGGGGGGGGGGGGGGGGGGGTTGGTCCAGTAATGCCAGACGGATGAGTGACTGAAGAATGTAGCTATTTTGTCTGAGAAAAAGGTGTGCTCATTGATGAGCTTACCTGTCCTTGTTGCTTCAGCGCTGACTCCAGATCTGCTACTCTGCTTTGATAGTGACCCATTTCTACCATCAGCTTTTCTCTGGTCTGAAAGGAGGAGGAGGGAGGCTCCTCCTCCTCCTTTCAGACCAGAGAACACCCGAGGCTGGGTGAGAACGGGGAGGCTGCGACCCGGCCGGGGGTTGCGGGAAGGGGCGCCACCTTGATCTCCTTCTCGGCGTCGTAGTCCCCTTCGCTGGTCTGGGCTAGCAGAGCGTAGGCTCGTTGCAGCGCTTGATATTCTTGCGTCAGCTGGCGGTAGCGAAGCTCCGCCTCTTCATGCACACACCAATGCAACACAGCACTAGTACCAGAATCAGTCAGACCGGCGACAAAGCACCCGCGACGCAAAGACGAGTCCGATTCCAGGCTGAAGAGGAATGTTTGGTGCCAATACGCTGGCAGAAATGGCGGGCTACCTCTTCGGGTTCCGTGTCGGGGGTTCTGTCGGTGTGAAAAGACAAGGACGATCCGTCCGAGTCCACCAACACGTCTTCGTCGTAGCCGTAAAATGTTTCGATGACCTGCGGGCGCGGAAGCGAACATCTCTCTGAACAAACTGAAGCGACACCTCACGATGAATCGACGAGAAGAACGATAGCGAGAAAAAGGCCATTTCATCTTGCGCAACACCAAGCAGCCGCAAACAAACAGACTCACCTTGCAGGACCTCACGCTTTGTTCCTCCTCAGAGATTCTCGACGTCGGTATCGTAGCAGCAAATCTCTCTCCTGTCGACACAAATAATCCGCCTTTGAGATTCTTTGGATGCAAAGGGAACGAACGGCTCCGGCGCAGAAACAAACGCGACTCACAATGACATTTCTGACATGAGCTCCTGTCTCCAGAGCCTGAAAAACACGTCACCGGCGATGATTGGAGGGACGCTCGTCTTTTCCAAAAGTGACAACTACAGGGTGTGTCAGGGTTTTCCAGATTATCTTTATCGTATCATTGTGTTGCTTTGACTTTGACTGCGACCTGTAATAAATAATATTATTTATCCCTTATTTATCCCTATCGCTTATCCCTTCCTACACAAAGTCGTAAAACACCCCTTGCTATGTTTTGACTAGGGGTCAAGGGCTTCCTCTATTCAATCCACTCTTACACCCACCCTGTTTCTCTTAATTAAAATGCTCGTGCAGGAGCCGAGAGTCAGACTTCATTCGTACAACGGATGGACTCTCCACCTGCAGGTGTCCAAAAGAACTTACTTGTCTCCCGTGTGGTTCTTGCAAAATAAGTTGGAGCGAGCGCAACTCTAACAGGGTGCATTTTGCCACTAGCTGCCTACGGACAATGACGTCGCGCTCGCGGCTCATGGTTGACGGGCTGAGCAGCCGGGCAAGTCCGTCGTTTTCAGCGCACAGCGAGTGGCAAAGGCGCTGACAAAACGGGAGCTTTGAGCTGCTGAAAACGGCAAAACAAGTCTAAAGCGTGTTCAAACGCGTGCGCACAATGCTCCTGCTTGAAAGGTCGGAATTTAAGGGGCCAATTTTTTGGATGGCGGCCGCCGGCCAAGCTTTGGACGGAAAAGGTTTCCTGGCGACAGCGAGCGAGCGCGGCGCTGCCGTACGTGCACCGAGTCGCCTGCCTGAAGACCTTGGACAAGTCGTCGATGATGTGCCGCTGCTCCACAACTTGAAGGAACTCCATTTCACCGTCCTGCTGGCCGCAACCGCGGTCCAGGTCATTGAGCGAACTAGGCCTTCTCTGTGGAACACAAATGCAGTGGACTCTGTTGGCACGCCGCCGTTGTCCGCGTCGACTTACCAAGCTTGCCATCTCCTCGTTCTCCTGGGTGACAAAGCGCACTTTGTTTTCAAGGCGACACAGCACCAGCGAGAGTTCTTCATTCTTCCTGCTCAGGCGTTTGTTTTTGTACAGGAGTGGCAGAAACTGGCTTTCTGTTTCTCTCAGTCGCTTTAGCTGCAAGCATGAAGTGCGGGATGTGAAAGACGCACAACACGCGGGCCAGAACGTATCCATTCCTTTTGCATCGGTTTGAACGGAATCGTGGCTTTGGCTCCCAATAAAAGACATCTACCAGGCAACCGACTCGCCGCGCCGCTCAACTAATAAGCAAGCGCAATGGGTGCCTCGCTGGATGGCGCGCATCAAACGTAGCGCAAACCTTCAAGCGTGCCGTCAATAAATTACCAGTTCATTGCGCTCTTCAGAAAGCAGGGCGTTTCGATCCTCCAGTTTCCTGATGACTGCGCTGAGCTCAGCGATTTTCAGATGAAACCGTCGCGTGTCCCGATCCTCCTGAGACTGAAAACGCCCCGCAACACACACACACAAGCACTCGTTCAAAGTTCAAAACTGTTTTTGTGCTACCTTCCTCCAGCAACGAACTAAGTCATGCGTACTGCAAGTGTGTGATGAGGTGGCTTACGCAATGAAGAGGATTGCTAGTAGCGGCGTTGACCCCACTTCCAGGGTAGTTTAGGCCCGCCCTTTGGGAATCCCTCAGGGCAGCGATCTGCTGCTCGGCAGCCTGAGTCTGCAGCTGAAGGCGGTGGACGTGGCCGGCCCCAGGGCTTCATCCAAAACACTAACCGCTCTGTCTTTCAGCTTGATCTCATCCGTCTGGATGTACAAACGGGGAGCGCTCAGGCAGGCGGGCAAACTCATTTGCCAGAATTGTGACAAAAACAAAGAGAGCAACCGGCCAATTTTTTTCTGGAATCGACTAGAACACCTTTGCTGTGACAAAAGCGAAGCGAGCAACCGGACATTTTCTTCTTGTGAAATAGAATAGAATAGAATGCCTTAGGTGTCATTGCACTGCAGGTATACAACGAAATTGGGAACATAGCCACGCACCGCGCATCTGATCAGTCCTACCAGTCGGCGGATCTCCCTCTCGCAGTCTCTCTTGGTTCGGCTCAGCTCCTCCCGATGCTGGTGATGAGCCGATCGGAGCTCGGCCGCTCGGGACTGCCAGGCCTGCTGGGCCGCTGCCAGGGCTTCTTCCGCGCTCCTGGTGGAGGCGACACCGCTCGGTCTCCCGACACCGCCGCGTCTCCTCCACCTCCGCCAGCAAAGCGCCCCCCCTCCTCACCTGAGCAGACATTGCGCCACACCGGGCCGTTGAGACCGCAACGGAGCGCCGCGACGCTTACTGGGGACAAGCTACACAATACGGTAGCGGCCGCATCGAAGCCCGACGTGGCGTGCGGATAGTCAGACACGGATAGAGCGGATCACCTTGTCCATGGAGCCGTCCCTCAGGCTGAGGACCAAGGCATTCAGTCGCTGGATCTCTCCATCTTTGATTTTGATCACTCTCATCAGCTCCATTTCATGCTGCCGCAGTAATGTCTCCCTGGTAATGGCTAACTCTTTCTGCTTCTCCTCATGGAGTTTGCTTTTGAGTTCCGTCATGGCGGCGGTGGCACGGTGGTGCTCCGCCCGCAGGTCCTGACTTCTCTCTCTCTCCAGACAGCTGACCTGACATGACTTAGACTTAGACAAACTTTATTGTCATCTTGTCTGCACATGGTGCATACAAAACGAAATTCCGTTGCATACGTCTTACAACAAAGTAGTGATATTGCAGTTGAATAGAAGTAACATATCCTATGAAAATATATATATATACATATATACTATATATATATATATATATATATATTAAAAATAAGTATAAAGTGCAGCAGTGATAATTATGCAATAGTGCAAGTAGGCAAAACAGTATTCAAGAGTGTGCAGAGGAATGCTAAACCATGTATTAAACTTCTATTTAAAGGGTTTATACAAGTTCAGTAAAGTTGGTAGTGCGAGATAGTGCAAGATAGAGGTCCGTAGTGTCATAAAGTACAGTTCTGTGAATGTGTGATGCAGAGTTCAGTTTAGAGCTCAACAGTTCTAGTGTTCAACAGTCTGATGACAGCAGGGAAAAAGCTGTTGCAGAACCTGGTGGACCTGCAGCGGATGCTGCAAACCTCTTCCCAGAGGGCAGCAGGGAGAACAGTCCATGGTGGGGGTGTGATGGGTCATTGATGATGTTACGGGCACGGGACATGCAGCGCTGAGATGAAATGTCCTGAATGGAGGGAAGAGGAGCCCCTATGATCCTCTCTGCTGTCCTCACCACTCTCCTCACGTTCTTCCAATCGGAGGCGGTGCAGCCTCCACACCACACAGAGAGACAGCTTGTCAGAATGCTCTCTATGGTGCTCCTGTAGAACGTCCTCATGATGGGTGGGGGCAGGTGGGCTCTCCTCATCCTCCGCAGGAAGTACAAGCGCTTCTGTGCCCTCTTGACCAGTGCCGTAGTGTTCATAGTCCAGGTGAGGTCTTCTGTGATGTGGACCCCCAGGAATTTGGTGGTGCTGACCACCTCCACAGCTGAGCTGTTGATGATCAGTGGAGCGTGGTGAGGCTGTTTTTTCCTGAAGTCGACGATGATCTCCTTCATCTTCTCCTCATTCAGGATCAGGCTGTTTTCTCTGCACCAGCCCACCAGCTGCTCCACCTCCTCTCTGTAGTCCAGGTCGTTGTTGTCTCTGATGAGCCCCACCACCGTTGTGTCGTCTGCTGACTTCACGATGTGATTGGTGGTGAACCTGAGGACGCAGTCGTGTGTCATCAGGGTGCACAGCAGGGGGCTCAGGACGCAGCCCTGAAGGGAGCCTGTGCTGAGGGTGATGACATCAGAGGTGTTCTGTCCGACCCGGACTGACTGAGGTCTGTTGGTGAGGAAGTCTAGCAGCCAGTTGCGAAGGGGGGTGTTGAAGCCCAGGTGTTCCAATTTTCCTACCAGATGCTGTGGGATGATGGTGTTAAACGCTGAGCTGAAGTCCAGGAACAGCCTCCGCACATGGGTGTTCTTCTCCTCCAGGTGAGCCAGGCTCAGGTGAAGAACGGAGGAGATGGCGTCCTGAGTGGAGCGGTTTTGCCGGTCGGCAAACTGGAACGGGTCAAATAATAGGGGGAGTCTGGAAACGATGTGACCTTTAAGCAGCCTTTCGAAGCACTTCATCATAACCGGAGTCAGTGCAACAGGCCGGTAATCATTAAATGAGGTGATTTGAGGTTTCTTCGGCACCGGAATGATGGAGGCAGTCTTAAAGCACGCCGGCACTGTGGCTTGGCCCAGCGAGGTGTTAAAAATGTCTGTGATGACCCCAGCCAGATGACTTGCACATTCCCTGAACACACGCCCAGGAATGTTGTCGGGGCCAGGGGCCTTACAGGGGTTGACTCTCCTCAGGGTCTTCAACACATCGGCGGAGTCAAGGCAGAGTACCTCCTCTTCCTGATGGGGGACAGTTTTAACTGCTGGAGTGCCGTTTAGTGCCTCGAACCTCCCAAAGAAGTTATTTAGACCATTTAGAAAGTCAGCATCAACTACACCCACCGGGGGGGGGGGAGGGTGAGTTGTAGTCTGTAATCGCCCGTATGCCTTGCCACATACTCCTGATGTTTTTGACGTCGTGGAAACGATCCTGAAATTTTCGACTGCGGTCTCGCTTCGCTATCCTGATGGCACGGTTCAAGTTGGCTCTCGCTGTCCTCAGTGTCTCCTTGTCGCCAGACTTGAAGGCAGAGTTCCGCGCTCGTAGCGTTTGACGTACCTCCTCAGTCATCCAGGGTCGTTGGTTGCCCCGGGTGATGATATTCTTAGTGGTGCTGACGTCCTCGGTGCATTTGTTGATGTAGGCTGACACAGTCATGGCACACGCATGTCTAATCTACATCGGGAAAACTGGGAGGGAGGGAGGCAGGCAGGGAGGCAGGCAGGGAGGCAGGCAGGGAGGCAGGCAGTGTCTGTCTGTTGAGGTTTTCACCTTGTTCTTCTCCTGCTGAAGTTCTAACTGGACGTCCATCAGTTTGGTTCTCAGCTCGTCATTGGCGGCCTGAAGGGCGTCCGTTCGCTCCGCCTTGGCCCGCCCTGCCGGAGCTCGTTTGGACATCTCTTACTCGAGTCTCGCCCGGTCGTCAGTCAGAGATCACAACATTTGTACCTGGAGAGCACAAACGCAGCGCTGTTTTCCACTGGCTTCGAACTCAACTTCAATCGGTACCGTAACTTACAACATCATAAACATAGAACTAGCTTGACTTATTCATTGAATAAATGCATTTGGTTCTTCAAAACTGCATCACGCAACATAGCGTGACCGAGACGGCCGTTATCCACCTGCGTGAAGTTATTTGGTGAAATGAATGAGATGTTTAAGACACCATCGTTCTGTCTCTATGTAGATGAAGGGAAATAATCGATTGCTGAAGGTCCAAAGGTGTTGTGATAAACAAATAAACATATTAGTGATTAGTGACATATTTGTGATAAACATATTAGGCAGGATAATCACATATGTTAACGTGACTGCCCACACTGTATTTATTTATGGTTATTTGTTAAATCGAGTACTGTTAGACATGAAATAGGAAGTGTTTAACATAAATGGAAGACGAAAGGGGTACTCACCATTGTAGCTCCTGCTGGTCAATGATACGAGCCTCTTCTTGCAGTGGAAAACATACAGCCAACAAACACCGTGGAACCTAAAGGAATGAAATTAAACATTAACATTTAGCCTCAACCAACATTCACAGATACAACGCAACGCAAACTACACAAACGTAAATCTTTTTAAACACAATGAGTTGTACTTACCGTGTACGCTCTAGACGGTCCACTTGCAAGCGGAAAATAAAGATATTTCTGTTGATAATCGTCGTGTTTGTATCCGGTGTCTCGCTCAAGGCCATTGCGCCCACAGATTTGAATTTTGGCGAGAGTTCAGCCTATTGACGTCATTTCCGCGGTGTAATACCCGCATATCTGAAACGGCAAAGTTAAGAGTAGAGTTAAATAAAGTTTTTAGTCAACGCAATAATTTACAACCGTTGACCAGTCGAAATAATCGTCGAAATTTGGCGTCTGTGGCTGGAAGCAGACGCCGAGTTCGACATTCCTCCCAAACGCCACACTCCCTCGCTTTTCAGGGCTAAAAAAAAACAGTTGTAATTACCTTGTACGCTCTAGACGGTCAAGTTGCAAGCTGAAAACAAAAATATTTGCCTTGTTAGTCATCGTGTTACTAACAGCTGTGTCTTGTTTGCCAGAACTGCCGCTTTCCTACTTCCTGTTGCAAGCCACGCCCACGGATTATAATTTTGCCGTGAGTTCCGCCTATTGACGTCATGTCCGCGTCACATGACTGCGACGTAATATTATCTAAAACTGTTTGTGCGGTATTGTGTTGTTCTGTGCGGTATTGTGTTATTCTGTGCGGCGTCGTGTTGTTCTGTGCGGCGTCGTGTTGTTCAGTGCGACGTCGTGTTGTTCAGTGCGGCATGGTGTTGTTCAGTGCGGCATGGTGTTGTTCAGTGCGGCATGGTGTTGTTCAGTGCGGCATAATGTTGTTCAGTGCGGCATAATGTTGTTCAGTGCGGCATGGTGTTGTTCAGTGCGGCATGGTGTTGTTCAGTGCGGCATAATGTTGTTCAGTGCGCCATAATGTTGTTCAGTGCGGCATGGTGTTGTTCAGTGCGGGATGGTGTTGTTCAGTGCAGGATGGTGTTGTTCAGTGCGGCATGGTGTTGTTCAATGCGGCATGGTGTTGTTCAGTGCGGGATGGTGTTGTTCAGTGCGGCATGGTGTTGTTCAGTGCGGCATGGTGTTGTTCAGTGCGGCATGGTGTTGTTCAGTGCGGCATGGTGTTGTTCAGTGCGGCATGGTGTTGTTCAGTGCGGCATGGTGTTGTTCAGTGCGGAATGGTGTTGTTCAGTGCGGCATGGTGTTGTTCAGTCCGGGATGGTGTTGTTCAATGCGGGATCGTGTTGTTCAGTGCGGGGTGGTGTTGTTCAGTGCGGGATGGTGTTGTTCAGTGCGGCATGGTGTTGTTCAATGCGGCATGGTGTTGTTCAGTGCGGGATGGTGTTGTTCATTGCGGCATGGTGTTGTTCAGTGCGGCATGGTGTTGTTCAGTGCGGCATGGTGTTGTTCAGTGCGGCATGGTGTTGTTCAGTGCGGCATAATGTTGTTCAGTGCGGCATGGTGTTGTTCAGTGTGGAAAGGTGTTGTTCAGTGCAGGATGGTGTTGTTCAGTGCGGCATGGTGTTGTTCAATGCAGGATCGTGTTGTTCAGTGCAGCATAATGTTGTTCAGTGCAGCATGGTGTTGTTCAGTGCGGCATGGTGTTGTTCAATGCGGCATGGTGTTGTTCACTGCGGGATGGTGTTGTTCAATGCGGGATCGTGTTGTTCAGTGCGGCATAATGTTGTTCAGTGCAGCATGGTGTTGTTCAGTGCGGCATGGTGTTGTTCAGTGCGACATAATGTTGTTTAGTGCGGCATAATGTTGTTCAGTGCGGCATAATGTTGTTCAGTGCGGCATGGTGTTGTTCAGTGCGGCATGGTGTTGTTCAGTGCGGCATGGTGTTGTTCAGTGCAGGATGGTGTTGTTCAGTGCGGCATGGTGTTGTTCAATGCGGCATGGTGTTGTTCAGTGCGGGATGGTGTTGTTCAGTGCAGGATGGTGTTGTTCAGTGCGGCATGATGTTGTTCAGTGCGGCATGGTGTTGTTCAGTGCGGCATGGTGTTGTTCAGTGCGGCATGGTGTTGTTCAGTGCAGGATGGTGTTGTTCAATGCGGGATCGTGTTGTTCAGTGCGGCATGGTGTTGTTCAGTGCGGCATGGTGTTGTTCAGTGCGGCATAATGTTGTTCAGTGCGGCATGGTGTTGTTCAGTGCGGCATGGTGTTGTTCAGTGCGGCATGGTGTTGTTCAGTGCGGCATAATGTTGTCCAGTGCGCCATAATGTTGTTCAGTGCGGCATGGTGTTGTTTAGTGCGGGATGGTGTTGTTCAGTGCAGGATGGTGTTGTTCAGTGCGGCATGGTGTTGTTCAATGCGGCATGGTGTTGTTCAGTGCGGGATGGTGTTGTTCAGTGCGGCATGGTGTTGTTCAGTGCGGCATAATGTTGTTCAGTACGGCATGGTGTTGTTCAGTGCGGCATGGTGTTGTTCAGTGCGGCATGGTGTTGTTCAGTGCGGCATGGTGTTGTTCAGTGCGGCATGGTGTTGTTCAGTGCGGGATGGTGTTGTTCAATGCGGGATCGTGTTGTTCAGTGCGGGGTGGTGTTGTTCAGTGCAGGATGGTGTTGTTCAGTGCAGGATGGTGTTGTTCAGTGCGGCATGGTGTTGTTCAATGCAGGATCGTGTTGTTCAGTGCAGCATAATGTTGTTCAGTGCAGCATGGTGTTGTTCAGTGCGGCATGGTGTTGTTCAATGGGGCATGGTGTTGTTCAGTGCGGGATGGTGTTGTTCAGTGCGGCATGGTGTTTTTCAGTGCGGCATAATGTTGTTCAGTGCGGCATGGTGTTGTTCAGTGCGGCATGGTGTTGTTCAGTGCAGGATGGTGTTGTTCAGTGCGGCATGGTGTTGTTCAATGCAGGATCGTGTTGTTCAGTGCAGCATAATGTTGTTCAGTGCAGCATGGTGTTGTTCAGTGCGGCATGGTGTTGTTCACTGCGGCATGGTGTTGTTCACTGCGGGATGGTGTTGTTCAATGCGGCATAATGTTGTTCAGTGCGGCATAATGTTGTTCAGTGCGGCATGGTGTTGTTCAGTGCGGCATAATGTTGTTTAGTGCGGCATAATGTTGTTCAGTGCGGCATAATGTTGTTCAGTGCGGCATAATGTTGTTCAGTGCGGCATGGTGTTGTTCAGTGCGGCATGGTGTTGTTCAGTGCGGCATGGTGTTGTTCAGTGCGGCATGGTGTTGTTTAATGCGGCATGGTGTTGTTTAATGCGGCATGGTGTTGTTCAGTGCGGCATGGTGTTGTTCAGTGCGGCATGGTGTTGTTCAGTGCGGAATGGTGTTGTTCAGTGCGGCATGGTGTTGTTCAGTGCGGCATGGTGTTGTTCAGTGCGGGATGGTGTTCAATGCGGGATCGTGTTGTTCAGTGCGGGGTGGTGTTGTTCAGTGCAGGATGGTGTTGTTCAGTGCAGGATGGTGTTGTTCAGTGCGGCATGGTGTTGTTCAATGCAGGATCGTGTTGTTCAGTGCAGCATAATGTTGTTCAGTGCAGCATGGTGTTGTTCAGTGCGGCATGGTGTTGTTCAATGCGGCATGGTGTTGTTCAGTGCGGGATGGTGTTGTTCAGTGCGGCATGGTGTTTTTCAGTGCGGCATAATGTTGTTCAGTGCGGCATGGTGTTGTTCAGTGCGGCATGGTGTTGTTCAGTGCGACATAATGTTGTTCAGTGCGGCATAATGTTGTTCAGTGCGGCATGGTGTTGTTCAGTGCGGCATGGTGTTGTTCAGTGCGGCATGGTGTTGTTCAGTGCGGCATGGTGTTGTTCAGTGCAGGATGGTGTTGTTCAGTGCAGGATGGTGTTGTTCAGTGCGGCATGGTGTTGTTCAGTGCGGGATGGTGTTGTTCAGTGCAGGATGGTGTTGTTCAGTGCGGCATGGTGTTGTTCAGTGCGGAATGGTGTTGTTCAGTGCGGCATGGTGTTGTTCAGTGCGGCATGGTGTTGTTCAGTGCAGGATGGTGTTGTTCAATGCGGGATGGTGTTGTTCAGTGCGGGATGGTGTTGTTCAGTGCAGGATGGTGTTGTTCAGTGCGGCATGGTGTTGTTCAATGCGGCATGGTGTTGTTCAGTGCAGGATGGTGTTGTTCAGTGCGGCATGGTGTTGTTCAATGCGGCATGGTGTTGTTCAATGCGGCATGGTGTTGTTCAGTGCGGCATGGTGTTGTTCAGTGCGGCATGGTGTTGTTCAGTGCAGCGTAATGTTGTTCAGTGCGGCATGGTGTTGTTCAGTGCGGAATGGTGTTGTTCAGTGCGGCATGGTGTTGTTCAGTGCAGGATGGTGTTGTTCAGTGCGGCATGGTGTTGCTCAGTGCGGCATGGTGTTGTTCAGTGCGGGATGGTGTTGTTCATTGCGGCATGGTGTTGTTCAGTGCGGCATGGTGTTGTTCAGTGCGGCATGGTGTTGTTCAGTGCGGCATAATGTTGTTCAGTGCGCCATAATGTTGTTCAGTGCGGCATGGTGTTGTTCAGTGCGGGATGGTGTTGTTCAGTGCAGGATGGTGTTGTTCAGTGCGGCATGGTGTTGTTCAGTGCGGCATGGTGTTGTTCAGTGCGGCATAATGTTGTTCAGTGCGGCATAATGTTGTTTAGTGCGGCATGGTGTTGTTCAGTGCGGGATGGTGTTGTTCAGTGCGTTATAATGTTGTTCAGTGCGGCATGGTGTTGTTCAGTGCGGCATGGTGTTGTTCAGTGCGGCATGGTGTTGTTCAGTGCGGCATAATGTTGTTCAGTGCGGCATAATGTTGTTCAGTGCGGCATGGTGTTGTTCAGTGCGGGATGGTGTTGTTCAGTGCGGGATGGTGTTGTTCAGTGCGGCATGGTGTTCAATGCGGAATGGTGTTGTTCAGTGCAGGATGGTGTTGTTCAGTGCGGCATGGTGTTGTTCAGTGCGGCATAATGTTGTTCAGTGCGGCATGGTGTTGTTCAGTGCGGCATGGTGTTGTTCAGTGCGGCATGGTGTTGTTCAGTGCGGCATAATGTTGTTCAGTGCGGCATGGTGTTGTTCAGTGCGGCATGGTGTTGTTCAGTGCGGCATAATGTTCAGTGCGGCATAATGTTGTTCAGTGCGGCATGGTGTTGTTCAGTGCGGGATGGTGTTGTTCAGTGCAGGATGGTGTTGTTCAGTGCGGCATGGTGTTCAGTGCGGGATGGTGTCTTTCAGTGCGGCATGGTGTCGTTCAGTGCGGCATGGTGTCTTTCAGTGCGGCATGGTGTCGTTCAGTGAGGCATGGTGTTGTTCAGTGCGGCATGGTGTTGTTTAGTGCGGCATGGTGTTGTTCAGTGCGGGATGGTGTTGTTCAGTGTGGCATGGTGTTCAGTGCGGCATGGTGTTGTTCAGTGCGGTATCGTGTTGTTCAGTGCGGTATCGTGTTTCTCAGTGCGGTATCGTGTTGTTCAGTGCAGTATCGTTGTGTTGTTCGTATTGTGTTTAACACTTAGCCTCTAACACTTAGCCTCTAACACTTAGCCTCTAGCATCTAGAAGGTAAATAAATAGGAAGGAAGGACTCACCGGTGACGTCTTCGCCCACGTCCAAGCGTTGTACTTTGTATTTTCATCCTTCTGACAGTGGAAAACATAGCCAACAAACACCGTGGAACCTAAACGAATGAAAGAAAACTATCATTTGGCCACAACCAACATTCACAGATACAACACAATGTGACGTGCGGGGTTGAGGTTAAAGGTTGAGTGAAGGGCCCTCGTTTTAAACTACTTTTTTGAAAAGGATTGGGAACAAGTAAGACGTATTTAATTTATTTAATGGGAAGTAGTAAGAGCTATTGAATTTAATCTATGTATTATATTCTATTGTATTGTATTCTGTTGTATTCTTTTGGATTGTATTCACACTAACCCCACTAAAACTTCAGCCCACAAAAACTCGCCTCTGGCGCCTAGCCTCTGGCACTTAGCCTCTAACACTTAGCCTTTAACACTTAGCCTTTAACACTTAGCCTTTAACACTTAGCCTAGAAGGTGAATAAATAGGGTTAAAGGTTGAGTGAAGGGACCTCGTTTTAAACTACTTTTTTGTAAAGGAGTGGGAACAAGTAAGACGTATTTAATTTATTTAATGGGAAGTAGTAAGACTTATTAAATTTATTTAATCTACTTTTCTTCCCAGGCAAAATTTGATGTGCTGCAATTCCAAATTTCCAAAGTGAATGAAGGAATGAAGTCCTTTAAATTATGATTTTGTATAAATACTAGGCATTAACACAAAATCGACGGCACAAAATGGGCAGACTTTACTTGTTTGAAAAGGACTGGTTACAAGACAGACTTTTTTAATTTATTTAATGGGAAGAAGACTTATTTAGTTTAATTGATCTATTTTTGTTCCCTGGCAAAATTCGATTTGCTGCAATTCCAAATTTCCAAAGTGAATGAAGGAAAGAAGTCGTTTAAATTATGATTTTGTTTAAATACTAGGCATAGACACAAAATCTACGGCACAAAATGGGCAGACTTTACTTGTTTGAAGAGGACTGGTTACAAGACAGACTTTTCTGATTTATTTAATGGGAAGAAGACTTATTTAGTTTATTTAATCTATTTTTGTTCCCTGGCAAAATTGGATTTGCTGAAATTGTATTTTGCCAAATCTTGCCTTGAGACCTGATAGGAAGTATTAAACGCTTAGTTAAATCAATACAAGTTGGTAATAAGAGCGAGTAATGTTGGTTGAACCGATGAATGAAGGTTGAAAGCAATTTAAATTATGACTTTGTATAAATACTAGATATTAACAGAACATCTACTGCGCGAAATGGGCAGAGTTTACTTGTTTGAGAAGGAGTGGCTTATTCAAAACTAAGATTTATTTAATCTGTTTGTTCCCAGGCAAAATTGGATGTGATGCAATTCCAAATTTCACCACATGATGGTGCCCAATTTTGACTTCATAGGACATATTAAACACTTAGCTTGTTATTATGTTCAAGGTAATCAGATTTGTTTATTATTCTAATGGCCTCTTCAAAACTATTCTGGATTACTACTTTGGATCTATTCTACATTACTTGGCAACAACATACTCTGTAACAGATTAGGCAGTATAATCATATCTGTTAACTTGAGAGTGCCCACACTCAATCTACTTATCGTGATGTTAAATCAATTACTGTTAGACATTATTTGTCTGATAATCTACCAAATCTTTGAATTGAAGAATTTGTGATTTAATTAATAGCTTGTTGTTATGTTAAGGGTAATCAGACTTGTATATAATTCTAATGGCCTTCTTTTGAAAACTATTCTGAATTACAACTTTGGATCTTATATTACTTTGCAACAATCTACTCCGTGACAGATTAGGCAGTATAATCACATATGTTAACTTCAGTGCCCACACTGTATTTATTTATGGTTATTTGTTAAATCAAGTACTGTTAGACATGAAATAGGAAGTGTTTAACATAAATGTTATGGCTACTCACCATTGTAGCTCGCTCCTGGTCAATGATACGAGCCTCTTCTTGCAGTGGAAAACTTGCAGCCAACAAACACCGTGGAACCTAAAGGAATGAAATTAAACATTAACATTTCGCCTCGACCAATTTTCACACGTACAACGCAACGCGGCTACACTTCTGCTATTACAAACGTAAATCTCCTTAAACACAATGAGTGTTACTTACCGTGTACGCTCTAGACGGTCCAGTTGCAAGCAGAAAATAAAGATATTTCTGTTGATAATCGTCGCTGCTCAGTGGCTCACGGCCATCGCGCCAACAGATTTGAATTTTGGCGGAGGTTCGGGCAATTACGTCATATCCACGGCACATGACTGCGACGTAATACCCGCTTATCTGAAACGGCAGTTAAAAGTAGAGTTACATCAAGTTTTCTTGGAACCTAAACGAATGAAAGAAAACTATCATTTGGCCACAACCAACACTCACAGATACAACACAACGTGCGGGGTTGGGGTTAAAGATTGAGTGAAGGGCCCTCGTTTTAAACTACTGTTTTGAAAAGGAGTGGGAACAAGTAAGACGTATTTAATTTATTTAATGGGAAGTAGTAAGACTCATTAAATTTATTTAATCTACTTTTCTTCCCAGGCAAAATTTGATGTGCTGCAATTCCAAATTTCCAAAGTGAATGAAGGAATGAAGTCCTTTAAATTATGATTTTGTATAAATACTAGGCATTAACACAAAATCGACGGCACAAAATGGGCAGACTTTACTTGTTTGAAAAGGACTGGTTACAAGACAGACTTTTTTAATTTATTTAATGGGAAGAAGACTTATTTAGTTTAATTGATCTATTTTTGTTCCCTGCCAAAATTCGATTTGCTGCAATTCCAAATTTCCAAAGTGAATGAAGGAAAGAAGTCGTTTAAATTATGATTTTGTTTAAATACTAGGCATAGACACAAAATCTACGGCACAAAATGGGCAGACTTTACTTGTTTGAAGAGGACTGGTTACAAGACAGACTTTTCTGATTTATTTAATGGGAAGAGGACTTATTTAGTTTATTTAATCTATTTTTGTTCCCTGGCAAAATTGGATTTGCTGAAATTGTATTTTGCCAAATCTCGATTTGAGACCTGATAGGAAGTATTAAACGCTTAGTTAAATCAATACAAGTTGGTAATAAGAGCGAGTAATGTTGGTTGAACCGATGAATGAAGGTTGAAAGCAATTTAAATTATGACTTTGTATAAATACTAGATATTAACAGAACATCTACTGCGCAAAATGGGCAGAGTTTACTTGTTTGAGAAGGAGTGGCTTATTCAAAACTAAGATTTATGTAATCTGTTTGTTCCCAGGCAAAATTGGATGTGATGCAATTCCAAATTTCACCACATGATGGTGCCCAATTTTGACTTCATAGGACATATTAAACACTTAGCTTGTTATTATGTTCAAGGTAATCAGATTTGTTTATCATTCTAATGGCCTCTTCAAAACTATTCTGGATTACTACTTTGGATCTATTCTACATTACTTGGCAACAACATACTCTGTAACAGATTAGGCAGTATAATCACATATGTTAACTTGAGAGTGCCCACACTCAATCTACTTATCGTGATGTGTTAAATCAATTACTGTTAGACATTATTTGTCTGATAATCTACCAAATCTTTGAATTGAAGAATTTGTGATTTAATTAATAGCTTGTTCAGGGTAATCAGACTTGTATATAATTCTAATGGCCTTCTTTTGAAAACTATTCTGAATTACAACTTTGGATCTTATATTACTTTGCAACAATCTACTCCGTGACAGATTAGGCAGTATAATCACATATGTTAACTTCAGTGCCCACACTGTATTTATTTATGGTTATTTGTTAAATCAAGTACTGTTAGACATGAAATAGGAAGTGTTTAACATAAATGTTATGGCTACTCACCATTGTAGCTCGCTCCTGGTCAATGATACAAGCCTCTTCTTGCAGTGGAAAACTTGCAGCCAACAAACACCGTGGAACCTAAAGGAATGAAATTAAACATTAACATTTCGCCTCGACCAATTTTCACACGTACAACGCAACGCGGCTACACTTCTGCTATTACAAACGTAAATCTCCTTAAACACAATGAGTGTTACTTACCGTGTACGCTCTAGACGGTCCAGTTGCAAGCAGAAAATAAAGATATTTCTGTTGATAATCGTCGCTGCTCAGTGGCTCACGGCCATCGCGCCAACAGATTTGAATTTTGGCGGAGGTTCGGGCAATTACGTCATATCCGCGGCATTTGACTGCGACGTAATACCCGCTTATCTGAAACGGCAGTTAAAAGTAGAGTTACATCAAGTTTTCTTGGAACCTAAACGAATGAAAGAAAACTATCATTTGGCCACAACCAACATTCACAGATACAACACAACGTGCGGGGTTGAGGTTAAAGATTGAGTGAAGGGCCCTCGTTTTAAACTACTGTTTTGAAAAGGAGTGGGAACAAGTAAGACGTATTTAATTTATTTAATGGGAAGTAGTAAGACTTATTAAATTTATTTAATCTACTTTTCTTCCCAGGCAAAATTTGATGTGCTGCAATTCCAAATTTCCAAAGTGAATGAAGGAATGAAGTCCTTTAAATTATGATTTTGTATAAATACTAGGCATTAACACAAAATCGACGGCACAAAATGGGCAGACTTTACTTGTTTGAAAAGGACTGGTTACAAGACAGACTTTTTTAATTTATTTAATGGGAAGAAGACTTATTTAGTTTAATTGATCTATTTTTGTTCCCTGCCAAAATTCGATTTGCTGCAATTCCAAATTTCCAAAGTGAATGAAGGAAAGAAGTCGTTTAAATTATGATTTTGTTTAAATACTAGGCATAGACACAAAATCTACGGCACAAAATGGGCAGACTTTACTTGTTTGAAGAGGACTGGTTACAAGACAGACTTTTCTGATTTATTTAATGGGAAGAGGACTTATTTAGTTTATTTAATCTATTTTTGTTCCCTGGCAAAATTGGATTTGCTGAAATTGTATTTTGCCAAATCTCGATTTGAGACCTGATAGGAAGTATTAAACGCTTAGTTAAATCAATACAAGTTGGTAATAAGAGCGAGTAATGTTGGTTGAACCGATGAATGAAGGTTGAAAGCAATTTAAATTATGACTTTGTATAAATACTAGATATTAACAGAACATCTACTGCGCAAAATGGGCAGAGTTTACTTGTTTGAGAAGGAGTGGCTTATTCAAAACTAAGATTTATGTAATCTGTTTGTTCCCAGGCAAAATTGGATGTGATGCAATTCCAAATTTCACCACATGATGGTGCCCAATTTTGACTTCATAGGACATATTAAACACTTAGCTTGTTATTATGTTCAAGGTAATCAGATTTGTTTATCATTCTAATGGCCTCTTCAAAACTATTCTGGATTACTACTTTGGATCTATTCTACATTACTTGGCAACAACATACTCTGTAACAGATTAGGCAGTATAATCACATATGTTAACTTGAGAGTGCCCACACTCAATCTACTTATCGTGATGTGTTAAATCAATTACTGTTAGACATTATTTGTCTGATAATCTACCAAATCTTTGAATTGAAGAATTTGTGATTTAATTAATAGCTTGTTCAGGGTAATCAGACTTGTATATAATTCTAATGGCCTTCTTTTGAAAACTATTTTGAATTACAACTTTGGATCTTATATTACTTTGCAACAATCTACTCGGTGACAGATTAGGCAGTATAATCACATATGTTAACTTCAGTGCCCACACTGTATTTATTTATGGTTATTTGTTAAATCAAGTACTGTTAGACATGAAATAGGAAGTGTTTAACATAAATGTTATGGCTACTCACCATTGTAGCTCGCTCCTGGTCAATGATATGAGCCTCTTCTTGCAGTGGAAAACTTGCAGCCAACAAACACCGTGGAACCTAAAGAAATGAAATTAAACATTAACATTTCGCCCGGACCAACATTCACACGTACAACGCAACGCGGCTACACTTCTGCTATTACAAACGTAAATCTCCTTAAACACAACGAGTGTTACTTACCGTGTACGCTCTAGGCAAAATTGGATGTGATGCAATTCCAAATCTATCTGAAACGGCAGTTAAAAGTAGAGTTACATCAAGTTTTCTTTTTTAATCAACACAATCATTTACAACCGTTGACCAGAAAGAATCGTCGAAATTCGACGTCCCCCACAAACGCCACGCTCACTCGCTTTTCAGGGCAACAAAAGTACTTCTTTTTAAAAACGATGAGTTGTACTTACCGTGTACGCTCTGGACGGTCCAGTTGCAAGCAGAAAATAAAAATATTTCTCTTGTTAGTCGTATGTTACCATCCGCTGTGTCTTTGTCAACATCGCCGCCATTTTCCTACTTCCTGCTGCGAGCCACGCCCACGGATTTAAATTTGGGCGGAAGCTCTTTCCATTGGCGTCGTTTTCGCGTATAGCAAATCCGATTGGTTGGGAAGGGGGCACGGTTATGCAGCCGAGGAGTCCTGTGATCGGTGGGATGTAAAGTAGGCGTCGACGTCACGTCCGCGTCACGTGACCACGACGTGGCAGACGTCAAATAGCAACCGCTGTTTTGTTTAGTAGACTTACAGTTGTTATGCATTGACATAATGGCGCACACACCAAATAGATTTAAATAAATTAAATAATTCTTCTGCCCACTCTCTTTTAAACAAGTTAACTCTCCCCGCGGATTTGAATTCCGGCGAAAGTTACGCCCATCGACGTCACGTATGTCACGTGACCACGACGTGGCAGATGTCATATAGCAACCGCTGTTTTGTTTAGTAGATTTACAGTTGTTATGCATTGGCATAATGGTGTGCACTCAAAATAGATTTAAATAAATTAAATATTTCTTCTGCCTACTCCCTTTTAAACAAGTTAACTCTGCCCACGTCCATTGACGTCTTGTCTGCGTCACGTGACCACGACGTAGCGACGTCATATAGTAACCGCTGTTTTGACCAGTAGACTTAGTTATTATGCGTTGACATAATGGCGCACTGGTTAGCATGGCCACCTCTTAAGCATGATGATGCGGGTTCGACGCCTGATCAATGTTAGCATGGAGTGAGCTGAAGTGCATGGCGCTGAAGATTTGAATCTTTGAAATGCGCTGAGGTCTGACATATCAGGCAGAATGGTTTGCCATCACGTTCAACAAAAAATAGAAACTTTCCCACTCTGATTAAAACGTCCTGTGTTCATCTACGTATTTTCGTTTTGCTGTGCATCTTTTCCCTGCCATTTCGAGAGCCCAATTGACACTCATAGTTTAAAGAAATGTGTTTGCCCATCCTACTTTGTGGAATTTCACCACATGCGCTTTTGACCAAAATACCAAATTGAACTCAAGTGAAGCCAACACGCACAACCCCCCCCCCCCCCCACACACACACACACACACACAAATGTTGATATGAACATAAAAGAGCCGCATGCGGTTCGGGAGTTGCGGCTTGGCCAAACCTGTACTATACAACTTTATTTGTATAAAATTTTCACAACAGCTGTCACACAAACAAAGCGGGAAAAACCGAAGACGTGCGTGTTCCGCCCACGCTGGATTTATTTGCACCTTTGAAAAGACACCGTATTGCCGCAGATGTGGCAAAGAGTACTTTTGGGCATCTGAGACGGAAGGATGTCCAAAGCATCACGTCACCTGCTCTGGTAGGCATGGTGGTGGGACGTTGAGGTCAACCGCTTTGGGGTTGGCTGACTCTTTGATCGCAGGATGCCACACACTTGAAGACAGAAGCAGAAAAGCAGAGCTAAATGCAAAATGTACTCACCGGTGACTCCAATTTTTTTCCCCCCTGAAGAAACAGCTGGACGGGTGGCCCCGGCTGGCCAGTGGGACTCTTGTTATTCTGACCCTTTTTAGTGCGCGTTTGGGGCAACAACCGTTTTTTGTGGCGCTCTCTTCTGGTTCAAAAGTGCCCTGCATGTGAATTTGCTTTTCCTGCCTTCTGATTGGATGAGCGCCGGTGTGACGCGGTGCCTCTGTCACCGTGGCGGGGGGTATACGTTGGCATCGGAGCGTCTGCCAACGTCTGAGACCGGCTGGCAGTGTATCGGAGGTGTCGAGTGCGGTGCCGCTGGAGCTCACTCACCAGCTGGTGTTAGGGCCACAGAATGAAGGCCAAGGAGAAGAATAGAAAGAGAAACAGAAACTTCTCCTCCAATTGTTTGATTTGTCTCTTCTGAGCTTCGATGAATTCTTTCAGCTCTTTGTTCCTCTAGGACGGACAAATGGAAAGTGGCATTCAAAAGCCAGTAAGCGTGCAAGTAAGTGCCGGGCTGGCTTTGGGCCCTTACCTGTTGCGCGCTGTGCAGCAGATCCATTCTCTCTTGGAGGATGCAAGCGTCGCGCTCCCTCAACTCGCACATCAGGGCTCGCTTCCATTGGTCCACGGCGCTCCTAAGCTCTTCTCTCTGATCCGCCGTCAGCACGTCATTCACGCCAGCGTGGCTGGCTTTTTCGCCGTCCGTGGCGGGGCAGTCCCGCTGCGGTAGCGCCTCGTACAACATGGCCTCCAGCTCCAGGATCCTCTGGGCCGCAATCCTCGTCCATCAGTGGTCCGGCGGGAGATTTGAGGGCGGCTTACCTTATGAGCCTGGTCCATGGAACACTTCCTGAAGTCCAACTCTTCATCCAGGTAGCCCTTCTGCTTGCAGAACATATCCTAGCACAGCTCAAGGTCAGAATTGTTGGGGCACATTGCCGGAGTTCCCCTTGGCTGATGTCGCGTGTCTGTCTACCTTCTCACTTTCAATGTCCAACATCTTCTGTTGAAGTGCTGACTTGGTCACTTTGATGTATTCTAACCACTGAGGAAAGGCTGCTGTCACATAAGCAGAATGCGAGAGCGTGCGTGGACGTGCGCGTTACCTTCTCGGCTAGGGTGAGAAGGGTCCTGGCGTGAATCACGACCACCTGCTCCTCGTTGGTGAGATTCTGCAAGAGCCCAAAGGCACAGCGTCAACAAGCTTCTTTCAGCGCAAAGCCTTCCAAAAGTCACATTTGAGCCGCCGAGTCTCGTGGAGTGCGAACATAAGGAGTTCGACATACACTTACGGCGTTATAGCCCAGGATGTCCAGCTTCTTCATCAGATCACTGATGACGATGTCCGGGGGAAAGGCGCAAGGAGCAATGTAAGGTGTTCTGGGACCTCGGGTTAAGGTTAGGGTTGCGAGGGACGCCTTACGTACGCTCACGCCCTCGGCCTCGCAGTAGATCTGCAAAGGGCTGAGGCCGTCTGGGAAACGGACTTGCAGAAACTTCAAGACGGGGGAGCGCCACTCCCTCTCCTGAAAGGCAGAGGCATGCATCCGTCCGTCCGTCCGTCCGTCCGTCACATCTCTGGCCTCAACACGCTTGTGCGAGTCTTCCCACCTCCAGCTCCAGGATGCGGAACTCAAGCAGTTCGTTTTGGTCTCGGATATCCTGGATGTGCTCTTTCAGACGCGCTTCTTCCGCCTCCATCCGCCTGACCTGAAAAGACAGTCAGACCTCATCTGCGGGGCTTCCCGACAGGTGTGACGCCAAGCGACTCCGCCCAGCGCCTTTCTTTCCGTCACCTTTTCGGCCAACTGCTGATTGCTCTGACGCAGCAGCTGCTTCTCCTCCACCCACTTGACATTCTAGAAGAGACAAACGCGTGGACAGCTTTGGAATGTTGTGTCATTTTCATCCACAAATTCTTTGGTTGACTGGAAAATGACATTTGCTTTTCTCCGCATTTTCCCAGCCACGTTCGGGGGGGGGGGGGGGGGGGGGGTTGGTCCAGTAATGCCAGACGGATGAGTGACTGAAGAATGTAGCTATTTTGTCTGAGAAAAAGGTGTGCTCATTGATGAGCTTACCTGTCCTTGTTGCTTCAGCGCTGACTCCAGATCTGCTACTCTGCTTTGATAGTGACCCATTTCTACCATCAGCTTTTCTCTGGTCTGAAAGGAGGAGGAGGGAGGCTCCTCCTCCTCCTTTCAGACCAGAGAACACCCGAGGCTGGGTGAGAACGGGGAGGCTGCGACCCGGCCGGGGGTTGCGGGAAGGGGCGCCACCTTGATCTCCTTCTCGGCGTCGTAGTCCCCTTCGCTGGTCTGGGCTAGCAGAGCGTAGGCTCGTTGCAGCGCTTGATATTCTTGCGTCAGCTGGCGGTAGCGAAGCTCCGCCTCTTCATGCACACACCAATGCAACACAGCACTAGTACCAGAATCAGTCAGACCGGCGACAAAGCACCCGCGACGCAAAGACGAGTCCGATTCCAGGCTGAAGAGGAATGTTTGGTGCCAATACGCTGGCAGAAATGGCGGGCTACCTCTTCGGGTTCCGTGTCGGGGGTTCTGTCGGTGTGAAAAGACAAGGACGATCCGTCCGAGTCCACCAACACGTCTTCGTCGTAGCCGTAAAATGTTTCGATGACCTGCGGGCGCGGAAGCGAACATCTCTCTGAACAAACTGAAGCGACACCTCACGATGAATCGACGAGAAGAACGATAGCGAGAAAAAGGCCATTTCATCTTGCGCAACACCAAGCAGCCGCAAACAAACAGACTCACCTTGCAGGACCTCACGCTTTGTTCCTCCTCAGAGATTCTCGACGTCGGTATCGTAGCAGCAAATCTCTCTCCTGTCGACACAAATAATCCGCCTTTGAGATTCTTTGGATGCAAAGGGAACGAACGGCTCCGGCGCAGAAACAAACGCGACTCACAATGACATTTCTGACATGAGCTCCTGTCTCCAGAGCCTGAAAAACACGTCACCGGCGATGATTGGAGGGACGCTCGTCTTTTCCAAAAGTGACAACTACAGGGTGTGTCAGGGTTTTCCAGATTATCTTTATCGTATCATTGTGTTGCTTTGACTTTGACTGCGACCTGTAATAAATAATATTATTTATCCCTTATTTATCCCTATCGCTTATCCCTTCCTACACAAAGTCGTAAAACACCCCTTGCTATGTTTTGACTAGGGGTCAAGGGCTTCCTCTATTCAATCCACTCTTACACCCACCCTGTTTCTCTTAATTAAAATGCTCGTGCAGGAGCCGAGAGTCAGACTTCATTCGTACAACGGATGGACTCTCCACCTGCAGGTGTCCAAAAGAACTTACTTGTCTCCCGTGTGGTTCTTGCAAAATAAGTTGGAGCGAGCGCAACTCTAACAGGGTGCATTTTGCCACTAGCTGCCTACGGACAATGACGTCGCGCTCGCGGCTCATGGTTGACGGGCTGAGCAGCCGGGCAAGTCCGTCGTTTTCAGCGCACAGCGAGTGGCAAAGGCGCTGACAAAACGGGAGCTTTGAGCTGCTGAAAACGGCAAAACAAGTCTAAAGCGTGTTCAAACGCGTGCGCACAATGCTCCTGCTTGAAAGGTCGGAATTTAAGGGGCCAATTTTTTGGATGGCGGCCGCCGGCCAAGCTTTGGACGGAAAAGGTTTCCTGGCGACAGCGAGCGAGCGCGGCGCTGCCGTACGTGCACCGAGTCGCCTGCCTGAAGACCTTGGACAAGTCGTCGATGATGTGCCGCTGCTCCACAACTTGAAGGAACTCCATTTCACCGTCCTGCTGGCCGCAACCGCGGTCCAGGTCATTGAGCGAACTAGGCCTTCTCTGTGGAACACAAATGCAGTGGACTCTGTTGGCACGCCGCCGTTGTCCGCGTCGACTTACCAAGCTTGCCATCTCCTCGTTCTCCTGGGTGACAAAGCGCACTTTGTTTTCAAGGCGACACAGCACCAGCGAGAGTTCTTCATTCTTCCTGCTCAGGCGTTTGTTTTTGTACAGGAGTGGCAGAAACTGGCTTTCTGTTTCTCTCAGTCGCTTTAGCTGCAAGCATGAAGTGCGGGATGTGAAAGACGCACAACACGCGGGCCAGAACGTATCCATTCCTTTTGCATCGGTTTGAACGGAATCGTGGCTTTGGCTCCCAATAAAAGACATCTACCAGGCAACCGACTCGCCGCGCCGCTCAACTAATAAGCAAGCGCAATGGGTGCCTCGCTGGATGGCGCGCATCAAACGTAGCGCAAACCTTCAAGCGTGCCGTCAATAAATTACCAGTTCATTGCGCTCTTCAGAAAGCAGGGCGTTTCGATCCTCCAGTTTCCTGATGACTGCGCTGAGCTCAGCGATTTTCAGATGAAACCGTCGCGTGTCCCGATCCTCCTGAGACTGAAAACGCCCCGCAACACACACACACAAGCACTCGTTCAAAGTTCAAAACTGTTTTTGTGCTACCTTCCTCCAGCAACGAACTAAGTCATGCGTACTGCAAGTGTGTGATGAGGTGGCTTACGCAATGAAGAGGATTGCTAGTAGCGGCGTTGACCCCACTTCCAGGGTAGTTTAGGCCCGCCCTTTGGGAATCCCTCAGGGCAGCGATCTGCTGCTCGGCAGCCTGAGTCTGCAGCTGAAGGCGGTGGACGTGGCCGGCCCCAGGGCTTCATCCAAAACACTAACCGCTCTGTCTTTCAGCTTGATCTCATCCGTCTGGATGTACAAACGGGGAGCGCTCAGGCAGGCGGGCAAACTCATTTGCCAGAATTGTGACAAAAACAAAGAGAGCAACCGGCCAATTTTTTTCTTGAATCGACTAGAACACCTTTGCTGTGACAAAAGCGAAGCGAGCAACCGGACATTTTCTTCTTGTGAAATAGAATAGAATAGAATGCCTTAGGTGTCATTGCACTGCAGGTATACAACGAAATTGGGAACATAGCCACGCACCGCGCATCTGATCAGTCCTACCAGTCGGCGGATCTCCCTCTCGCAGTCTCTCTTGGTTCGGCTCAGCTCCTCCCGATGCTGGTGATGAGCCGATCGGAGCTCGGCCGCTCGGGACTGCCAGGCCTGCTGGGCCGCTGCCAGGGCTTCTTCCGCGCTCCTGGTGGAGGCGACACCGCTCGGTCTCCCGACACCGCCGCGTCTCCTCCACCTCCGCCAGCAAAGCGCCCCCCCTCCTCACCTGAGCAGACATTGCGCCACACCGGGCCGTTGAGACCGCAACGGAGCGCCGCGACGCTTACTGGGGACAAGCTACACAATACGGTAGCGGCCGCATCGAAGCCCGACGTGGCGTGCGGATAGTCAGACACGGATAGAGCGGATCACCTTGTCCATGGAGCCGTCCCTCAGGCTGAGGACCAAGGCATTCAGTCGCTGGATCTCTCCATCTTTGATTTTGATCACTCTCATCAGCTCCATTTCATGCTGCCGCAGTAATGTCTCCCTGGTAATGGCTAACTCTTTCTGCTTCTCCTCATGGAGTTTGCTTTTGAGTTCCGTCATGGCGGCGGTGGCACGGTGGTGCTCCGCCCGCAGGTCCTGACTTCTCTCTCTCTCCAGACAGCTGACCTGACATGACTTAGACTTAGACAAACTTTATTGTCATCTTGTCTGCACATGGTGCATACAAAACGAAATTCCGTTGCATACGTCTTACAACAAAGTAGTGATATTGCAGTTGAATAGAAGTAACATATCCTATGAAAATATATATATATACATATATACTA
Organism: Syngnathus floridae; assembly: GCF_059516105.1. Lineage (NCBI taxonomy): Eukaryota > Metazoa > Chordata > Actinopteri > Syngnathiformes > Syngnathidae > Syngnathus > Syngnathus floridae. The sequence goes on from NW_028284053.1 coordinate 925,877, forward strand.
TATATATATATATATATATATATTAAAAATAAGTATAAAGTGCAGCAGTGATAATTATGCAATAGTGCAAGTAGGCAAAACAGTATTCAAGAGTGTGCAGAGGAATGCTAAACCATGTATTAAACTTCTATTTAAAGGGTTTATACAAGTTCAGTAAAGTTGGTAGTGCGAGATAGTGCAAGATAGAGGTCCGTAGTGTCATAAAGTACAGTTCTGTGAATGTGTGATGCAGAGTTCAGTTTAGAGCTCAACAGTTCTAGTGTTCAACAGTCTGATGACAGCAGGGAAAAAGCTGTTGCAGAACCTGGTGGACCTGCAGCGGATGCTGCAAACCTCTTCCCAGAGGGCAGCAGGGAGAACAGTCCATGGTGGGGGTGTGATGGGTCATTGATGATGTTACGGGCACGGGACATGCAGCGCTGAGATGAAATGTCCTGAATGGAGGGAAGAGGAGCCCCTATGATCCTCTCTGCTGTCCTCACCACTCTCCTCACGTTCTTCCAATCGGAGGCGGTGCAGCCTCCACACCACACAGAGAGACAGCTTGTCAGAATGCTCTCTATGGTGCTCCTGTAGAACGTCCTCATGATGGGTGGGGGCAGGTGGGCTCTCCTCATCCTCCGCAGGAAGTACAAGCGCTTCTGTGCCCTCTTGACCAGTGCCGTAGTGTTCATAGTCCAGGTGAGGTCTTCTGTGATGTGGACCCCCAGGAATTTGGTGGTGCTGACCACCTCCACAGCTGAGCTGTTGATGATCAGTGGAGCGTGGTGAGGCTGTTTTTTCCTGAAGTCGACGATGATCTCCTTCATCTTCTCCTCATTCAGGATCAGGCTGTTTTCTCTGCACCAGCCCACCAGCTGCTCCACCTCCTCTCTGTAGTCCAGGTCGTTGTTGTCTCTGATGAGCCCCACCACCGTTGTGTCGTCTGCTGACTTCACGATGTGATTGGTGGTGAACCTGAGGACGCAGTCGTGTGTCATCAGGGTGCACAGCAGGGGGCTCAGGACGCAGCCCTGAAGGGAGCCTGTGCTGAGGGTGATGACATCAGAGGTGTTCTGTCCGACCCGGACTGACTGAGGTCTGTTGGTGAGGAAGTCTAGCAGCCAGTTGCGAAGGGGGGTGTTGAAGCCCAGGTGTTCCAATTTTCCTACCAGATGCTGTGGGATGATGGTGTTAAACGCTGAGCTGAAGTCCAGGAACAGCCTCCGCACATGGGTGTTCTTCTCCTCCAGGTGAGCCAGGCTCAGGTGAAGAACGGAGGAGATGGCGTCCTGAGTGGAGCGGTTTTGCCGGTCGGCAAACTGGAACGGGTCAAATAATAGGGGGAGTCTGGAAACGATGTGACCTTTAAGCAGCCTTTCGAAGCACTTCATCATAACCGGAGTCAGTGCAACAGGCCGGTAATCATTAAATGAGGTGATTTGAGGTTTCTTCGGCACCGGAATGATGGAGGCAGTCTTAAAGCACGCCGGCACTGTGGCTTGGCCCAGCGAGGTGTTAAAAATGTCTGTGATGACCCCAGCCAGATGACTTGCACATTCCCTGAACACACGCCCAGGAATGTTGTCGGGGCCAGGGGCCTTACAGGGGTTGACTCTCCTCAGGGTCTTCAACACATCGGCGGAGTCAAGGCAGAGTACCTCCTCTTCCTGATGGGGGACAGTTTTAACTGCTGGAGTGCCGTTTAGTGCCTCGAACCTCCCAAAGAAGTTATTTAGACCATTTAGAAAGTCAGCATCAACTACACCCACCGGGGGGGGGGGAGGGTGAGTTGTAGTCTGTAATCGCCCGTATGCCTTGCCACATACTCCTGATGTTTTTGACGTCGTGGAAACGATCCTGAAATTTTCGACTGCGGTCTCGCTTCGCTATCCTGATGGCACGGTTCAAGTTGGCTCTCGCTGTCCTCAGTGTCTCCTTGTCGCCAGACTTGAAGGCAGAGTTCCGCGCTCGTAGCGTTTGACGTACCTCCTCAGTCATCCAGGGTCGTTGGTTGCCCCGGGTGATGATATTCTTAGTGGTGCTGACGTCCTCGGTGCATTTGTTGATGTAGGCTGACACAGTCATGGCACACGCATGTCTAATCTACATCGGGAAAACTGGGAGGGAGGGAGGCAGGCAGGGAGGCAGGCAGGGAGGCAGGCAGGGAGGCAGGCAGTGTCTGTCTGTTGAGGTTTTCACCTTGTTCTTCTCCTGCTGAAGTTCTAACTGGACGTCCATCAGTTTGGTTCTCAGCTCGTCATTGGCGGCCTGAAGGGCGTCCGTTCGCTCCGCCTTGGCCCGCCCTGCCGGAGCTCGTTTGGACATCTCTTACTCGAGTCTCGCCCGGTCGTCAGTCAGAGATCACAACATTTGTACCTGGAGAGCACAAACGCAGCGCTGTTTTCCACTGGCTTCGAACTCAACTTCAATCGGTACCGTAACTTACAACATCATAAACATAGAACTAGCTTGACTTATTCATTGAATAAATGCATTTGGTTCTTCAAAACTGCATCACGCAACATAGCGTGACCGAGACGGCCGTTATCCACCTGCGTGAAGTTATTTGGTGAAATGAATGAGATGTTTAAGACACCATCGTTCTGTCTCTATGTAGATGAAGGTAAATAATCGATTGCTGAAGGTCCAAAGGTGTTGTGATAAACAAATAAACATATTAGTGATTAGTGACATATTTGTGATAAACATATTAGGCAGGATAATCACATATGTTAACGTGACTGCCCACACTGTATTTATTTATGGTTATTTGTTAAATCGAGTACTGTTAGACATGAAATAGGAAGTGTTTAACATAAATGGAAGACGAAAGGGGTACTCACCATTGTAGCTCCTGCTGGTCAATGATACGAGCCTCTTCTTGCAGTGGAAAACATACAGCCAACAAACACCGTGGAACCTAAAGGAATGAAATTAAACATTAACATTTAGCCTCAACCAACATTCACAGATACAACGCAACGCAAACTACACAAACGTAAATCTTTTTAAACACAATGAGTTGTACTTACCGTGTACGCTCTAGACGGTCCACTTGCAAGCAGAAAATAAAGATATTTCTGTTGATAATCGTCGTGTTTGTATCCGGTGTCTCGCTCAAGGCCATTGCGCCCACAGATTTGAATTTTGGTGAGAGTTCAGCCTATTGACGTCATTTCCGCGGTGTAATACCCGCATATCTGAAACGGCAAAGTTAAGAGTAGAGTTAAATAAAGTTTTTAGTCAACGCAATAATTTACAACCGTTGACCAGTCGAAATAATCGTCGAAATTTGGCGTCTGTGGCTGGAAGCAGACGCCGAGTTCGACATTCCTCCCAAACGCCACACTCCCTCGCTTTTCAGGGCTAAAAAAAAACAGTTGTAATTACCTTGTACGCTCTAGACGGTCAAGTTGCAAGCTGAAAACAAAAATATTTGCCTTGTTAGTCATCGTGTTACTAACCGCTGTGTCTTGTTTGCCAGAACTGCCGCTTTCCTACTTCCTGTTGCAAGCCACGCCCACGGATTATAATTTTGCCGTGAGTTCCGCCTATTGACGTCATGTCCGCGTCACATGACTGCGACGTAATATTATCTAAAACTGTTTGTGCGGTATTGTGTTGTTCTGTGCGGTATTGTGTTATTCTGTGCGGCGTCGTGTTGTTCTGTGCGGCGTCGTGTTGTTCAGTGCGACGTCGTGTTGTTCAGTGCGGCATGGTGTTGTTCAGTGCGGCATGGTGTTGTTCAGTGCGGCATGGTGTTGTTCAGTGCGGCATAATGTTGTTCAGTGCGGCATAATGTTGTTCAGTGCGGCATGGTGTTGTTCAGTGCGGCATGGTGTTGTTCAGTGCGGCATGGTGTTGTTCAGTGCGGCATAATGTTGTTCAGTGCGCCATAATGTTGTTCAGTGCGGCATGGTGTTGTTCAGTGCGGGATGGTGTTGTTCAGTGCAGGATGGTGTTGTTCAGTGCGGCATGGTGTTGTTCAATGCGGCATGGTGTTGTTCAGTGCGGGATGGTGTTGTTCAGTGCGGCATGGTGTTGTTCAGTAGGGCATAATGTTGTTCAGTGCGGCATGGTGTTGTTCAGTGCGGCATGGTGTTGTTCAGTGCGGCATGGTGTTGTTCAGTGCGGCATGGTGTTGTTCAGTGCGGCATGGTGTTGTTCAGTGCGGCATGGTGTTGTTCAGTCCGGGATGGTGTTGTTCAATGCGGGATCGTGTTGTTCAGTGCGGGGTGGTGTTGTTCAGTGCGGGATGGTGTTGTTCAGTGCGGCATGGTGTTGTTCAATGCGGCATGGTGTTGTTCAGTGCGGGATGGTGTTGTTCATTGCGGCATGGTGTTGTTCAGTGCGGCATGGTGTTGTTCAGTGCGGCATGGTGTTGTTCAGTGCGGCATGGTGTTGTTCAGTGCGGCATAATGTTGTTCAGTGCGGCATGGTGTTGTTCAGTGTGGAAAGGTGTTGTTCAGTGCAGGATGGTGTTGTTCAGTGCGGCATGGTGTTGTTCAATGCAGGATCGTGTTGTTCAGTGCAGCATAATGTTGTTCAGTGCAGCATGGTGTTGTTCAGTGCGGCATGGTGTTGTTCAATGCGGCATGGTGTTGTTCACTGCGGGATGGTGTTGTTCAATGCGGGATCATGTTGTTCAGTGCGGCATAATGTTGTTCAGTGCAGCATGGTGTTGTTCAGTGCGGCATGGTGTTGTTCAGTGCGACATAATGTTGTTTAGTGCGGCATAATGTTGTTCAGTGCGGCATAATGTTGTTCAGTGCGGCATGGTGTTGTTCAGTGCGGCATGGTGTTGTTCAGTGCGGCATGGTGTTGTTCAGTGCAGGATGGTGTTGTTCAGTGCGGCATGGTGTTGTTCAATGCGGCATGGTGTTGTTCAGTGCGGAATGGTGTTGTTCAGTGCAGGATGGTGTTGTTCAGTGCGGCATGGTGTTGTTCAGTGCGGAATGGTGTTGTTCAGTGCGGCATGGTGTTGTTCAGTGCGGCATGGTGTTGTTCAGTGCAGGATGGTGTTGTTCAATGCGGGATCGTGTTGTTCAGTGCGGCATGGTGTTGTTCAGTGCGGCATGGTGTTGTTCAGTGCGGCATAATGTTGTTCAGTGCGGCATGGTGTTGTTCAGTGCGGCATGGTGTTGTTCAGTGCGGCATGGTGTTGTTCAGTGCGGCATGGTGTTGTTCAGTGCGGCATAATGTTGTCCAGTGCGCCATAATGTTGTTCAGTGCGGCATGGTGTTGTTTAGTGCGGGATGGTGTTGTTCAGTGCAGGATGGTGTTGTTCAGTGCGGCATGGTGTTGTTCAATGCGGCATGGTGTTGTTCAGTGCGGGATGGTGTTGTTCAGTGCGGCATGGTGTTGTTCAGTGCGGCATAATGTTGTTCAGTGCGGCATGGTGTTGTTCAGTGCGGCATAATGTTGTTCAGTGCGGCATGGTGTTGTTCAGTGCGGCATGGTGTTGTTCAGTGCGGCATGGTGTTGTTCAGTGCGGAATGGTGTTGTTCAGTGCGGCATGGTGTTGTTCAGTGCGGGATGGTGGTGTTCAATGCGGGATCGTGTTGTTCAGTGCGGGGTGGTGTTGTTCAGTGCAGGATGGTGTTGTTCAGTGCAGGATGGTGTTGTTCAGTGCGGCATGGTGTTGTTCAATGCAGGATCGTGTTGTTCAGTGCAGCATAATGTTGTTCAGTGCAGCATGGTGTCGTTCAGTGCGGCATGGTGTTGTTCAATGCGGCATGGTGTTGTTCAGTGCGGGATGGTGTTGTTCAGTGCGGCATGGTGTTTTTCAGTGCGGCATAATGTTGTTCAGTGCGGCATGGTGTTGTTCAGTGCGGCATGGTGTTGTTCAGTGCGACATAATGTTGTTCAGTGCGGCATAATGTTGTTCAGTGCGGCATGGTGTTGTTCAGTGCGGCATGGTGTTGTTCAGTGCGGCATGGTGTTGTTCAGTGCGGCATGGTGTTGTTCAGTGCAGGATGGTGTTCAGTGCAGGATGGTGTTGTTCAATGCGGCATGGTGTTGTTCAGTGCGGGATGGTGTTGTTCAGTGCAGGATGGTGTTGTTCAGTGCGGCATGGTGTTGTTCAGTGCGGAATGGTGTTGTTCAGTGCGGCATGGTGTTGTTCAGTGCGGCATGGTGTTGTTCAGTGCAGGATGGTGTTGTTCAATGCGGGATGGTGTTGTTCAGTGCGGGATGGTGTTGTTCAGTGCAGGATGGTGTTGTTCAGTGCGGCATGGTGTTGTTCAATGCGGCATGGTGTTGTTCAGTGCAGCGTAATGTTGTTCAGTGCGGCATGGTGTTGTTCAGTGCGGAATGGTGTTGTTCAGTGCGGCATGGTGTTGTTCAGTGCAGGATGGTGTTGTTCAGTGCGGCATGGTGTTGCTCAGTGCGGCATGGTGTTGTTCAGTGCGGGATGGTGTTGTTCATTGCGGCATGGTGTTGTTCAGTGCGGCATGGTGTTGTTCAGTGCGGCATGGTGTTGTTCAGTGCGGCATAATGTTGTTCAGTGCGGCATGGTGTTGTTCAGTGCGGCATGGTGTTGTTCAGTGCGGGGTGGTGTTGTTCAGTGCGGGATGGTGTTGTTCAGTGCGGCATGGTGTTGTTCAGTGCGGCATGGTGTTGTTCAGTGCGGCATAATGTTGTTCAGTGCGGCATAATGTTGTTCAGTGCGGGATGGTGTTGTTCATTGCGGCATGGTGTTGTTCAGTGCGGCATGGTGTTGTTCAGTGCGGCATGGTGTTGTTCAGTGCGGGATGGTGTTGTTCAGTGCAGGATGGTGTTGTTCAGTGCGGCATGGTGTTGTTCAGTGCGGCATGGTGTTGTTCATTTCGGCATAATGTTGTTCAGTGCGGCATAATGTTGTTTAGTGCGGCATGGTGTTGTTCAGTGCGGGATGGTGTTGTTCAGTGCGTTATAATGTTGTTCAGTGCGGCATGGTGTTGTTCAGTGCGGCATGGTGTTGTTCAGTGCGGCATGGTGTTGTTCAGTGCGGCATAATGTTGTTCAGTGCGGCATAATGTTGTTCAGTGCGGCATGGTGTTGTTCAGTGCGGGATGGTGTTGTTCAGTGCGGGATGGTTTTGTTCAGTGCGGCATGGTGTTCAATGCGGAATGGTGTTGTTCAGTGCAGGATGGTGTTGTTCAGTGCGGCATGGTGTTGTTCAGTGCAGCATAATGTTGTTCAGTGCGGCATGGTGTTGTTCAGTGCGGCATGGTGTTGTTCAGTGCGGCATGGTGTTGTTCAGTGCGGCATAATGTTGTTCAGTGCGGCATGGTGTTGTTCAGTGCGGCATGGTGTTGTTCAGTGCGGCATAATGTTCAGTGCGGCATAATGTTGTTCAGTGCGGCATGGTGTTCAGTGCGGGATGGTGTCTTTCAGTGCGGCATGGTGTCGTTCAGTGCGGCATGGTGTCTTTCAGTGCGGCATGGTGTCGTTCAGTGAGGCATGGTGTTGTTCAGTGCGGCATGGTGTTGTTTAGTGCGGCATGGTGTTGTTCAGTGCGGGATGGTGTTGTTCAGTGTGGCATGGTGTTCAGTGCGGCATGGTGTTGTTCAGTGCGGTATCGTGTTGTTCAGTGCGGTATCGTGTTTCTCAGTGCGGTATCGTGTTGTTCAGTGCAGTATCGTTGTGTTGTTCGTATTGTGTTTAACACTTAGCCTCTAACACTTAGCCTCTAACACTTAGCCTCTAGCATCTAGAAGGTAAATAAATAGGAAGGAAGGACTCACCGGTGACGTCTTCGCCCACGTCCAAGCGTTGTACTTTGTATTTTCATCCTTCTGACAGTGGAAAACATAGCCAACAAACACCGTGGAACCTAAACGAATGAAAGAAAACTATCATTTGGCCACAACCAACATTCACAGATACAACACAATGTGACGTGCGGGGTTGAGGTTAAAGGTTGAGTGAAGGGCCCTCGTTTTAAACTACTTTTTTGAAAAGGATTGGGAACAAGTAAGACGTATTTAATTTATTTAATGGGAAGTAGTAAGAGCTATTGAATTTAATCTATGTATTATATTCTATTGTATTGTATTCTGTTGTATTCTTTTGGATTGTATTCACACTAACCCCACTAAAACTTCAGCCCACAAAAACTCGCCTCTGGCGCCTAGCCTCTGGCACTTAGCCTCTAACACTTAGCCTTTAACACTTAGCCTTTAACACTTAGCCTTTAACACTTAGCCTTTAACACTTAGCCTAGAAGGTGAATAAATAGGGTTAAAGGTTGAGTGAAGGGACCTCGTTTTAAACTACTTTTTTGTAAAGGAGTGGGAACAAGTAAGACGTATTTAATTTATTTAATGGGAAGTAGTAAGACTTATTAAATTTATTTAATCTACTTTTCTTCCCAGGCAAAATTTGATGTGCTGCAATTCCAAATTTCCAAAGTGAATGAAGGAATGAAGTCCTTTAAATTATGATTTTGTATAAATACTAGGCATTAACACAAAATCGACGGCACAAAATGGGCAGACTTTACTTGTTTGAAAAGGACTGGTTACAAGACAGACTTTTTTAATTTATTTAATGGGAAGAAGACTTATTTAGTTTAATTGATCTATTTTTGTTCCCTGGCAAAATTCGATTTGCTGCAATTCCAAATTTCCAAAGTGAATGAAGGAAAGAAGTCGTTTAAATTATGATTTTGTTTAAATACTAGGCATAGACACAAAATCTACGGCACAAAATGGGCAGACTTTACTTGTTTGAAGAGGACTGGTTACAAGACAGACTTTTCTGATTTATTTAATGGGAAGAAGACTTATTTAGTTTATTTAATCTATTTTTGTTCCCTGGCAAAATTGGATTTGCTGAAATTGTATTTTGCCAAATCTTGCCTTGAGACCTGATAGGAAGTATTAAACGCTTAGTTAAATCAATACAAGTTGGTAATAAGAGCGAGTAATGTTGGTTGAACCGATGAATGAAGGTTGAAAGCAATTTAAATTATGACTTTGTATAAATACTAGATATTAACAGAACATCTACTGCGCGAAATGGGCAGAGTTTACTTGTTTGAGAAGGAGTGGCTTATTCAAAACTAAGATTTATTTAATCTGTTTGTTCCCAGGCAAAATTGGATGTGATGCAATTCCAAATTTCACCACATGATGGTGCCCAATTTTGACTTCATAGGACATATTAAACACTTAGCTTGTTATTATGTTCAAGGTAATCAGATTTGTTTATTATTCTAATGGCCTCTTCAAAACTATTCTGGATTACTACTTTGGATCTATTCTACATTACTTGGCAACAACATACTCTGTAACAGATTAGGCAGTATAATCATATCTGTTAACTTGAGAGTGCCCACACTCAATCTACTTATCGTGATGTGTTAAATCAATTACTGTTAGACATTATTTGTCTGATAATCTACCAAATCTTTGAATTGAAGAATTTGTGATTTAATTAATAGCTTGTTGTTATGTTAAGGGTAATCAGACTTGTATATAATTCTAATGGCCTTCTTTTGAAAACTATTCTGAATTACAACTTTGGATCTTATATTACTTTGCAACAATCTACTCCGTGACAGATTAGGCAGTATAATCACATATGTTAACTTCAGTGCCCACACTGTATTTATTTATGGTTATTTGTTAAATCAAGTACTGTTAGACATGAAATAGGAAGTGTTTAACATAAATGTTATGGCTACTCACCATTGTAGCTCGCTCCTGGTCAATGATACGAGCCTCTTCTTGCAGTGGAAAACTTGCAGCCAACAAACACCGTGGAACCTAAAGGAATGAAATTAAACATTAACATTTCGCCTCGACCAATTTTCACACGTACAACGCAACGCGGCTACACTTCTGCTATTACAAACGTAAATCTCCTTAAACACAATGAGTGTTACTTACCGTGTACGCTCTAGACGGTCCAGTTGCAAGCAGAAAATAAAGATATTTCTGTTGATAATCGTCGCTGCTCAGTGGCTCACGGCCATCGCGCCAACAGATTTGAATTTTGGCGGAGGTTCGGGCAATTACGTCATATCCACGGCACATGACTGCGACGTAATACCCGCTTATCTGAAACGGCAGTTAAAAGTAGAGTTACATCAAGTTTTCTTGGAACCTAAACGAATGAAAGAAAACTATCATTTGGCCACAACCAACATTCACAGATACAACACAACGTGCGGGGTTGGGGTTAAAGATTGAGTGAAGGGCCCTCGTTTTAAACTACTGTTTTGAAAAGGAGTGGGAACAAGTAAGACGTATTTAATTTATTTAATGGGAAGTAGTAAGACTTATTAAATTTATTTAATCTACTTTTCTTCCCAGGCAAAATTTGATGTGCTGCAATTCCAAATTTCCAAAGTGAATGAAGGAATGAAGTCCTTTAAATTATGATTTTGTATAAATACTAGGCATTAACACAAAATCGACGGCACAAAATGGGCAGACTTTACTTGTTTGAAAAGGACTGGTTACAAGACAGACTTTTTTAATTTATTTAATGGGAAGAAGACTTATTTAGTTTAATTGATCTATTTTTGTTCCCTGCCAAAATTCGATTTGCTGCAATTCCAAATTTCCAAAGTGAATGAAGGAAAGAAGTCGTTTAAATTATGATTTTGTTTAAATACTAGGCATAGACACAAAATCTACGGCACAAAATGGGCAGACTTTACTTGTTTGAAGAGGACTGGTTACAAGACAGACTTTTCTGATTTATTTAATGGGAAGAGGACTTATTTAGTTTATTTAATCTATTTTTGTTCCCTGGCAAAATTGGATTTGCTGAAATTGTATTTTGCCAAATCTCGATTTGAGACCTGATAGGAAGTATTAAACGCTTAGTTAAATCAATACAAGTTGGTAATAAGAGCGAGTAATGTTGGTTGAACCGATGAATGAAGGTTGAAAGCAATTTAAATTATGACTTTGTATAAATACTAGATATTAACAGAACATCTACTGCGCAAAATGGGCAGAGTTTACTTGTTTGAGAAGGAGTGGCTTATTCAAAACTAAGATTTATGTAATCTGTTTGTTCCCAGGCAAAATTGGATGTGATGCAATTCCAAATTTCACCACATGATGGTGCCCAATTTTGACTTCATAGGACATATTAAACACTTAGCTTGTTATTATGTTCAAGGTAATCAGATTTGTTTATCATTCTAATGGCCTCTTCAAAACTATTCTGGATTACTACTTTGGATCTATTCTACATTACTTGGCAACAACATACTCTGTAACAGATTAGGCAGTATAATCACATATGTTAACTTGAGAGTGCCCACACTCAATCTACTTATCGTGATGTGTTAAATCAATTACTGTTAGACATTATTTGTCTGATAATCTACCAAATCTTTGAATTGAAGAATTTGTGATTTAATTAATAGCTTGTTCAGGGTAATCAGACTTGTATATAATTCTAATGGCCTTCTTTTGAAAACTATTCTGAATTACAACTTTGGATCTTATATTACTTTGCAACAATCTACTCCGTGACAGATTAGGCAGTATAATCACATATGTTAACTTCAGTGCCCACACTGTATTTATTTATGGTTATTTGTTAAATCAAGTACTGTTAGACATGAAATAGGAAGTGTTTAACATAAATGTTATGGCTACTCACCATTGTAGCTCGCTCCTGGTCAATGATACGAGCCTCTTCTTGCAGTGGAAAACTTGCAGCCAACAAACACCGTGGAACCTAAAGGAATGAAATTAAACATTAACATTTCGCCTCGACCAATTTTCACACGTACAACGCAACGCGGCTACACTTCTGCTATTACAAACGTAAATCTCCTTAAACACAATGAGTGTTACTTACCGTGTACGCTCTAGACGGTCCAGTTGCAAGCAGAAAATAAAGATATTTCTGTTGATAATCGTCGCTGCTCAGTGGCTCACGGCCATCGCGCCAACAGATTTGAATTTTGGCGGAGGTTCGGGCAATTACGTCATATCCACGGCACATGACTGCGACGTAATACCCGCTTATCTGAAACGGCAGTTAAAAGTAGAGTTACATCAAGTTTTCTTGGAACCTAAACGAATGAAAGAAAAGTATCATTTGGCCACAACCAACATTCACAGATACAACACAACGTGCGGGGTTGGGGTTAAAGATTGAGTGAAGGGCCCTCGTTTTAAACTACTGTTTTGAAAAGGAGTGGGAACAAGTAAGACGTATTTAATTTATTTAATGGGAAGTAGTAAGACTTATTAAATTTATTTAATCTACTTTTCTTCCCAGGCAAAATTTGATGTGCTGCAATTCCAAATTTCCAAAGTGAATGAAGGAATGAAGTCCTTTAAATTATGATTTTGTATAAATACTAGGCATTAACACAAAATCGACGGCACAAAATGGGCAGACTTTACTTGTTTGAAAAGGACTGGTTACAAGACAGACTTTTTTAATTTATTTAATGGGAAGAAGACTTATTTAGTTTAATTGATCTATTTTTGTTCCCTGCCAAAATTCGATTTGCTGCAATTCCAAATTTCCAAAGTGAATGAAGGAAAGAAGTCGTTTAAATTATGATTTTGTTTAAATACTAGGCATAGACACAAAATCTACGGCACAAAATGGGCAGACTTTACTTGTTTGAAGAGGACTGGTTACAAGACAGACTTTTCTGATTTATTTAATGGGAAGAGGACTTATTTAGTTTATTTAATCTATTTTTGTTCCCTGGCAAAATTGGATTTGCTGAAATTGTATTTTGCCAAATCTCGATTTGAGACCTGATAGGAAGTATTAAACGCTTAGTTAAATCAATACAAGTTGGTAATAAGAGCGAGTAATGTTGGTTGAACCGATGAATGAAGGTTGAAAGCAATTTAAATTATGACTTTGTATAAATACTAGATATTAACAGAACATCTACTGCGCAAAATGGGCAGAGTTTACTTGTTTGAGAAGGAGTGGCTTATTCAAAACTAAGATTTATGTAATCTGTTTGTTCCCAGGCAAAATTGGATGTGATGCAATTCCAAATTTCACCACATGATGGTGCCCAATTTTAACTTCATAGGACATATTAAACACTTAGCTTGTTATTATGTTCAAGGTAATCAGATTTGTTTATCATTCTAATGGCCTCTTCAAAACTATTCTGGATTACTACTTTGGATCTATTCTACATTACTTGGCAACAACATACTCTGTAACAGATTAGGCAGTATAATCACATATGTTAACTTGAGAGTGCCCACACTCAATCTACTTATCGTGATGTGTTAAATCAATTACTGTTAGACATTATTTGTCTGATAATCTACCAAATCTTTGAATTGAAGAATTTGTGATTTAATTAATAGCTTGTTCAGGGTAATCAGACTTGTATATAATTCTAATGGCCTTCTTTTGAAAACTATTCTGAATTACAACTTTGGATCTTATATTACTTTGCAACAATCTACTCCGTGACAGATTAGGCAGTATAATCACATATGTTAACTTCAGTGCCCACACTGTATTTATTTATGGTTATTTGTTAAATCAAGTACTGTTAGACATGAAATAGGAAGTGTTTAACATAAATGTTATGGCTACTCACCATTGTAGCTCGCTCCTGGTCAATGATACGAGCCTCTTCTTGCAGTGGAAAACTTGCAGCCAACAAACACCGTGGAACCTAAAGGAATGAAATTAAACATTAACATTTCGCCTCGACCAATTTTCACACGTACAACGCAACGCGGCTACACTTCTGCTATTACAAACGTAAATCTCCTTAAACACAATGAGTGTTACTTACCGTGTACGCTCTAGACGGTCCAGTTGCAAGCAGAAAATAAAGATATTTCTGTTGATAATCGTCGCTGCTCAGTGGCTCACGGCCATCGCGCCAACAGATTTGAATTTTGGCGGAGGTTCGGGCAATTACGTCATATCCGCGGCATTTGACTGCGACGTAATACCCGCTTATCTGAAACGGCAGTTAAAAGTAGAGTTACATCAAGTTTTCTTGGAACCTAAACGAATGAAAGAAAACTATCATTTGGCCACAACCAACATTCACAGATACAACACAACGTGCGGGGTTGAGGTTAAAGATTGAGTGAAGGGCCCTCGTTTTAAACTACTGTTTTGAAAAGGAGTGGGAACAAGTAAGACGTATTTAATTTATTTAATGGGAAGTAGTAAGACTTATTAAATTTATTTAATCTACTTTTCTTCCCAGGCAAAATTTGATGTGCTGCAATTCCAAATTTCCAAAGTGAATGAAGGAATGAAGTCCTTTAAATTATGATTTTGTATAAATACTAGGCATTAACACAAAATCGACGGCACAAAATGGGCAGACTTTACTTGTTTGAAAAGGACTGGTTACAAGACAGACTTTTTTAATTTATTTAATGGGAAGAAGACTTATTTAGTTTAATTGATCTATTTTTGTTCCCTGCCAAAATTCGATTTGCTGCAATTCCAAATTTCCAAAGTGAATGAAGGAAAGAAGTCGTTTAAATTATGATTTTGTTTAAATACTAGGCATAGACACAAAATCTACGGCACAAAATGGGCAGACTTTACTTGTTTGAAGAGGACTGGTTACAAGACAGACTTTTCTGATTTATTTAATGGGAAGAGGACTTATTTAGTTTATTTAATCTATTTTTGTTCCCTGGCAAAATTGGATTTGCTGAAATTGTATTTTGCCAAATCTCGATTTGAGACCTGATAGGAAGTATTAAACGCTTAGTTAAATCAATACAAGTTGGTAATAAGAGCGAGTAATGTTGGTTGAACCGATGAATGAAGGTTGAAAGCAATTTAAATTATGACTTTGTATAAATACTAGATATTAACAGAACATCTACTGCGCAAAATGGGCAGAGTTTACTTGTTTGAGAAGGAGTGGCTTATTCAAAACTAAGATTTATGTAATCTGTTTGTTCCCAGGCAAAATTGGATGTGATGCAATTCCAAATTTCACCACATGATGGTGCCCAATTTTGACTTCATAGGACATATTAAACACTTAGCTTGTTATTATGTTCAAGGTAATCAGATTTGTTTATCATTCTAATGGCCTCTTCAAAACTATTCTGGATTACTACTTTGGATCTATTCTACATTACTTGGCAACAACATACTCTGTAACAGATTAGGCAGTATAATCACATATGTTAACTTGAGAGTGCCCACACTCAATCTACTTATCGTGATGTGTTAAATCAATTACTGTTAGACATTATTTGTCTGATAATCTACCAAATCTTTGAATTGAAGAATTTGTGATTTAATTAATAGCTTGTTCAGGGTAATCAGACTTGTATATAATTCTAATGGCCTTCTTTTGAAAACTATTCTGAATTACAACTTTGGATCTTATATTACTTTGCAACAATCTACTCGGTGACAGATTAGGCAGTATAATCACATATGTTAACTTCAGTGCCCACACTGTATTTATTTATGGTTATTTGTTAAATCAAGTACTGTTAGACATGAAATAGGAAGTGTTTAACATAAATGTTATGGCTACTCACCATTGTAGCTCGCTCCTGGTCAATGATATGAGCCTCTTCTTGCAGTGGAAAACTTGCAGCCAACAAACACCGTGGAACCTAAAGGAATGAAATTAAACATTAACATTTCGCCCGGACCAACATTCACACGTACAACGCAACGCGGCTACACTTCTGCTATTACAAACGTAAATCTCCTTAAACACAACGAGTGTTACTTACCGTGTACGCTCTAGGCAAAATTGGATGTGATGCAATTCCAAATCTATCTGAAACGGCAGTTAAAAGTAGAGTTACATCAAGTTTTCTTTTTTAATCAACACAATCATTTACAACCGTTGACCAGAAAGAATCGTCGAAATTCGACGTCCCCCACAAACGCCACGCTCACTCGCTTTTCAGGGCAACAAAAGTACTTCTTTTTAAAAACGATGAGTTGTACTTACCGTGTACGCTCTGGACGGTCCAGTTGCAAGCAGAAAATAAAAATATTTCTCTTGTTAGTCGTTTGTTACCATCCGCTGTGTCTTTGTCAACATCGCCGCCATTTTCCTACTTCCTGCTGCGAGCCACGCCCACGGATTTAAATTTGGGCGGAAGCTCTTTCCATTGGCGTCGTTTTCGCGTATAGCAAATCCGATTGGTTGGGAAGGGGGCACGGTTATGCAGCCGAGGGGTCCTGTGATCGGTGGGATGTAAAGTAGGCGTCGACGTCACGTCCGCGTCACGTGACCACGACGTGGCAGACGTCATATAGCAACCGCTGTTTTGTTTAGTAGACTTACAGTTGTTATGCATTGACATAATGGCGCACACACCAAATAGATTTAAATAAATTAAATAATTCTTCTGCCCACTCTCTTTTAAACAAGTTAACTCTCCCCGCGGATTTGAATTCCGGCGAAAGTTACGCCCATCGACGTCACGTATGTCACGTGACCACGACGTGGCAGATGTCATATAGCAACCGCTGTTTTGTTTAGTAGATTTACAGTTGTTATGCATTGGCATAATGGTGTGCACTCAAAATAGATTTAAATAAATTAAATATTTCTTCTGCCTACTCCCTTTTAAACAAGTTAACTCTGCCCACGTCCATTGACGTCTTGTCTGCGTCACGTGACCACGACGTAGCGACGTCATATAGTAACCGCTGTTTTGACCAGTAGACTTAGTTATTATGCGTTGACATAATGGCGCACTGGTTAGCATGGCCACCTCTTAAGCATGATGATGCGGGTTCGACGCCTGATCAATGTTAGCATGGAGTGAGCTGAAGTGCATGGCGCTGAAGATTTGAATCTTTGAAATGCGCTGAGGTCTGACATATCAGGCAGAATGGTTTGCCATCACGTTCAACAAAAAATAGAAACTTTCCCACTCTGATTAAAACGTCCTGTGTTCATCTACGTATTTTCGTTTTGCTGTGCATCTTTTCCCTGCCATTTCGAGAGCCCAATTGACACTCATAGTTTAAAGAAATGTGTTTGCCCATCCTACTTTGTGGAATTTCACCACATGCGCTTTTGACCAAAATACCAAATTGAACTCAAGTGAAGCCAACACTTGAGCTTCGATGAATTCTTTCAGCTCTTTGTTCCTCTAGGACGGACAAATGGAAAGTGGCATTCAAAAGCCAGTAAGCGTGCAAGTAAGTGCCGGGCTGGCTTTGGGCCCTTACCTGTTGCGCGCTGTGCAGCAGATCCATTCTCTCTTGGAGGATGCAAGCGTCGCGCTCCCTCAACTCGCACATCAGGGCTCGCTTCCATTGGTCCACGGCGCTCCTAAGCTCTTCTCTCTGATCCGCCGTCAGCACGTCATTCACGCCAGCGTGGCTGGCTTTTTCGCCGTCCGTGGCGGGGCAGTCCCGCTGCGGTAGCGCCTCGTACAACATGGCCTCCAGCTCCAGGATCCTCTGGGCCGCAATCCTCGTCCATCAGTGGTCCGGCGGGAGATTTGAGGGCGGCTTACCTTATGAGCCTGGTCCATGGAACACTTCCTGAAGTCCAACTCTTCATCCAGGTAGCCCTTCTGCTTGCAGAACATATCCTAGCACAGCTCAAGGTCAGAATTGTTGGGGCACATTGCCGGAGTTCCCCTTGGCTGATGTCGCGTGTCTGTCTACCTTCTCACTTTCAATGTCCAACATCTTCTGTTGAAGTGTTGACTTGGTCACTTTGATGTATTCTAACCACTGAGGAAAGGCTGCTGTCACATAAGCAGAATGCGAGAGCGTGCGTGGACGTGCGCGTTACCTTCTCGGCTAGGGTGAGAAGGGTCCTGGCGTGAATCACGACCACCTGCTCCTCGTTGGTGAGATTCTGCAAGAGCCCAAAGGCACAGCGTCAACAAGCTTCTTTCAGCGCAAAGCCTTCCAAAAGTCACATTTGAGCCGCCGAGTCTCGTGGAGTGCGAACATAAGGAGTTCGACATACACTTACGGCGTTATAGCCCAGGATGTCCAGCTTCTTCATCAGATCACTGATGACGATGTCCGGGGGAAAGGCGCAAGGAGCAATGTAAGGTGTTCTGGGACCTCGGGTTAAGGTTAGGGTTGCGAGGGACGCCTTACGTACGCTCACGCCCTCGGCCTCGCAGTAGATCTGCAAAGGGCTGAGGCCGTCTGGGAAACGGACTTGCAGAAACTTCAAGACGGGGGAGCGCCACTCCCTCTCCTGAAAGGCAGAGGCATGCATCCGTCCGTCCGTCCGTCCGTCACATCTCTGGCCTCAACACGCTTGTGCGAGTCTTCCCACCTCCAGCTCCAGGATGCGGAACTCAAGCAGTTCGTTTTGGTCTCGGATATCCTGGATGTGCTCTTTCAGACGCGCTTCTTCCGCCTCCATCCGCCTGACCTGAAAAGACAGTCAGACCTCATCTGCGGGGCTTCCCGACAGGTGTGACGCCAAGCGACTCCGCCCAGCGCCTTTCTTTCCGTCACCTTTTCGGCCAACTGCTGATTGCTCTGACGCAGCAGCTGCTTCTCCTCCACCCACTTGACATTCTAGAAGAGACAAACGCGTGGACAGCTTTGGAATGTTGTGTCATTTTCATCCACAAATTCTTTGGTTGACTGGAAAATGACATTTGCTTTTCTCCGCATTTTCCCAGCCACGTTCGGGGGGGGGGGGGGGGGGGGTGGTCCAGTAATGCCAGACGGATGAGTGACTGAAGAATGTAGCTATTTTGTCTGAGAAAAAGGTGTGCTCATTGATGAGCTTACCTGTCCTTGTTGCTTCAGCGCTGACTCCAGATCTGCTACTCTGCTTTGATAGTGACCCATTTCTACCATCAGCTTTTCTCTGGTCTGAAAGGAGGAGGAGGGAGGCTCCTCCTCCTCCTTTCAGACCAGAGAACACCCGAGGCTGGGTGAGAACGGGGAGGCTGCGACCCGGCCGGGGGTTGCGGGAAGGGGCGCCACCTTGATCTCCTTCTCGGCGTCGTAGTCCCCTTCGCTGGTCTGGGCTAGCAGAGCGTAGGCTCGTTGCAGCGCTTGATATTCTTGCGTCAGCTGGCGGTAGCGAAGCTCCGCCTCTTCATGCACACACCAATGCAACACAGCACTAGTACCAGAATCAGTCAGACCGGCGACAAAGCACCCGCGACGCAAAGACGAGTCCGATTCCAGGCTGAAGAGGAATGTTTGGTGCCAATACGCTGGCAGAAATGGCGGGCTACCTCTTCGGGTTCCGTGTCGGGGGTTCTGTCGGTGTGAAAAGACAAGGACGATCCGTCCGAGTCCACCAACACGTCTTCGTCGTAGCCGTAAAATGTTTCGATGACCTGCGGGCGCGGAAGCAAACATCTCTCTGAACAAACTGAAGCGACACCTCACGATGAATCGACGAGAGGAACAATAGCGAGAAAAAGGCCATTTCATCTTGCGCAACACCAAGCAGCCGCAAACAAACAGACTCACCTTGCAGGACCTCACGCTTTGTTCCTCCTCAGAGATTCTCGACGTCGGTATCGTAGCAGCAAATCTCTCTCCTGTCGACACAAATAATCCGCCTTTGAGATTCTTTGGATGCAAAGGGAACGAACGGCTCCGGCGCAGAAACAAACGCGACTCACAATGACATTTCTGACATGAGCTCCTGTCTCCAGAGCCTGAAAAACACGTCACCGGCGATGATTGGAGGGACGCTCGTCTTTTCCAAAAGTGACAACTACAGGGTGTGTCAGGGTTTTCCAGATTATCTTTATCGTATCATTGTGTTGCTTTGACTTTGACTGCGACCTGTAATAAATAATATTATTTATCCCTTATTTATCCCTATCGCTTATCCCTTCCTACACAAAGTCGTAAAACACCCCTTGCTATGTTTTGACTAGAGGTCAAGGGCTTCCTCTATTCAATCCACTCTTACACCCACCCTGTTTCTCTTAATTAAAATGCTCGTGCAGGAGCCGAGAGTCAGACTTCATTCGTACAACGGATGGACTCTCCACCTGCAGGTGTCCAAAAGAACTTACTTGTCTCCCGTGTGGTTCTTGCAAAATAAGTTGGAGCGAGCGCAACTCTAACAGGGTGCATTTTGCCACTAGCTGCCTACGGACAATGACGTCGCGCTCGCGGCTCATGGTTGACGGGCTGAGCAGCCGGGCAAGTCCGTCGTTTTCAGCGCACAGCGAGTGGCAAAGGCGCTGACAAAACGGGAGCTTTGAGCTGCTGAAAACGGCAAAACAAGTCTAAAGCGTGTTCAAACGCGTGCGCACAATGCTCCTGCTTGAAAGGTCGGAATTTAAGGGGCCAATTTTTTGGATGGCGGCCGCCGGCCAAGCTTTGGACGGAAAAGGTTTCCTGGCGACAGCGAGCGAGCGCGGCGCTGCCGTACGTGCACCGAGTCGCCTGCCTGAAGACCTTGGACAAGTCGTCGATGATGTGCCGCTGCTCCACAACTTGAAGGAACTCCATTTCACCGTCCTGCTGGCCGCAACCGCGGTCCAGGTCATTGAGCGAACTAGGCCTTCTCTGTGGAACACAAATGCAGTGGACTCTGTTGGCACGCCGCCGTTGTCCGCGTCGACTTACCAAGCTTGCCATCTCCTCGTTCTCCTGGGTGACAAAGCGCACTTTGTTTTCAAGGCGACACAGCACCAGCGAGAGTTCTTCATTCTTCCTGCTCAGGCGTTTGTTTTTGTACAGGAGTGGCAGAAACTGGCTTTCTGTTTCTCTCAGTCGCTTTAGCTGCAAGCATGAAGTGCGGGATGTGAAAGACGCACAACACGCGGGCCAGAACGTATCCATTCCTTTTGCATCGGTTTGAACGGAATCGTGGCTTTGGCTCCCAATAAAAGACATCTACCAGGCAACCGACTCGCCGCGCCGCTCAACTAATAAGCAAGCGCAATGGGTGCCTCGCTGGATGGCGCGCATCAAACGTAGCGCAAACCTTCAAGCGTGCCGTCAATAAATTACCAGTTCATTGCGCTCTTCAGAAAGCAGGGCGTTTCGATCCTCCAGTTTCCTGATGACTGCGCTGAGCTCAGCGATTTTCAGATGAAACCGTCGCGTGTCCCGATCCTCCTGAGACTGAAAACGCCCCGCAACACACACACACAAGCACTCGTTCAAAGTTCAAAACTGTTTTTGTGCTACCTTCCTCCAGCAACGAACTAAGTCATGCGTACTGCAAGTGTGTGATGAGGTGGCTTACGCAATGAAGAGGATTGCTAGTAGCGGCGTTGACCCCACTTCCAGGGTAGTTTAGGCCCGCCCTTTGGGAATCCCTCAGGGCAGCGATCTGCTGCTCGGCAGCCTGAGTCTGCAGCTGAAGGCGGTGGACGTGGCCGGCCCCAGGGCTTCATCCAAAACACTAACCGCTCTGTCTTTCAGCTTGATCTCATCCGTCTGGATGTACAAACGGGGAGCGCTCAGGCAGGCGGGCAAACTCATTTGCCAGAATTGTGACAAAAACAAAGAGAGCAACCGGCCAATTTTTTTCTGGAATCGACTAGAACACCTTTGCTGTGACAAAAGCGAAGCGAGCAACCGGACATTTTCTTCTTGTGAAATAGAATAGAATAGAATGCCTTAGGTGTCATTGCACTGCAGGTATACAACGAAATTGGGAACATAGCCACGCACCGCGCATCTGATCAGTCCTACCAGTCGGCGGATCTCCCTCTCGCAGTCTCTCTTGGTTCGGCTCAGCTCCTCCCGATGCTGGTGATGAGCCGATCGGAGCTCGGCCGCTCGGGACTGCCAGGCCTGCTGGGCCGCTGCCAGGGCTTCTTCCGCGCTCCTGGTGGAGGCGACACCGCTCGGTCTCCCGACACCGCCGCGTCTCCTCCACCTCCGCCAGCAAAGCGCCCCCCCTCCTCACCTGAGCAGACATTGCGCCACACCGGGCCGTTGAGACCGCAACGGAGCGCCGCGACGCTTACTGGGGACAAGCTACACAATACGGTAGCGGCCGCATCGAAGCCCGACGTGGCGTGCGGATAGTCAGACACAGATAGAGCGGATCACCTTGTCCATGGAGCCGTCCCTCAGGCTGAGGACCAAGGCATTCAGTCGCTGGATCTCTCCATCTTTGATTTTGATCACTCTCATCAGCTCCATTTCATGCTGCCGCAGTAATGTCTCCCTGGTAATGGCTAACTCTTTCTGCTTCTCCTCATGGAGTTTGCTTTTGAGTTCCGTCATGGCGGCGGTGGCACGGTGGTGCTCCGCCCGCAGGTCCTGACTTCTCTCTCTCTCCAGACAGCTGACCTGACATGACTTAGACTTAGACAAACTTTATTGTCATCTTGTCTGCACATGGTGCATACAAAACGAAATTCCGTTGCATACGTCTTACAACAAAGTAGTGATATTGCAGTTGAATAGAAGTAACATATCCTATGAAAATATATATATATACATATATACTATATATATATATTAAAAATAAGTATAAAGTGCAGCAGTGATAATTATGCAATAGTGCAAGTAGGCAAAACAGTATTCAAGAGTGTGCAGAGGAATGCTAAACCATGTATTAAACTTCTATTTAAAGGGTTTATACAAGTTCAGTAAAGTTGGTAGTGCGAGATAGTGCAAGATAGAGGTCCGTAGTGTCATAAAGTACAGTTCTGTGAATGTGTGATGCAGAGTTCAGTTTAGAGCTCAACAGTTCTAGTGTTCAACAGTCTGATGACAGCAGGGAAAAAGCTGTTGCAGAACCTGGTGGACCTGCAGCGGATGCTGCAAACCTCTTCCCAGAGGGCAGCAGGGAGAACAGTCCATGGTGGGGGTGTGATGGGTCATTGATGATGTTACGGGCACGGGACATGCAGCGCTGAGATGAAATGTCCTGAATGGAGGGAAGAGGAGCCCCTATGATCCTCTCTGCTGTCCTCACCACTCTCCTCACGTTCTTCCAATCGGAGGCGGTGCAGCCTCCACACCACACAGAGAGACAGCTTGTCAGAATGCTCTCTATGGTGCTCCTGTAGAACGTCCTCATGATGGGTGGGGGCAGGTGGGCTCTCCTCATCCTCCGCAGGAAGTACAAGCGCTTCTGTGCCCTCTTGACCAGTGCCGTAGTGTTCATAGTCCAGGTGAGGTCTTCTGTGATGTGGACCCCCAGGAATTTGGTGGTGCTGACCACCTCCACAGCTGAGCTGTTGATGATCAGTGGAGCGTGGTGAGGCTGTTTTTTCCTGAAGTCGACGATGATCTCCTTCATCTTCTCCTCATTCAGGATCAGGCTGTTTTCTCTGCACCAGCCCACCAGCTGCTCCACCTCCTCTCTGTAGTCCAGGTCGTTGTTGTCTCTGATGAGCCCCACCACCGTTGTGTCGTCTGCTGACTTCACGATGTGATTGGTGGTGAACCTGAGGACGCAGTCGTGTGTCATCAGGGTGCACAGCAGGGGGCTCAGGACGCAGCCCTGAAGGGAGCCTGTGCTGAGGGTGATGACATCAGAGGTGTTCTGTCCGACCCGGACTGACTGAGGTCTGTTGGTGAGGAAGTCTAGCAGCCAGTTGCGAAGGGGGGTGTTGAAGCCCAGGTGTTCCAATTTTCCTACCAGATGCTGTGGGATGATGGTGTTAAACGCTGAGCTGAAGTCCAGGAACAGCCTCCGCACATGGGTGTTCTTCTCCTCCAGGTGAGCCAGGCTCAGGTGAAGAACGGAGGAGATGGCGTCCTGAGTGGAGCGGTTTTGCCGGTCGGCAAACTGGAACGGGTCAAATAATAGGGGGAGTCTGGAAACGATGTGACCTTTAAGCAGCCTTTCGAAGCACTTCATCATAACCGGAGTCAGTGCAACAGGCCGGTAATCATTAAATGAGGTGATTTGAGGTTTCTTCGGCACCGGAATGATGGAGGCAGTCTTAAAGCACGCCGGCACTGTGGCTTGGCCCAGCGAGGTGTTAAAAATGTCTGTGATGACCCCAGCCAGATGACTTGCACATTCCCTGAACACACGCCCAGGAATGTTGTCGGGGCCAGGGGCCTTACAGGGGTTGACTCTCCTCAGGGTCTTCAACACATCGGCGGAGTCAAGGCAGAGTACCTCCTCTTCCTGATGGGGAACAGTTTTAACTGCTGGAGTGCCGTTTAGTGCCTCGAACCTCCCAAAGAAGTTATTTAGACCATTTAGAAAGTCAGCATCAACTACACCCACCGGGGGGGGGAGGGTGAGTTGTAGTCTGTAATCGCCCGTATGCCTTGCCACATACTCCTGATGTTTTTGACGTCGTGGAAACGATCCTGAAATTTTCGACTGCGGTCTCGCTTCGCTATCCTGATGGCACGGTTCAAGTTGGCTCTCGCTGTCCTCAGTGTCTCCTTGTCGCCAGACTTGAAGGCAGAGTTCCGCGCTCGTAGCGTTTGACGTACCTCCTCAGTCATCCAGGGTCGTTGGTTGCCCCGGGTGATGATATTCTTAGTGGTGCTGACGTCCTCGGTGCATTTGTTGATGTAGGCTGACACAGTCATGGCACACGCATGTCTAATCTACATCGGGAAAACTGGGAGGGAGGGAGGCAGGCAGGGAGGCAGGCAGGGAGGCAGGCAGGGAGGCAGGCAGTGTCTGTCTGTTGAGGTTTTCACCTTGTTCTTCTCCTGCTGAAGTTCTAACTGGACGTCCATCAGTTTGGTTCTCAGCTCGTCATTAGCGGCCTGAAGGGCGTCCGTTCGCTCCGCCTTGGCCCGCCCTGCCGGAGCTCGTTTGGACATCTCTTACTCGAGTCTCGCCCGGTCGTCAGTCAGAGATCACAACATTTGTACCTGGAGAGCACAAACGCAGCGCTGTTTTCCACTGGCTTCGAACTCAACTTCAATCGGTACCGTAACTTACAACATCATAAACATAGAACTAGCTTGACTTATTCATTGAATAAATGCATTTGGTTCTTCAAAACTGCATCACGCAACATAGCGTGACCGAGACGGCCGTTATCCACCTGCGTGAAGTTATTTGGTGAAATGAATGAGATGTTTAAGACACCATCGTTCTGTCTCTATGTAGATGAAGGGAAATAATCGATTGCTGAAGGTCCAAAGGTGTTGTGATAAACAAATAAACATATTAGTGATTAGTGACATATTTGTGATAAACATATTAGGCAGGATAATCACATATGTTAACGTGACTGCCCACACTGTATTTATTTATGGTTATTTGTTAAATCGAGTACTGTTAGACATGAAATAGGAAGTGTTTAACATAAATGGAAGACGAAAGGGGTACTCACCATTGTAGCTCCTGCTGGTCAATGATACGAGCCTCTTCTTGCAGTGGAAAACATACAGCCAACAAACACCGTGGAACCTAAAGGAATGAAATTAAACATTAACATTTAGCCTCAACCAACATTCACAGATACAACGCAACGCAAACTACACAAACGTAAATCTTTTTAAACACAATGAGTTGTACTTACCGTGTACGCTCTAGACGGTCCACTTGCAAGCGGAAAATAAAGATATTTCTGTTGATAATCGTCGTGTTTGTATCCGGTGTCTCGCTCAAGGCCATTGCGCCCACAGATTTGAATTTTGGCGAGAGTTCAGCCTATTGACGTCATTTCCGCGGTGTAATACCCGCATATCTGAAACGGCAAAGTTAAGAGTAGAGTTAAATAAAGTTTTTAGTCAACGCAATAATTTACAACCGTTGACCAGTCGAAATAATCGTCGAAATTTGGCGTCTGTGGCTGGAAGCAGACGCCGAGTTCGACATTCCTCCCAAACGCCACACTCCCTCGCTTTTCAGGGCTAAAAAAAAACAGTTGTAATTACCTTGTACGCTCTAGACGGTCAAGTTGCAAGCTGAAAACAAAAATATTTGCCTTGTTAGTCATCGTGTTACTAACAGCTGTGTCTTGTTTGCCAGAACTGCCGCTTTCCTACTTCCTGTTGCAAGCCACGCCCACGGATTATAATTTTGCCGTGAGTTCCGCCTATTGACGTCATGTCCGCGTCACATGACTGCGACGTAATATTATCTAAAACTGTTTGTGCGGTATTGTGTTGTTCTGTGCGGTATTGTGTTATTCTGTGCGGCGTCGTGTTGTTCTGTGCGGCGTCGTGTTGTTCAGTGCGACGTCGTGTTGTTCAGTGCGGCATGGTGTTGTTCAGTGCGGCATGGTGTTGTTCAGTGCGGCATAATGTTGTTCAGTGCGGCATAATGTTGTTCAGTGCGGCATAATGTTGTTCAGTGCGGCATGGTGTTGTTCAGTGCGGCATGGTGTTGTTCAGTGCGGCATGGTGTTGTTCAGTGCGGCATAATGTTGTTCAGTGCGCCATAATGTTGTTCAGTGCGGCATGGTGTTGTTCAGTGCGGGATGGTGTTGTTCAGTGCAGGATGGTGTTGTTCAGTGCGGCATGGTGTTGTTCAATGCGGCATGGTGTTGTTCAGTGCGGGATGGTGTTGTTCAGTGCGGCATGGTGTTGTTCAGTGCGGCATAATGTTGTTCAGTGCGGCATGGTGTTGTTCAGTGCGGCATGGTGTTGTTCAGTGCGGCATGGTGTTGTTCAGTGCGGCATGGTGTTGTTCAGTGCGGAATGGTGTTGTTCAGTGCGGCATGGTGTTGTTCAGTCCGGGATGGTGTTGTTCAATGCGGGATCGTGTTGTTCAGTGCGGGGTGGTGTTGTTCAGTGCGGGATGGTGTTGTTCAGTGCGGCATGGTGTTGTTCAATGCGGCATGGTGTTGTTCAGTGCGGGATGGTGTTGTTCATTGCGGCATGGTGTTGTTCAGTGCGGCATGGTGTTGTTCAGTGCGGCATGGTGTTGTTCAGTGCGGCATGGTGTTGTTCAGTGCGGCATAATGTTGTTCAGTGCGGCATGGTGTTGTTCAGTGTGGAAAGGTGTTGTTCAGTGCAGGATGGTGTTGTTCAGTGCGGCATGGTGTTGTTCAATGCAGGATCGTGTTGTTCAGTGCAGCATAATGTTGTTCAGTGCAGCATGGTGTTGTTCAGTGCGGCATGGTGTTGTTCAATGCGGCATGGTGTTGTTCACTGCGGGATGGTGTTGTTCAATGCGGGATCGTGTTGTTCAGTGCGGCATAATGTTGTTCAGTGCAGCATGGTGTTGTTCAGTGCGGCATGGTGTTGTTCAGTGCGACATAATGTTGTTTAGTGCGGCATAATGTTGTTCAGTGCGGCATAATGTTGTTCAGTGCGGCATGGTGTTGTTCAGTGCGGCATGGTGTTGTTCAGTGCGGCATGGTGTTGTTCAGTGCAGGATGGTGTTGTTCAGTGCGGCATGGTGTTGTTCAATGCGGCATGGTGTTGTTCAGTGCGGGATGGTGTTGTTCAGTGCAGGATGGTGTTGTTCAGTGCGGCATGGTGTTGTTCAGTGCGGCATGGTGTTGTTCAGTGCGGCATGGTGTTGTTCAGTGCGGCATGGTGTTGTTCAGTGCAGGATGGTGTTGTTCAATGCGGGATCGTGTTGTTCAGTGCGGCATGGTGTTGTTCAGTGCGGCATGGTGTTGTTCAGTGCGGCATAATGTTGTTCAGTGCGGCATGGTGTTGTTCAGTGCGGCATGGTGTTGTTCAGTGCGGCATGGTGTTGTTCAGTGCGGCATGGTGTTGTTCAGTGCGGCATAATGTTGTCCAGTGCGCCATAATGTTGTTCAGTGCGGCATGGTGTTGTTTAGTGCGGGATGGTGTTGTTCAGTGCAGGATGGTGTTGTTCAGTGCGGCATGGTGTTGTTCAATGCGGCATGGTGTTGTTCAGTGCGGGATGGTGTTGTTCAGTGCGGCATGGTGTTGTTCAGTGCGGCATAATGTTGTTCAGTACGGCATGGTGTTGTTCAGTGCGGCATGGTGTTGTTCAGTGCGGCATGGTGTTGTTCAGTGCGGCATGGTGTTGTTCAGTGCGGAATGGTGTTGTTCAGTGCGGCATGGTGTTTTTCAGTGCGGGATGGTGTTGTTCAATGCGGGATCGTGTTGTTCAGTGCGGGGTGGTGTTGTTCAGTGCAGGATGGTGTTGTTCAGTGCGGCATGGTGTTGTTCAATGCAGGATCGTGTTGTTCAGTGCAGCATAATGTTGTTCAGTGCAGCATGGTGTTGTTCAGTGCGGCATGGTGTTGTTCAATGGGGCATGGTGTTGTTCAGTGTGGGATGGTGTTGTTCAGTGCGGCATGGTGTTTTTCAGTGCGGCATAATGTTGTTCAGTGCGGCATGGTGTTGTTCAGTGCGGCATGGTGTTGTTCAGTGCAGGATGGTGTTGTTCAGTGCGGCATGGTGTTGTTCAATGCAGGATCGTGTTGTTCAGTGCAGCATAATGTTGTTCAGTGCAGCATGGTGTTGTTCAGTGCGGCATGGTGTTGTTCAATGCGGCATGGTGTTGTTCACTGCGGGATGGTGTTGTTCAATGCGGGATCGTGTTGTTCAGTGCGGCATAATGTTGTTCAGTGCAGCATGGTGTTGTTCAGTGCGGCATGGTGTTGTTCAGTGCGACATAATGTTGTTTAGTGCGGCATAATGTTGTTCAGTGCGGCATAATGTTGTTCAGTGCGGCATGGTGTTGTTCAGTGCGGCATGGTGTTGTTCAGTGCGGCATGGTGTTGTTCAGTGCAGGATGGTGTTGTTCAGTGCGGCATGGTGTTGTTTAATGCGGCATGGTGTTGTTCAGTGCGGGATGGTGTTGTTCAGTGCAGGATGGTGTCGTTCAGTGCGGCATGGTGTTGTTCAGTGCGGAATGGTGTTGTTCAGTGCGGCATGGTGTTGTTCAGTGCGGCATGGTGTTGTTCAGTGCAGGATGGTGTTGTTCAATGCGGGATCGTGTTGTTCAGTGCGGCATGGTGTTGTTCAGTGCGGCATGGTGTTGTTCAGTGCGGCATAATGTTGTTCAGTGCGGCATGGTGTTGTTCAGTGCGGCATGGTGTTGTTCAGTGCGGCATGGTGTTGTTCAGTGCGGCATGGTGTTGTTCAGTGCGGCATAATGTTGTCCAGTGCGCCATAATGTTGTTCAGTGCGGCATGGTGTTGTTTAGTGCGGGATGGTGTTGTTCAGTGCAGGATGGTGTTGTTCAGTGCGGCATGGTGTTGTTCAATGCGGCATGGTGTTGTTCAGTGCGGGATGGTGTTGTTCAGTGCGGCATGGTGTTGTTCAGTGCGGCATAATGTTGTTCAGTGCGGCATGGTGTTGTTCAGTGCGGCATGGTGTTGTTCAGTGCGGCATGGTGTTGTTCAGTGCGGCATGGTGTTGTTCAGTGCGGAATGGTGTTGTTCAGTGCGGCATGGTGTTGTTCAGTGCGGGATGGTGTTCAATGCGGGATCGTGTTGTTCAGTGCGGGGTGGTGTTGTTCAGTGCAGGATGGTGTTGTTCAGTGCAGGATGGTGTTGTTCAGTGCGGCATGGTGTTGTTCAATGCAGGATCGTGTTGTTCAGTGCAGCATAATATTGTTCAGTGCAGCATGGTGTTGTTCAGTGCGGCATGGTGTTGTTCAATGCGGCATGGTGTTGTTCAGTGCGGGATGGTGTTGTTCAGTGCGGCATGGTGTTTTTCAGTGCGGCATAATGTTGTTCAGTGCGGCATGGTGTTGTTCAGTGCGGCATGGTGTTGTTCAGTGCGACATAATGTTGTTCAGTGCGGCATAATGTTGTTCAGTGCGGCATGGTGTTGTTCAGTGCGGCATGGTGTTGTTCAGTGCGGCATGGTGTTGTTCAGTGCGGCATGGTGTTGTTCAGTGCAGGATGGTGTTGTTCAGTGCAGGATGGTGTTGTTCAATGCGGCATGGTGTTGTTCAGTGCGGGATGGTGTTGTTCAGTGCAGGATGGTGTTGTTCAGTGCGGCATGGTGTTGTTCAGTGCGGAATGGTGTTGTTCAGTGCGGCATGGTGTTGTTCAGTGCGGCATGGTGTTGTTCAGTGCAGGATGGTGTTGTTCAATGCGGGATGGTGTTGTTCAGTGCGGGATGGTGTTGTTCAGTGCAGGATGGTGTTGTTCAGTGCGGCATGGTGTTGTTCAATGCGGCATGGTGTTGTTCAGTGCAGGATGGTGTTGTTCAGTGCGGCATGGTGTTGTTCAATGCGGCATGGTGTTGTTCAATGCGGCATGGTGTTGTTCAGTGCGGCATGGTGTTGTTCAGTGCGGCATGGTGTTGTTCAGTGCAGCGTAATGTTGTTCAGTGCGGCATGGTGTTGTTCAGTGCGGAATGGTGTTGTTCAGTGCGGCATGGTGTTGTTCAGTGCAGGATGGTGTTGTTCAGTGCGGCATGGTGTTGCTCAGTGCGGCATGGTGTTGTTCAGTGCGGGATGGTGTTGTTCATTGCGGCATGGTGTTGTTCAGTGCGGCATGGTGTTGTTCAGTGCGGCATGGTGTTGTTCAGTGCGGCATAATGTTGTTCAGTGCGCCATAATGTTGTTCAGTGCGGCATGGTGTTGTTCAGTGCGGGATGGTGTTGTTCAGTGCAGGATGGTGTTGTTCAGTGCGGCATGGTGTTGTTCAGTGCGGCATAATGTTGTTCAGTGCGGCATAATGTTGTTCAGTGCGGCATAATGTTGTTCAGTGCGGGATGGTGTTGTTCATTGCGGCATGGTGTTGTTCAGTGCGGCATGGTGTTGTTCAGTGCGGCATGGTGTTGTTCAGTGCGGGATGGTGTTGTTCAGTGCAGGATGGTGTTGTTCAGTGCGGCATGGTGTTGTTCAGTGCGGCATGGTGTTGTTCATTTCGGCATAATGTTGTTCAGTGCGGCATAATGTTGTTTAGTGCGGCATGGTGTTGTTCAGTGCGGGATGGTGTTGTTCAGTGCGTTATAATGTTGTTCAGTGCGGCATGGTGTTGTTCAGTGCGGCATGGTGTTGTTCAGTGCGGCATGGTGTTGTTCAGTGCGGCATAATGTTGTTCAGTGCGGCATAATGTTGTTCAGTGCGGCATGGTGTTGTTCAGTGCGGGATGGTGTTGTTCAGTGCGGGATGGTGTTGTTCAGTGCGGCATGGTGTTCAATGCGGAATGGTGTTGTTCAGTGCAGGATGGTGTTGTTCAGTGCGGCATGGTGTTGTTCAGTGCGGCATAATGTTGTTCAGTGCGGCATGGTGTTGTTCAGTGCGGCATGGTGTTGTTCAGTGCGGCATAATGTTGTTCAGTGCGGCATGGTGTTGTTCAGTGCGGCATGGTGTTGTTCAGTGCGGCATAATGTTCAGTGCGGCATAATGTTGTTCAGTGCGGCATGGTGTTGTTCAGTGCGGGATGGTGTTGTTCAGTGCAGGATGGTGTTGTTCAGTGCGGCATGGTGTTCAGTGCGGGATGGTGTCTTTCAGTGCGGCATGGTGTCGTTCAGTGCGGCATGGTGTCTTTCAGTGCGGCATGGTGTCGTTCAGTGAGGCATGGTGTTGTTCAGTGCGGCATGGTGTTGTTTAGTGCGGCATGGTGTTGTTCAGTGCGGGATGGTGTTGTTCAGTGTGGCATGGTGTTCAGTGCGGCATGGTGTTGTTCAGTGCGGTATCGTGTTGTTCAGTGCGGTATCGTGTTTCTCAGTGCGGTATCGTGTTGTTCAGTGCAGTATCGTTGTGTTGTTCGTATTGTGTTTAACACTTAGCCTCTAACACTTAGCCTCTAACACTTAGCCTCTAGCATCTAGAAGGTAAATAAATAGGAAGGAAGGACTCACCGGTGACGTCTTCGCCCACGTCCAAGCGTTGTACTTTGTATTTTCATCCTTCTGACAGTGGAAAACATAGCCAACAAACACCGTGGAACCTAAACGAATGAAAGAAAACTATCATTTGGCCACAACCAACATTCACAGATACAACACAATGTGACGTGCGGGGTTGAGGTTAAAGGTTGAGTGAAGGGCCCTCGTTTTAAACTACTTTTTTGAAAAGGATTGGGAACAAGTAAGACGTATTTAATTTATTTAATGGGAAGTAGTAAGAGCTATTGAATTTAATCTATGTATTATATTCTATTGTATTGTATTCTGTTGTATTCTTTTGGATTGTATTCACACTAACCCCACTAAAACTTCAGCCCACAAAAACTCGCCTCTGGCGCCTAGCCTCTGGCACTTAGCCTCTAACACTTAGCCTTTAACACTTAGCCTTTAACACTTAGCCTTTAACACTTAGCCTAGAAGGTGAATAAATAGGGTTAAAGGTTGAGTGAAGGGACCTCGTTTTAAACTACTTTTTTGTAAAAGAGTGGGAACAAGTAAGACGTATTTAATTTATTTAATGGGAAGTAGTAAGACTTATTAAATTTATTTAATCTACTTTTCTTCCCAGGCAAAATTTGATGTGCTGCAATTCCAAATTTCCAAAGTGAATGAAGGAATGAAGTCCTTTAAATTATGATTTTGTATAAATACTAGGCATTAACACAAAATCGACGGCACAAAATGGGCAGACTTTACTTGTTTGAAAAGGACTGGTTACAAGACAGACTTTTTTAATTTATTTAATGGGAAGAAGACTTATTTAGTTTAATTGATCTATTTTTGTTCCCTGGCAAAATTCGATTTGCTGCAATTCCAAATTTCCAAAGTGAATGAAGGAAAGAAGTCGTTTAAATTATGATTTTGTTTAAATACTAGGCATAGACACAAAATCTACGGCACAAAATGGGCAGACTTTACTTGTTTGAAGAGGACTGGTTACAAGACAGACTTTTCTGATTTATTTAATGGGAAGAAGACTTATTTAGTTTATTTAATCTATTTTTGTTCCCTGGCAAAATTGGATTTGCTGAAATTGTATTTTGCCAAATCTTGCCTTGAGACCTGATAGGAAGTATTAAACGCTTAGTTAAATCAATACAAGTTGGTAATAAGAGCGAGTAATGTTGGTTGAACCGATGAATGAAGGTTGAAAGCAATTTAAATTATGACTTTGTATAAATACTAGATATTAACAGAACATCTACTGCGCGAAATGGGCAGAGTTTACTTGTTTGAGAAGGAGTGGCTTATTCAAAACTAAGATTTATTTAATCTGTTTGTTCCCAGGCAAAATTGGATGTGATGCAATTCCAAATTTCACCACATGATGGTGCCCAATTTTGACTTCATAGGACATATTAAACACTTAGCTTGTTATTATGTTCAAGGTAATCAGATTTGTTTATTATTCTAATGGCCTCTTCAAAACTATTCTGGATTACTACTTTGGATCTATTCTACATTACTTGGCAACAACATACTCTGTAACAGATTAGGCAGTATAATCATATCTGTTAACTTGAGAGTGCCCACACTCAATCTACTTATCGTGATGTGTTAAATCAATTACTGTTAGACATTATTTGTCTGATAATCTACCAAATCTTTGAATTGAAGAATTTGTGATTTAATTAATAGCTTGTTGTTATGTTAAGGGTAATCAGACTTGTATATAATTCTAATGGCCTTCTTTTGAAAACTATTCTGAATTACAACTTTGGATCTTATATTACTTTGCAACAATCTACTCCGTGACAGATTAGGCAGTATAATCACATATGTTAACTTCAGTGCCCACACTGTATTTATTTATGGTTATTTGTTAAATCAAGTACTGTTAGACATGAAATAGGAAGTGTTTAACATAAATGTTATGGCTACTCACCATTGTAGCTCGCTCCTGGTCAATGATACGAGCCTCTTCTTGCAGTGGAAAACTTGCAGCCAACAAACACCGTGGAACCTAAAGGAATGAAATTAAACATTAACATTTCGCCCGGACCAACATTCACACGTACAACGCAACGCGGCTACACTTCTGCTATTACAAACGTAAATCTCCTTAAACACAATGAGTGTTACTTACCGTGTACGCTCTAGACGGTCCAGTTGCAAGCAGAAAATAAAGATATTTCTGTTGATAATCGTCGCTGCTCAGTGGCTCACGGCCATCGCGCCAACAGATTTGAATTTTGGCGGAGGTTCGGGCAATTACGTCATATCCACGGCACATGACTGCGACGTAATACCCGCTTATCTGAAACGGCAGTTAAAAGTAGAGTTACATCAAGTTTTCTTGGAACCTAAACGAATGAAAGAAAACTATCATTTGGCCACAACCAACATTCACAGATACAACACAACGTGCGGGGTTGGGGTTAAAGATTGAGTGAAGGGCCCTCGTTTTAAACTACTGTTTTGAAAAGGAGTGGGAACAAGTAAGACGTATTTAATTTATTTAATGGGAAGTAGTAAGACTTATTAAATTTATTTAATCTACTTTTCTTCCCAGGCAAAATTTGATGTGCTGCAATTCCAAATTTCCAAAGTGAATGAAGGAATGAAGTCCTTTAAATTATGATTTTGTATAAATACTAGGCATTAACACAAAATCGACGGCACAAAATGGGCAGACTTTACTTGTTTGAAAAGGACTGGTTACAAGACAGACTTTTTTAATTTATTTAATGGGAAGAAGACTTATTTAGTTTAATTGATCTATTTTTGTTCCCTGCCAAAATTCGATTTGCTGCAATTCCAAATTTCCAAAGTGAATGAAGGAAAGAAGTCGTTTAAATTATGATTTTGTTTAAATACTAGGCATAGACACAAAATCTACGGCACAAAATGGGCAGACTTTACTTGTTTGAAGAGGACTGGTTACAAGACAGACTTTTCTGATTTATTTAATGGGAAGAGGACTTATTTAGTTTATTTAATCTATTTTTGTTCCCTGGCAAAATTGGATTTGCTGAAATTGTATTTTGCCAAATCTCGATTTGAGACCTGATAGGAAGTATTAAACGCTTAGTTAAATCAATACAAGTTGGTAATAAGAGCGAGTAATGTTGGTTGAACCGATGAATGAAGGTTGAAAGCAATTTAAATTATGACTTTGTATAAATACTAGATATTAACAGAACATCTACTGCGCAAAATGGGCAGAGTTTACTTGTTTGAGAAGGAGTGGCTTATTCAAAACTAAGATTTATGTAATCTGTTTGTTCCCAGGCAAAATTGGATGTGATGCAATTCCAAATTTCACCACATGATGGTGCCCAATTTTGACTTCATAGGACATATTAAACACTTAGCTTGTTATTATGTTCAAGGTAATCAGATTTGTTTATCATTCTAATGGCCTCTTCAAAACTATTCTGGATTACTACTTTGGATCTATTCTACATTACTTGGCAACAACATACTCTGTAACAGATTAGGCAGTATAATCACATATGTTAACTTGAGAGTGCCCACACTCAATCTACTTATCGTGATGTGTTAAATCAATTACTGTTAGACATTATTTGTCTGATAATCTACCAAATCTTTGAATTGAAGAATTTGTGATTTAATTAATAGCTTGTTCAGGGTAATCAGACTTGTATATAATTCTAATGGCCTTCTTTTGAAAACTATTCTGAATTACAACTTTGGATCTTATATTACTTTGCAACAATCTACTCCGTGACAGATTAGGCAGTATAATCACATATGTTAACTTCAGTGCCCACACTGTATTTATTTATGGTTATTTGTTAAATCAAGTACTGTTAGACATGAAATAGGAAGTGTTTAACATAAATGTTATGGCTACTCACCATTGTAGCTCGCTCCTGGTCAATGATACGAGCCTCTTCTTGCAGTGGAAAACTTGCAGCCAACAAACACCGTGGAACCTAAAGGAATGAAATTAAACATTAACATTTCGCCTCGACCAATTTTCACACGTACAACGCAACGCGGCTACACTTCTGCTATTACAAACGTAAATCTCCTTAAACACAATGAGTGTTACTTACCGTGTACGCTCTAGACGGTCCAGTTGCAAGCAGAAAATAAAGATATTTCTGTTGATAATCGTCGCTGCTCAGTGGCTCACGGCCATCGCGCCAACAGATTTGAATTTTGGCGGAGGTTCGGGCAATTACGTCATATCCACGGCACATGACTGCGACGTAATACCCGCTTATCTGAAACGGCAGTTAAAAGTAGAGTTACATCAAGTTTTCTTGGAACCTAAACGAATGAAAGAAAACTATCATTTGGCCACAACCAACATTCACAGATACAACACAACGTGCGGGGTTGGGGTTAAAGATTGAGTGAAGGGCCCTCGTTTTAAACTACTGTTTTGAAAAGGAGTGGGAACAAGTAAGACGTATTTAATTTATTTAATGGGAAGTAGTAAGACTTATTAAATTTATTTAATCTACTTTTCTTCCCAGGCAAAATTTGATGTGCTGCAATTCCAAATTTCCAAAGTGAATGAAGGAATGAAGTCCTTTAAATTATGATTTTGTATAAATACTAGGCATTAACACAAAATCGACGGCACAAAATGGGCAGACTTTACTTGTTTGAAAAGGACTGGTTACAAGACAGACTTTTTTAATTTATTTAATGGGAAGAAGACTTATTTAGTTTAATTGATCTATTTTTGTTCCCTGCCAAAATTCGATTTGCTGCAATTCCAAATTTCCAAAGTGAATGAAGGAAAGAAGTCGTTTAAATTATGATTTTGTTTAAATACTAGGCATAGACACAAAATCTACGGCACAAAATGGGCAGACTTTACTTGTTTGAAGAGGACTGGTTACAAGACAGACTTTTCTGATTTATTTAATGGGAAGAGGACTTATTTAGTTTATTTAATCTATTTTTGTTCCCTGGCAAAATTGGATTTGCTGAAATTGTATTTAGCCAAATCTCGATTTGAGACCTGATAGGAAGTATTAAACGCTTAGTTAAATCAATACAAGTTGGTAATAAGAGCGAGTAATGTTGGTTGAACCGATGAATGAAGGTTGAAAGCAATTTAAATTATGACTTTGTATAAATACTAGATATTAACAGAACATCTACTGCGCAAAATGGGCAGAGTTTACTTGTTTGAGAAGGAGTGGCTTATTCAAAACTAAGATTTATGTAATCTGTTTGTTCCCAGGCAAAATTGGATGTGATGCAATTCCAAATTTCACCACATGATGGTGCCCAATTTTGACTTCATAGGACATATTAAACACTTAGCTTGTTATTATGTTCAAGGTAATCAGATTTGTTTATCATTCTAATGGCCTCTTCAAAACTATTCTGGATTACTACTTTGGATCTATTCTACATTACTTGGCAACAACATACTCTGTAACAGATTAGGCAGTATAATCACATATGTTAACTTGAGAGTGCCCACACTCAATCTACTTATCGTGATGTGTTAAATCAATTACTGTTAGACATTATTTGTCTGATAATCTACCAAATCTTTGAATTGAAGAATTTGTGATTTAATTAATAGCTTGTTCAGGGTAATCAGACTTGTATATAATTCTAATGGCCTTCTTTTGAAAACTATTCTGAATTACAACTTTGGATCTTATATTACTTTGCAACAATCTACTCCGTGACAGATTAGGCAGTATAATCACATATGTTAACTTCAGTGCCCACACTGTATTTATTTATGGTTATTTGTTAAATCAAGTACTGTTAGACATGAAATAGGAAGTGTTTAACATAAATGTTATGGCTACTCACCATTGTAGCTCGCTCCTGGTCAATGATACGAGCCTCTTCTTGCAGTGGAAAACTTGCAGCCAACAAACACCGTGGAACCTAAAGGAATGAAATTAAACATTAACATTTCGCCTCGACCAATTTTCACACGTACAACGCAACGCGGCTACACTTCTGCTATTACAAACGTAAATCTCCTTAAACACAATGAGTGTTACTTACCGTGTACGCTCTAGACGGTCCAGTTGCAAGCAGAAAATAAAGATATTTCTGTTGATAATCGTCGCTGCTCAGTGGCTCACGGCCATCGCGCCAACAGATTTGAATTTTGGCGGAGGTTCGGGCAATTACGTCATATCCGCGGCATTTGACTGCGACGTAATACCCGCTTATCTGAAACGGCAGTTAAAAGTAGAGTTACATCAAGTTTTCTTGGAACCTAAACGAATGAAAGAAAACTATCATTTGGCCACAACCAACATTCACAGATACAACACAACGTGCGGGGTTGAGGTTAAAGATTGAGTGAAGGGCCCTCGTTTTAAACTACTGTTTTGAAAAGGAGTGGGAACAAGTAAGACGTATTTAATTTATTTAATGGGAAGTAGTAAGACTTATTAAATTTATTTAATCTACTTTTCTTCCCAGGCAAAATTTGATGTGCTGCAATTCCAAATTTCCAAAGTGAATGAAGGAATGAAGTCCTTTAAATTATGATTTTGTATAAATACTAGGCATTAACACAAAATCGACGGCACAAAATGGGCAGACTTTACTTGTTTGAAAAGGACTGGTTACAAGACAGACTTTTTTAATTTATTTAATGGGAAGAAGACTTATTTAGTTTAATTGATCTATTTTTGTTCCCTGCCAAAATTCGATTTGCTGCAATTCCAAATTTCCAAAGTGAATGAAGGAAAGAAGTCGTTTAAATTATGATTTTGTTTAAATACTAGGCATAGACACAAAATCTACGGCACAAAATGGGCAGACTTTACTTGTTTGAAGAGGACTGGTTACAAGACAGACTTTTCTGATTTATTTAATGGGAAGAGGACTTATTTAGTTTATTTAATCTATTTTTGTTCCCTGGCAAAATTGGATTTGCTGAAATTGTATTTTGCCAAATCTCGATTTGAGACCTGATAGGAAGTATTAAACGCTTAGTTAAATCAATACAAGTTGGTAATAAGAGCGAGTAATGTTGGTTGAACCGATGAATGAAGGTTGAAAGCAATTTAAATTATGACTTTGTATAAATACTAGATATTAACAGAACATCTACTGCGCAAAATGGGCAGAGTTTACTTGTTTGAGAAGGAGTGGCTTATTCAAAACTAAGATTTATGTAATCTGTTTGTTCCCAGGCAAAATTGGATGTGATGCAATTCCAAATTTCACCACATGATGGTGCCCAATTTTGACTTCATAGGACATATTAAACACTTAGCTTGTTATTATGTTCAAGGTAATCAGATTTGTTTATCATTCTAATGGCCTCTTCAAAACTATTCTGGATTACTACTTTGGATCTATTCTACATTACTTGGCAACAACATACTCTGTAACAGATTAGGCAGTATAATCACATATGTTAACTTGAGAGTGCCCACACTCAATCTACTTATCGTGATGTGTTAAATCAATTACTGTTAGACATTATTTGTCTGATAATCTACCAAATCTTTGAATTGAAGAATTTGTGATTTAATTAATAGCTTGTTCAGGGTAATCAGACTTGTATATAATTCTAATGGCCTTCTTTTGAAAACTATTCTGAATTACAACTTTGGATCTTATATTACTTTGCAACAATCTACTCGGTGACAGATTAGGCAGTATAATCACATATGTTAACTTCAGTGCCCACACTGTATTTATTTATGGTTATTTGTTAAATCAAGTACTGTTAGACATGAAATAGGAAGTGTTTAACATAAATGTTATGGCTACTCACCATTGTAGCTCGCTCCTGGTCAATGATATGAGCCTCTTCTTGCAGTGGAAAACTTGCAGCCAACAAACACCGTGGAACCTAAAGGAATGAAATTAAACATTAACATTTCGCCCGGACCATCATTCACACGTACAACGCAACGCGGCTACACTTCTGCTATTACAAACGTAAATCTCCTTAAACACAACGAGTGTTACTTACCGTGTACGCTCTAGGCAAAATTGGATGTGATGCAATTCCAAATCTATCTGAAACGGCAGTTAAAAGTAGAGTTACATCAAGTTTTCTTTTTTAATCAACACAATCATTTACAACCGTTGACCAGAAAGAATCGTCGAAATTCGACGTCCCCCACAAACGCCACGCTCACTCGCTTTTCAGGGCAACAAAAGTACTTCTTTTTAAAAACGATGAGTTGTACTTACCGTGTACGCTCTGGACGGTCCAGTTGCAAGCAGAAAATAAAAATATTTCTCTTGTTAGTCGTATGTTACCATCCGCTGTGTCTTTGTCAACATCGCCGCCATTTTCCTACTTCCTGCTGCGAGCCACGCCCACGGATTTAAATTTGGGCGGAAGCTCTTTCCATTGGCGTCGTTTTCGCGTATAGCAAATCCGATTGGTTGGGAAGGGGGCACGGTTATGCAGCCGAGGAGTCCTGTGATCGGTGGGATGTAAAGTAGGCGTCGACGTCACGTCCGCGTCACGTGACCACGACGTGGCAGACGTCAAATAGCAACCGCTGTTTTGTTTAGTAGACTTACAGTTGTTATGCATTGACATAATGGCGCACACACCAAATAGATTTAAATAAATTAAATAATTCTTCTGCCCACTCTCTTTTAAACAAGTTAACTCTCCCCGCGGATTTGAATTCCGGCGAAAGTTACGCCCATCGACGTCACGTATGTCACGTGACCACGACGTGGCAGATGTCATATAGCAACCGCTGTTTTGTTTAGTAGATTTACAGTTGTTATGCATTGGCATAATGGTGTGCACTCAAAATAGATTTAAATAAATTAAATATTTCTTCTGCCTACTCCCTTTTAAACAAGTTAACTCTGCCCACGTCCATTGACGTCTTGTCTGCGTCACGTGACCACGACGTAGCGACGTCATATAGTAACCGCTGTTTTGACCAGTAGACTTAGTTATTATGCGTTGACATAATGGCGCACTGGTTAGCATGGCCACCTCTTAAGCATGATGATGCGGGTTCGACGCCTGATCAATGTTAGCATGGAGTGAGCTGAAGTGCATGGCGCTGAAGATTTGAATCTTTGAAATGCGCTGAGGTCTGACATATCAGGCAGAATGGTTTGCCATCACGTTCAACAAAAAATAGAAACTTTCCCACTCTGATTAAAACGTCCTGTGTTCATCTACGTATTTTCGTTTTGCTGTGCATCTTTTCCCTGCCATTTCGAGAGCCCAATTGACACTCATAGTTTAAAGAAATGTGTTTGCCCATCCTACTTTGTGGAATTTCACCACATGCGCTTTTGACCAAAATACCAAATTGAACTCAAGTGAAGCCAACACGCACAACCCCCCCCCCCCCCCCCCCCCCCCCCCACACACACACACACACACACACAAATGTTGATATGAACATAAAAGAGCCGCATGCGGTTCGGGAGTTGCGGCTTGGCCAAACCTGTACTATACAACTTTATTTGTATAAAATTTTCACAACAGCTGTCACACAAACAAAGCGGGAAAAACCGAAGACGTGCGTGTTCCGCTCCCACTCTGGATTTATTTGCACCTTTGAAAAGACACCGTATTGCCGCAGATGTGGCAAAGAGTACTTTTGGGCATCTGAGACGGAAGGATGTCCAAAGCATCACGTCACCTGCTCTGGTAGGCATGGTGGTGGGACGTTGAGGTCAACCGCTTTGGGGTTGGCTGACTCTTTGATCGCAGGATGCCACACACTTGAAGACAGAAGCAGAAAAGCAGAGCTAAATGCAAAATGTACTCACCGGTGACTCCAATTTTTTTCCCCCCTGAAGAAACAGCTGGACGGGTGGCCCCGGCTGGCCAGTGGGACTCTTGTTATTCTGACCCTTTTTAGTGCGCGTTTGGGGCAACAACCGTTTTTTGTGGCGCTCTCTTCTGGTTCAAAAGTGCCCTGCATGTGAATTTGCTTTTCCTGCCTTCTGATTGGATGAGCGCCGGTGTGACGCGGTGCCTCTGTCACCGTGGCGGGGGGTATACGTTGGCATCGGAGCGTCTGCCAACGTCTGAGACCGGCTGGCAGTGTATCGGAGGTGTCGAGTGCGGTGCCGCTGGAGCTCACTCACCAGCTGGTGTTAGGGCCACAGAATGAAGGCCAAGGAGAAGAATAGAAAGAGAAACAGAAACTTCTCCTCCAATTGTTTGATTTGTCTCTTCTGAGCTTCGATGAATTCTTTCAGCTCTTTGTTCCTCTAGGACGGACAAATGGAAAGTGGCATTCAAAAGCCAGTAAGCGTGCAAGTAAGTGCCGGGCTGGCTTTGGGCCCTTACCTGTTGCGCGCTGTGCAGCAGATCCATTCTCTCTTGGAGGATGCAAGCGTCGCGCTCCCTCAACTCGCACATCAGGGCTCGCTTCCATTGGTCCACGGCGCTCCTAAGCTCTTCTCTCTGATCCGCCGTCAGCACGTCATTCACGCCAGCGTGGCTGGCTTTTTCGCCGTCCGTGGCGGGGCAGTCCCGCTGCGGTAGCGCCTCGTACAACATGGCCTCCAGCTCCAGGATCCTCTGGGCCGCAATCCTCGTCCATCAGTGGTCCGGCGGGAGATTTGAGGGCGGCTTACCTTATGAGCCTGGTCCATGGAACACTTCCTGAAGTCCAACTCTTCATCCAGGTAGCCCTTCTGCTTGCAGAACATATCCTAGCACAGCTCAAGGTCAGAATTGTTGGGGCACATTGCCGGAGTTCCCCTTGGCTGATGTCGCGTGTCTGTCTACCTTCTCACTTTCAATGTCCAACATCTTCTGTTGAAGTGCTGACTTGGTCACTTTGATGTATTCTAACCACTGAGGAAAGGCTGCTGTCACATAAGCAGAATGCGAGAGCGTGCGTGGACGTGCGCGTTACCTTCTCGGCTAGGGTGAGAAGGGTCCTGGCGTGAATCACGACCACCTGCTCCTCGTTGGTGAGATTCTGCAAGAGCCCAAAGGCACAGCGTCAACAAGCTTCTTTCAGCGCAAAGCCTTCCAAAAGTCACATTTGAGCCGCCGAGTCTCGTGGAGTGCGAACATAAGGAGTTCGACATACACTTACGGCGTTATAGCCCAGGATGTCCAGCTTCTTCATCAGATCACTGATGACGATGTCCGGGGGAAAGGCGCAAGGAGCAATGTAAGGTGTTCTGGGACCTCGGGTTAAGGTTAGGGTTGCGAGGGACGCCTTACGTACGCTCACGCCCTCGGCCTCGCAGTAGATCTGCAAAGGGCTGAGGCCGTCTGGGAAACGGACTTGCAGAAACTTCAAGACGGGGGAGCGCCACTCCCTCTCCTGAAAGGCAGAGGCATGCATCCGTCCGTCCGTCCGTCCGTCCGTCACATCTCTGGCCTCAACACGCTTGTGCGAGTCTTCCCACCTCCAGCTCCAGGATGCGGAACTCAAGCAGTTCGTTTTGGTCTCGGATATCCTGGATGTGCTCTTTCAGACGCGCTTCTTCCGCCTCCATCCGCCTGACCTGAAAAGACAGTCAGACCTCATCTGCGGGGCTTCCCGACAGGTGTGACGCCAAGCGACTCCGCCCAGCGCCTTTCTTTCCGTCACCTTTTCGGCCAACTGCTGATTGCTCTGACGCAGCAGCTGCTTCTCCTCCACCCACTTGACATTCTAGAAGAGACAAACGCGTGGACAGCTTTGGAATGTTGTGTCATTTTCATCCACAAATTCTTTGGTTGACTGGAAAATGACATTTGCTTTTCTCCGCATTTTCCCAGCCACGTTCGGGGGGGGTTGGTCCAGTAATGCCAGACGGATGAGTGACTGAAGAATGTAGCTATTTTGTCTGAGAAAAAGGTGTGCTCATTGATGAGCTTACCTGTCCTTGTTGCTTCAGCGCTGACTCCAGATCTGCTACTCTGCTTTGATAGTGACCCATTTCTACCATCAGCTTTTCTCTGGTCTGAAAGGAGGAGGAGGGAGGCTCCTCCTCCTCCTTTCAGACCAGAGAACACCCGAGGCTGGGTGAGAACGGGGAGGCTGCGACCCGGCCGGGGGTTGCGGGAAGGGGCGCCACCTTGATCTCCTTCTCGGCGTCGTAGTCCCCTTTCGCTGGTCTGGGCTAGCAGAGCGTAGGCTCGTTGCAGCGCTTGATATTCTTGCGTCAGCTGGCGGTAGCGA
This sequence comes from Syngnathus floridae, assembly GCF_059516105.1. Classification (NCBI taxonomy): domain Eukaryota; kingdom Metazoa; phylum Chordata; class Actinopteri; order Syngnathiformes; family Syngnathidae; genus Syngnathus; species Syngnathus floridae. The sequence continues at coordinate 969,466 of NW_028284053.1, forward strand.
AGCTCCGCCTCTTCATGCACACACCAATGCAACACAGCACTAGTACCAGAATCAGTCAGACCGGCGACAAAGCACCCGCGACGCAAAGACGAGTCCGATTCCAGGCTGAAGAGGAATGTTTGGTGCCAATACGCTGGCAGAAATGGCGGGCTACCTCTTCGGGTTCCGTGTCGGGGGTTCTGTCGGTGTGAAAAGACAAGGACGATCCGTCCGAGTCCACCAACACGTCTTCGTCGTAGCCGTAAAATGTTTCGATGACCTGCGGGCGCGGAAGCAAACATCTCTCTGAACAAACTGAAGCGACACCTCACGATGAATCGACGAGAGGAACGATAGCGAGAAAAAGGCCATTTCATCTTGCGCAACACCAAGCAGCCGCAAACAAACAGACTCACCTTGCAGGACCTCACGCTTTGTTCCTCCTCAGAGATTCTCGACGTCGGTATCGTAGCAGCAAATCTCTCTCCTGTCGACACAAATAATCCGCCTTTGAGATTCTTTGGATGCAAAGGGAACGAACGGCTCCGGCGCAGAAACAAACGCGACTCACAATGACATTTCTGACATGAGCTCCTGTCTCCAGAGCCTGAAAAACACGTCACCGGCGATGATTGGAGGGACGCTCGTCTTTTCCAAAAGTGACAACTACAGGGTGTGTCAGGGTTTTCCAGATTATCTTTATCGTATCATTGTGTTGCTTTGACTTTGACTGCGACCTGTAATAAATAATATTATTTATCCCTTATTTATCCCTATCGCTTATCCCTTCCTACACAAAGTCGTAAAACACCCCTTGCTATGTTTTGACTAGAGGTCAAGGGCTTCCTCTATTCAATCCACTCTTACACCCACCCTGTTTCTCTTAATTAAAATGCTCGTGCAGGAGCCGAGAGTCAGACTTCATTCGTACAACGGATGGACTCTCCACCTGCAGGTGTCCAAAAGAACTTACTTGTCTCCCGTGTGGTTCTTGCAAAATAAGTTGGAGCGAGCGCAACTCTAACAGGGTGCATTTTGCCACTAGCTGCCTACGGACAATGACGTCGCGCTCGCGGCTCATGGTTGACGGGCTGAGCAGCCGGGCAAGTCCGTCGTTTTCAGCGCACAGCGAGTGGCAAAGGCGCTGACAAAACGGGAGCTTTGAGCTGCTGAAAACGGCAAAACAAGTCTAAAGCGTGTTCAAACGCGTGCGCACAATGCTCCTGCTTGAAAGGTCGGAATTTAAGGGGCCAATTTTTTGGATGGCGGCCGCCGGCCAAGCTTTGGACGGAAAAGGTTTCCTGGCGACAGCGAGCGAGCGCGGCGCTGCCGTACGTGCACCGAGTCGCCTGCCTGAAGACCTTGGACAAGTCGTCGATGATGTGCCGCTGCTCCACAACTTGAAGGAACTCCATTTCACCGTCCTGCTGGCCGCAACCGCGGTCCAGGTCATTGAGCGAACTAGGCCTTCTCTGTGGAACACAAATGCAGTGGACTCTGTTGGCACGCCGCCGTTGTCCGCGTCGACTTACCAAGCTTGCCATCTCCTCGTTCTCCTGGGTGACAAAGCGCACTTTGTTTTCAAGGCGACACAGCACCAGCGAGAGTTCTTCATTCTTCCTGCTCAGGCGTTTGTTTTTGTACAGGAGTGGCAGAAACTGGCTTTCTGTTTCTCTCAGTCGCTTTAGCTGCAAGCATGAAGTGCGGGATGTGAAAGACGCACAACACGCGGGCCAGAACGTATCCATTCCTTTTGCATCGGTTTGAACGGAATCGTGGCTTTGGCTCCCAATAAAAGACATCTACCAGGCAACCGACTCGCCGCGCCGCTCAACTAATAAGCAAGCGCAATGGGTGCCTCGCTGGATGGCGCGCATCAAACGTAGCGCAAACCTTCAAGCGTGCCGTCAATAAATTACCAGTTCATTGCGCTCTTCAGAAAGCAGGGCGTTTCGATCCTCCAGTTTCCTGATGACTGCGCTGAGCTCAGCGATTTTCAGATGAAACCGTCGCGTGTCCCGATCCTCCTGAGACTGAAAACGCCCCGCAACACACACACACAAGCACTCGTTCAAAGTTCAAAACTGTTTTTGTGCTACCTTCCTCCAGCAACGAACTAAGTCATGCGTACTGCAAGTGTGTGATGAGGTGGCTTACGCAATGAAGAGGATTGCTAGTAGCGGCGTTGACCCCACTTCCAGGGTAGTTTAGGCCCGCCCTTTGGGAATCCCTCAGGGCAGCGATCTGCTGCTCGGCAGCCTGAGTCTGCAGCTGAAGGCGGTGGACGTGGCCGGCCCCAGGGCTTCATCCAAAACACTAACCGCTCTGTCTTTCAGCTTGATCTCATCCGTCTGGATGTACAAACGGGGAGCGCTCAGGCAGGCGGGCAAACTCATTTGCCAGAATTGTGACAAAAACAAAGAGAGCAACCGGCCAATTTTTTTCTGGAATCGACTAGAACACCTTTGCTGTGACAAAAGCGAAGCGAGCAACCGGACATTTTCTTCTTGTGAAATAGAATAGAATAGAATGCCTTAGGTGTCATTGCACTGCAGGTATACAACGAAATTGGGAACATAGCCACGCACCGCGCATCTGATCAGTCCTACCAGTCGGCGGATCTCCCTCTCGCAGTCTCTCTTGGTTCGGCTCAGCTCCTCCCGATGCTGGTGATGAGCCGATCGGAGCTCGGCCGCTCGGGACTGCCAGGCCTGCTGGGCCGCTGCCAGGGCTTCTTCCGCGCTCCTGGTGGAGGCGACACCGCTCGGTCTCCCGACACCGCCGCGTCTCCTCCACCTCCGCCAGCAAAGCGCCCCCCCTCCTCACCTGAGCAGACATTGCGCCACACCGGGCCGTTGAGACCGCAACGGAGCGCCGCGACGCTTACTGGGGACAAGCTACACAATACGGTAGCGGCCGCATCGAAGCCCGACGTGGCGTGCGGATAGTCAGACACGGATAGAGCGGATCACCTTGTCCATGGAGCCGTCCCTCAGGCTGAGGACCAAGGCATTCAGTCGCTGGATCTCTCCATCTTTGATTTTGATCACTCTCATCAGCTCCATTTCATGCTGCCGCAGTAATGTCTCCCTGGTAATGGCTAACTCTTTCTGCTTCTCCTCATGGAGTTTGCTTTTGAGTTCCGTCATGGCGGCGGTGGCACGGTGGTGCTCCGCCCGCAGGTCCTGACTTCTCTCTCTCTCCAGACAGCTGACCTGACATGACTTAGACTTAGACAAACTTTATTGTCATCTTGTCTGCACATGGTGCATACAAAACGAAATTCCGTTGCATACGTCTTACAACAAAGTAGTGATATTGCAGTTGAATAGAAGTAACATATCCTATGAAAATATATATATATACATATATACTATATATATATATATTAAAAATAAGTATAAAGTGCAGCAGTGATAATTATGCAATAGTGCAAGTAGGCAAAACAGTATTCAAGAGTGTGCAGAGGAATGCTAAACCATGTATTAAACTTCTATTTAAAGGGTTTATACAAGTTCAGTAAAGTTGGTAGTGCGAGATAGTGCAAGATAGAGGTCCGTAGTGTCATAAAGTACAGTTCTGTGAATGTGTGATGCAGAGTTCAGTTTAGAGCTCAACAGTTCTAGTGTTCAACAGTCTGATGACAGCAGGGAAAAAGCTGTTGCAGAACCTGGTGGACCTGCAGCGGATGCTGCAAACCTCTTCCCAGAGGGCAGCAGGGAGAACAGTCCATGGTGGGGGTGTGATGGGTCATTGATGATGTTACGGGCACGGGACATGCAGCGCTGAGATGAAATGTCCTGAATGGAGGGAAGAGGAGCCCCTATGATCCTCTCTGCTGTCCTCACCACTCTCCTCACGTTCTTCCAATCGGAGGCGGTGCAGCCTCCACACCACACAGAGAGACAGCTTGTCAGAATGCTCTCTATGGTGCTCCTGTAGAACGTCCTCATGATGGGTGGGGGCAGGTGGGCTCTCCTCATCCTCCGCAGGAAGTACAAGCGCTTCTGTGCCCTCTTGACCAGTGCCGTAGTGTTCATAGTCCAGGTGAGGTCTTCTGTGATGTGGACCCCCAGGAATTTGGTGGTGCTGACCACCTCCACAGCTGAGCTGTTGATGATCAGTGGAGCGTGGTGAGGCTGTTTTTTCCTGAAGTCGACGATGATCTCCTTCATCTTCTCCTCATTCAGGATCAGGCTGTTTTCTCTGCACCAGCCCACCAGCTGCTCCACCTCCTCTCTGTAGTCCAGGTCGTTGTTGTCTCTGATGAGCCCCACCACCGTTGTGTCGTCTGCTGACTTCACGATGTGATTGGTGGTGAACCTGAGGACGCAGTCGTGTGTCATCAGGGTGCACAGCAGGGGGCTCAGGACGCAGCCCTGAAGGGAGCCTGTGCTGAGGGTGATGACATCAGAGGTGTTCTGTCCGACCCGGACTGACTGAGGTCTGTTGGTGAGGAAGTCTAGCAGCCAGTTGCGAAGGGGGGTGTTGAAGCCCAGGTGTTCCAATTTTCCTACCAGATGCTGTGGGATGATGGTGTTAAACGCTGAGCTGAAGTCCAGGAACAGCCTCCGCACATGGGTGTTCTTCTCCTCCAGGTGAGCCAGGCTCAGGTGAAGAACGGAGGAGATGGCGTCCTGAGTGGAGCGGTTTTGCCGGTCGGCAAACTGGAACGGGTCAAATAATAGGGGGAGTCTGGAAACGATGTGACCTTTAAGCAGCCTTTCGAAGCACTTCATCATAACCGGAGTCAGTGCAACAGGCCGGTAATCATTAAATGAGGTGATTTGAGGTTTCTTCGGCACCGGAATGATGGAGGCAGTCTTAAAGCACGCCGGCACTGTGGCTTGGCCCAGCGAGGTGTTAAAAATGTCTGTGATGACCCCAGCCAGATGACTTGCACATTCCCTGAACACACGCCCAGGAATGTTGTCGGGGCCAGGGGCCTTACAGGGGTTGACTCTCCTCAGGGTCTTCAACACATCGGCGGAGTCAAGGCAGAGTACCTCCTCTTCCTGATGGGGAACAGTTTTAACTGCTGGAGTGCCGTTTAGTGCCTCGAACCTCCCAAAGAAGTTATTTAGACCATTTAGAAAGTCAGCATCAACTACACCCACCGGGGGGGGAGGGTGAGTTGTAGTCTGTAATCGCCCGTATGCCTTGCCACATACTCCTGATGTTTTTGACGTTGTGGAAACGATCCTGAAATTTTCGACTGCGGTCTCGCTTCGCTATCCTGATGGCACGGTTCAAGTTGGCTCTCGCTGTCCTCAGTGTCTCCTTGTCGCCAGACTTGAAGGCAGAGTTCCGCGCTCGTAGCGTTTGACGTACCTCCTCAGTCATCCAGGGTCGTTGGTTGCCCCGGGTGATGATATTCTTAGTGGTGCTGACGTCCTCGGTGCATTTGTTGATGTAGGCTGACACAGTCATGGCACACGCATGTCTAATCTACATCGGGAAAACTGGGAGGGAGGGAGGCAGGCAGGGAGGCAGGCAGGGAGGCAGGCAGTGTCTGTCTGTTGAGGTTTTCACCTTGTTCTTCTCCTGCTGAAGTTCTAACTGGACGTCCATCAGTTTGGTTCTCAGCTCGTCATTGGCGGCCTGAAGGGCGTCCGTTCGCTCCGCCTTGGCCCGCCCTGCCGGAGCTCGTTTGGACATCTCTTACTCGAGTCTCGCCCGGTCGTCAGTCAGAGATCACAACATTTGTACCTGGAGAGCACAAACGCAGCGCTGTTTTCCACTGGCTTCGAACTCAACTTCAATCGGTACCGTAACTTACAACATCATAAACATAGAACTAGCTTGACTTATTCATTGAATAAATGCATTTGGTTCTTCAAAACTGCATCACGCAACATAGCGTGACCGAGACGGCCGTTATCCACCTGCGTGAAGTTATTTGGTGAAATGAATGAGATGTTTAAGACACCATCGTTCTGTCTCTATGTAGATGAAGGGAAATAATCGATTGCTGAAGGTCCAAAGGTGTTGTGATAAACAAATAAACATATTAGTGATTAGTGACATATTTGTGATAAACATATTAGGCAGGATAATCACATATGTTAACGTGACTGCCCACACTGTATTTATTTATGGTTATTTGTTAAATCGAGTACTGTTAGACATGAAATAGGAAGTGTTTAACATAAATGGAAGACGAAAGGGGTACTCACCATTGTAGCTCCTGCTGGTCAATGATACGAGCCTCTTCTTGCAGTGGAAAACATACAGCCAACAAACACCGTGGAACCTAAAGGAATGAAATTAAACATTAACATTTAGCCTCAACCAACATTCACAGATACAACGCAACGCAAACTACACAAACGTAAATCTTTTTAAACACAATGAGTTGTACTTACCGTGTACGCTCTAGACGGTCCACTTGCAAGCGGAAAATAAAGATATTTCTGTTGATAATCGTCGTGTTTGTATCCGGTGTCTCGCTCAAGGCCATTGCGCCCACAGATTTGAATTTTGGCGAGAGTTCAGCCTATTGACGTCATTTCCGCGGTGTAATACCCGCATATCTGAAACGGCAAAGTTAAGAGTAGAGTTAAATAAAGTTTTTAGTCAACGCAATAATTTACAACCGTTGACCAGTCGAAATAATCGTCGAAATTTGGCGTCTGTGGCTGGAAGCAGACGCCGAGTTCGACATTCCTCCCAAACGCCACACTCCCTCGCTTTTCAGGGCTAAAAAAAAACAGTTGTAATTACCTTGTACGCTCTAGACGGTCAAGTTGCAAGCTGAAAACAAAAATATTTGCCTTGTTAGTCATCGTGTTACTAACAGCTGTGTCTTGTTTGCCAGAACTGCCGCTTTCCTACTTCCTGTTGCAAGCCACGCCCACGGATTATAATTTTGCCGTGAGTTCCGCCTATTGACGTCATGTCCGCGTCACATGACTGCGACGTAATATTATCTAAAACTGTTTGTGCGGTATTGTGTTGTTCTGTGCGGTATTGTGTTATTCTGTGCGGCGTCGTGTTGTTCTGTGCGGCGTCGTGTTGTTCAGTGCGACGTCGTGTTGTTCAGTGCGGCATGGTGTTGTTCAGTGCGGCATGGTGTTGTTCAGTGCGGCATGGTGTTGTTCAGTGCGGCATAATGTTGTTCAGTGCGGCATAATGTTGTTCAGTGCGGCATGGTGTTGTTCAGTGCGGCATGGTGTTGTTCAGTGCGGCATGGTGTTGTTCAGTGCGGCATAATGTTGTTCAGTGCGCCATAATGTTGTTCAGTGCGGCATGGTGTTGTTCAGTGCGGGATGGTGTTGTTCAGTGCAGGATGGTGTTGTTCAGTGCGGCATGGTGTTGTTCAATGCGGCATGGTGTTGTTCAGTGCGGGATGGTGTTGTTCAGTGCGGCATGGTGTTGTTCAGTGCGGCATGGTGTTGTTCAGTGCGGCATGGTGTTGTTCAGTGCGGCATGGTGTTGTTCAGTGCGGCATGGTGTTGTTCAGTGCGGCATGGTGTTGTTCAGTGCGGAATGGTGTTGTTCAGTGCGGCATGGTGTTGTTCAGTCCGGGATGGTGTTGTTCAATGCGGGATCGTGTTGTTCAGTGCGGGGTGGTGTTGTTCAGTGCGGGATGGTGTTGTTCAGTGCGGCATGGTGTTGTTCAATGCGGCATGGTGTTGTTCAGTGCGGGATGGTGTTGTTCATTGCGGCATGGTGTTGTTCAGTGCGGCATGGTGTTGTTCAGTGCGGCATGGTGTTGTTCAGTGCGGCATGGTGTTGTTCAGTGCGGCATAATGTTGTTCAGTGCGGCATGGTGTTGTTCAGTGTGGAAAGGTGTTGTTCAGTGCAGGATGGTGTTGTTCAGTGCGGCATGGTGTTGTTCAATGCAGGATCGTGTTGTTCAGTGCAGCATAATGTTGTTCAGTGCAGCATGGTGTTGTTCAGTGCGGCATGGTGTTGTTCAATGCGGCATGGTGTTGTTCACTGCGGGATGGTGTTGTTCAATGCGGGATCGTGTTGTTCAGTGCGGCATAATGTTGTTCAGTGCAGCATGGTGTTGTTCAGTGCGGCATGGTGTTGTTCAGTGCGACATAATGTTGTTTAGTGCGGCATAATGTTGTTCAGTGCGGCATAATGTTGTTCAGTGCGGCATGGTGTTGTTCAGTGCGGCATGGTGTTGTTCAGTGCGGCATGGTGTTGTTCAGTGCAGGATGGTGTTGTTCAGTGCGGCATGGTGTTGTTCAATGCGGCATGGTGTTGTTCAGTGCGGGATGGTGTTGTTCAGTGCAGGATGGTGTTGTTCAGTGCGGCATGGTGTTGTTCAGTGCGGCATGGTGTTGTTCAGTGCGGCATGGTGTTGTTCAGTGCGGCATGGTGTTGTTCAGTGCAGGATGGTGTTGTTCAATGCGGGATCGTGTTGTTCAGTGCGGCATGGTGTTGTTCAGTGCGGCATGGTGTTGTTCAGTGCGGCATAATGTTGTTCAGTGCGGCATGGTGTTGTTCAGTGCGGCATGGTGTTGTTCAGTGCGGCATGCTGTTGTTCAGTGCGGCATAATGTTGTCCAGTGCGCCATAATGTTGTTCAGTGCGGCATGGTGTTGTTTAGTGCGGGATGGTGTTGTTCAGTGCAGGATGGTGTTGTTCAGTGCGGCATGGTGTTGTTCAATGCGGCATGGTGTTGTTCAGTGCGGGATGGTGTTGTTCAGTGCGGCATGGTGTTGTTCAGTGCGGCATAATGTTGTTCAGTACGGCATGGTGTTGTTCAGTGCGGCATGGTGTTGTTCAGTGCGGCATGGTGTTGTTCAGTGCGGCATGGTGTTGTTCAGTGCGGCATGGTGTTGTTCAGTGCGGGATGGTGTTGTTCAATGCGGGATCGTGTTGTTCAGTGCGGGGTGGTGTTGTTCAGTGCAGGATGGTGTTGTTCAGTGCAGGATGGTGTTGTTCAGTGCGGCATGGTGTTGTTCAATGCAGGATCGTGTTGTTCAGTGCAGCATAATGTTGTTCAGTGCAGCATGGTGTTGTTCAGTGCGGCATGGTGTTGTTCAATGGGGCATGGTGTTGTTCAGTGCGGGATGGTGTTGTTCAGTGCGGCATGGTGTTTTTCAGTGCGGCATAATGTTGTTCAGTGCGGCATGGTGTTGTTCAGTGCGGCATGGTGTTGTTCAGTGCAGGATGGTGTTGTTCAGTGCGGCATGGTGTTGTTCAATGCAGGATCGTGTTGTTCAGTGCAGCATAATGTTGTTCAGTGCAGCATGGTGTTGTTCAGTGCGGCATGGTGTTGTTCACTGCGGCATGGTGTTGTTCACTGCGGGATGGTGTTGTTCAATGCGGCATAATGTTGTTCAGTGCGGCATAATGTTGTTCAGTGCGGCATGGTGTTGTTCAGTGCGGCATAATGTTGTTTAGTGCGGCATAATGTTGTTCAGTGCGGCATAATGTTGTTCAGTGCGGCATAATGTTGTTCAGTGCGGCATGGTGTTGTTCAGTGCGGCATGGTGTTGTTCAGTGCGGCATGGTGTTGTTCAGTGCGGCATGGTGTTGTTTAATGCGGCATGGTGTTGTTTAATGCGGCATGGTGTTGTTCAGTGCGGCATGGTGTTGTTCAGTGCGGCATGGTGTTGTTCAGTGCGGAATGGTGTTGTTCAGTGCGGCATGGTGTTGTTCAGTGCGGCATGGTGTTGTTCAGTGCGGGATGGTGTTCAATGCGGGATCGTGTTGTTCAGTGCGGGGTGGTGTTGTTCAGTGCAGGATGGTGTTGTTCAGTGCAGGATGGTGTTGTTCAGTGCGGCATGGTGTTGTTCAATGCAGGATCGTGTTGTTCAGTGCAGCATAATGTTGTTCAGTGCAGCATGGTGTTGTTCAGTGCGGCATGGTGTTGTTCAATGCGGCATGGTGTTGTTCAGTGCGGGATGGTGTTGTTCAGTGCGGCATGGTGTTTTTCAGTGCGGCATAATGTTGTTCAGTGCGGCATGGTGTTGTTCAGTGCGGCATGGTGTTGTTCAGTGCGACATAATGTTGTTCAGTGCGGCATAATGTTGTTCAGTGCGGCATGGTGTTGTTCAGTGCGGCATGGTGTTGTTCAGTGCGGCATGGTGTTGTTCAGTGCGGCATGGTGTTGTTCAGTGCAGGATGGTGTTGTTCAGTGCAGGATGGTGTTGTTCAGTGCGGCATGGTGTTGTTCAGTGCGGGATGGTGTTGTTCAGTGCAGGATGGTGTTGTTCAGTGCGGCATGGTGTTGTTCAGTGCGGAATGGTGTTGTTCAGTGCGGCATGGTGTTGTTCAGTGCGGCATGGTGTTGTTCAGTGCAGGATGGTGTTGTTCAATGCGGGATGGTGTTGTTCAGTGCGGGATGGTGTTGTTCAGTGCAGGATGGTGTTGTTCAGTGCGGCATGGTGTTGTTCAATGCGGCATGGTGTTGTTCAGTGCAGGATGGTGTTGTTCAGTGCGGCATGGTGTTGTTCAATGCGGCATGGTGTTGTTCAATGCGGCATGGTGTTGTTCAGTGCGGCATGGTGTTGTTCAGTGCGGCATGGTGTTGTTCAGTGCAGCGTAATGTTGTTCAGTGCGGCATGGTGTTGTTCAGTGCGGAATGGTGTTGTTCAGTGCGGCATGGTGTTGTTCAGTGCAGGATGGTGTTGTTCAGTGCGGCATGGTGTTGCTCAGTGCGGCATGGTGTTGTTCAGTGCGGGATGGTGTTGTTCATTGCGGCATGGTGTTGTTCAGTGCGGCATGGTGTTGTTCAGTGCGGCATGGTGTTGTTCAGTGCGGCATAATGTTGTTCAGTGCGCCATAATGTTGTTCAGTGCGGCATGGTGTTGTTCAGTGCGGGATGGTGTTGTTCAGTGCAGGATGGTGTTGTTCAGTGCGGCATGGTGTTGTTCAGTGCGGCATAATGTTGTTCAGTGCGGCATAATGTTGTTCAGTGTGGCATAATGTTGTTCAGTGCGGGATGGTGTTGTTCATTGCGGCATGGTGTTGTTCAGTGCGGCATGGTGTTGTTCAGTGCGGCATGGTGTTGTTCAGTGCGGGATGGTGTTGTTCAGTGCAGGATGGTGTTGTTCAGTGCGGCATGGTGTTGTTCAGTGCGGCATGGTGTTGTTCATTTCGGCATAATGTTGTTCAGTGCGGCATAATGTTTAGTGCGGCATGGTGTTGTTCAGTGCGGGATGGTGTTGTTCAGTGCGTTATAATGTTCAGTGCGGCATGGTGTTGTTCAGTGCGGCATGGTGTTGTTCAGTGCGGCATGGTGTTGTTCAGTGCGGCATAATGTTGTTCAGTGCGGCATAATGTTGTTCAGTGCGGCATGGTGTTGTTCAGTGCGGGATGGTGTTGTTCAGTGCGGGATGGTGTTGTTCAGTGCGGCATGGTGTTCAATGCGGAATGGTGTTGTTCAGTGCAGGATGGTGTTGTTCAGTGCGGCATGGTGTTGTTCAGTGCGGCATAATGTTGTTCAGTGCGGCATGGTGTTGTTCAGTGCGGCATGGTGTTGTTCAGTGCGGCATGGTGTTGTTCAGTGCGGCATAATGTTGTTCAGTGCGGCATGGTGTTGTTCAGTGCGGCATGGTGTTGTTCAGTGCGGCATAATGTTCAGTGCGGCATAATGTTGTTCAGTGCGGCATGGTGTTGTTCAGTGCGGGATGGTGTTGTTCAGTGCAGGATGGTGTTGTTCAGTGCGGCATGGTGTTCAGTGCGGGATGGTGTCTTTCAGTGCGGCATGGTGTCGTTCAGTGCGGCATGGTGTCTTTCAGTGCGGCATGGTGTCGTTCAGTGAGGCATGGTGTTGTTCAGTGCGGCATGGTGTTGTTTAGTGCGGCATGGTGTTGTTCAGTGCGGGATGGTGTTGTTCAGTGTGGCATGGTGTTCAGTGCGGCATGGTGTTGTTCAGTGCGGTATCGTGTTGTTCAGTGCGGTATCGTGTTTCTCAGTGCGGTATCGTGTTGTTCAGTGCAGTATCGTTGTGTTGTTCGTATTGTGTTTAACACTTAGCCTCTAACACTTAGCCTCTAACACTTAGCCTCTAGCATCTAGAAGGTAAATAAATAGGAAGGAAGGACTCACCGGTGACGTCTTCGCCCACGTCCAAGCGTTGTACTTTGTATTTTCATCCTTCTGACAGTTGAGGTTAAAGGTTGAGTGAAGGGCCCTCGTTTTAAACTACTTTTTTGAAAAGGATTGGGAACAAGTAAGACGTATTTAATTTATTTAATGGGAAGTAGTAAGAGCTATTGAATTTAATCTATGTATTATATTCTATTGTATTGTATTCTGTTGTATTCTTTTGGATTGTATTCACACTAACCCCACTAAAACTTCAGCCCACAAAAACTCGCCTCTGGCGCCTAGCCTCTGGCACTTAGCCTCTAACACTTAGCCTTTAACACTTAGCCTTTAACACTTAGCCTTTAACACTTAGCCTAGAAGGTGAATAAATAGGGTTAAAGGTTGAGTGAAGGGACCTCGTTTTAAACTACTGTTTTGAAAAGGAGTGGGAACAAGTAAGACGTATTTAATTTATTTAATGGGAAGTAGTAAGACTTATTAAATTTATTTAATCTACTTTTCTTCCCAGGCAAAATTTGATGTGCTGCAATTCCAAATTTCCAAAGTGAATGAAGGAATGAAGTCCTTTAAATTATGATTTTGTATAAATACTAGGCATTAACACAAAATCGACGGCACAAAATGGGCAGACTTTACTTGTTTGAAAAGGACTGGTTACAAGACAGACTTTTTTAATTTATTTAATGGGAAGAAGACTTATTTAGTTTAATTGATCTATTTTTGTTCCCTGCCAAAATTCGATTTGCTGCAATTCCAAATTTCCAAAGTGAATGAAGGAAAGAAGTCGTTTAAATTATGATTTTGTTTAAATACTAGGCATAGACACAAAATCTACGGCACAAAATGGGCAGACTTTACTTGTTTGAAGAGGACTGGTTACAAGACAGACTTTTCTGATTTATTTAATGGGAAGAGGACTTATTTAGTTTATTTAATCTATTTTTGTTCCCTGGCAAAATTGGATTTGCTGAAATTGTATTTTGCCAAATCTCGATTTGAGACCTGATAGGAAGTATTAAACGCTTAGTTAAATCAATACAAGTTGGTAATAAGAGCGAGTAATGTTGGTTGAACCGATGAATGAAGGTTGAAAGCAATTTAAATTATGACTTTGTATAAATACTAGATATTAACAGAACATCTACTGCGCAAAATGGGCAGAGTTTACTTGTTTGAGAAGGAGTGGCTTATTCAAAACTAAGATTTATGTAATCTGTTTGTTCCCAGGCAAAATTGGATGTGATGCAATTCCAAATTTCACCACATGATGGTGCCCAATTTTGACTTCATAGGACATATTAAACACTTAGCTTGTTATTATGTTCAAGGTAATCAGATTTGTTTATCATTCTAATGGCCTCTTCAAAACTATTCTGGATTACTACTTTGGATCTATTCTACATTACTTGGCAACAACATACTCTGTAACAGATTAGGCAGTATAATCACATATGTTAATTTGAGAGTGCCCACACTCAATCTACTTATCGTGATGTGTTAAATCAATTACTGTTAGACATTATTTGTCTGATAATCTACCAAATCTTTGAATTGAAGAATTTGTGATTTAATTAATAGCTTGTTCAGGGTAATCAGACTTGTATATAATTCTAATGGCCTTCTTTTGAAAACTATTCTGAATTACAACTTTGGATCTTATATTACTTTGCAACAATCTACTCCGTGACAGATTAGGCAGTATAATCACATATGTTAACTTCAGTGCCCACACTGTATTTATTTATGGTTATTTGTTAAATCAAGTACTGTTAGACATGAAATAGGAAGTGTTTAACATAAATGTTATGGCTACTCACCATTGTAGCTCGCTCCTGGTCAATGATACGAGCCTCTTCTTGCAGTGGAAAACTTGCAGCCAACAAACACCGTGGAACCTAAAGGAATGAAATTAAACATTAACATTTCGCCTCGACCAATTTTCACACGTACAACGCAACGCGGCTACACTTCTGCTATTACAAACGTAAATCTCCTTAAACACAATGAGTGTTACTTACCGTGTACGCTCTAGACGGTCCAGTTGCAAGCAGAAAATAAAGATATTTCTGTTGATAATCGTCGCTGCTCAGTGGCTCACGGCCATCGCGCCAACAGATTTGAATTTTGGCGGAGGTTCGGGCAATTACGTCATATCCACGGCACATGACTGCGACGTAATACCCGCTTATCTGAAACGGCAGTTAAAAGTAGAGTTACATCAAGTTTTCTTGGAACCTAAACGAATGAAAGAAAACTATCATTTGGCCACAACCAACATTCACAGATACAACACAACGTGCGGGGTTGGGGTTAAAGATTGAGTGAAGGGCCCTCGTTTTAAACTACTGTTTTGAAAAGGAGTGGGAACAAGTAAGACGTATTTAATTTATTTAATGGGAAGTAGTAAGACTTATTAAATTTATTTAATCTACTTTTCTTCCCAGGCAAAATTTGATGTGCTGCAATTCCAAATTTCCAAAGTGAATGAAGGAATGAAGTCCTTTAAATTATGATTTTGTATAAATACTAGGCATTAACACAAAATCGACGGCACAAAATGGGCAGACTTTACTTGTTTGAAAAGGACTGGTTACAAGACAGACTTTTTTAATTTATTTAATGGGAAGAAGACTTATTTAGTTTAATTGATCTATTTTTGTTCCCTGCCAAAATTCGATTTGCTGCAATTCCAAATTTCCAAAGTGAATGAAGGAAAGAAGTCGTTTAAATTATGATTTTGTTTAAATACTAGGCATAGACACAAAATCTACGGCACAAAATGGGCAGACTTTACTTGTTTGAAGAGGACTGGTTACAAGACAGACTTTTCTGATTTATTTAATGGGAAGAGGACTTATTTAGTTTATTTAATCTATTTTTGTTCCCTGGCAAAATTGGATTTGCTGAAATTGTATTTTGCCAAATCTCGATTTGAGACCTGATAGGAAGTATTAAACGCTTAGTTAAATCAATACAAGTTGGTAATAAGAGCGAGTAATGTTGGTTGAACCGATGAATGAAGGTTGAAAGCAATTTAAATTATGACTTTGTATAAATACTAGATATTAACAGAACATCTACTGCGCAAAATGGGCAGAGTTTACTTGTTTGAGAAGGAGTGGCTTATTCAAAACTAAGATTTATGTAATCTGTTTGTTCCCAGGCAAAATTGGATGTGATGCAATTCCAAATTTCACCACATGATGGTGCCCAATTTTGACTTCATAGGACATATTAAACACTTAGCTTGTTATTATGTTCAAGGTAATCAGATTTGTTTATCATTCTAATGGCCTCTTCAAAACTATTCTGGATTACTACTTTGGATCTATTCTACATTACTTGGCAACAACATACTCTGTAACAGATTAGGCAGTATTATCACATATGTTAACTTGAGAGTGCCCACACTCAATCTACTTATCGTGATGTGTTAAATCAATTACTGTTAGACATTATTTGTCTGATAATCTACCAAATCTTTGAATTGAAGAATTTGTGATTTAATTAATAGCTTGTTCAGGGTAATCAGACTTGTATATAATTCTAATGGCCTTCTTTTGAAAACTATTCTGAATTACAACTTTGGATCTTATATTACTTTGCAACAATCTACTCCGTGACAGATTAGGCAGTATAATCACATATGTTAACTTCAGTGCCCACACTGTATTTATTTATGGTTATTTGTTAAATCAAGTACTGTTAGACATGAAATAGGAAGTGTTTAACATAAATGTTATGGCTACTCACCATTGTAGCTCGCTCCTGGTCAATGATACGAGCCTCTTCTTGCAGTGGAAAACTTGCAGCCAACAAACACCGTGGAACCTAAAGGAATGAAATTAAACATTAACATTTCGCCTCGACCAATTTTCACACGTACAACGCAACGCGGCTACACTTCTGCTATTACAAACGTAAATCTCCTTAAACACAATGAGTGTTACTTACCGTGTACGCTCTAGACGGTCCAGTTGCAAGCAGAAAATAAAGATATTTCTGTTGATAATCGTCGCTGCTCAGTGGCTCACGGCCATCGCGCCAACAGATTTGAATTTTGGCGGAGGTTCGGGCAATTACGTCATATCCACGGCACATGACTGCGACGTAATACCCGCTTATCTGAAACGGCAGTTAAAAGTAGAGTTACATCAAGTTTTCTTGGAACCTAAACGAATGAAAGAAAACTATCATTTGGCCACAACCAACATTCACAGATACAACACAACGTGCGGGGTTGGGGTTAAAGATTGAGTGAAGGGCCCTCGTTTTAAACTACGGTTTTGAAAAGGAGTGGGAACAAGTAAGACGTATTTAATTTATTTAATGGGAAGTAGTAAGACTTATTAAATTTATTTAATCTACTTTTCTTCCCAGGCAAAATTTGATGTGCTGCAATTCCAAATTTCCAAAGTGAATGAAGGAATGAAGTCCTTTAAATTATGATTTTGTATAAATACTAGGCATTAACACAAAATCGACGGCACAAAATGGGCAGACTTTACTTGTTTGAAAAGGACTGGTTACAAGACAGACTTTTTTAATTTATTTAATGGGAAGAAGACTTATTTAGTTTAATTGATCTATTTTTGTTCCCTGCCAAAATTCGATTTGCTGCAATTCCAAATTTCCAAAGTGAATGAAGGAAAGAAGTCGTTTAAATTATGATTTTGTTTAAATACTAGGCATAGACACAAAATCTACGGCACAAAATGGGCAGACTTTACTTGTTTGAAGAGGACTGGTTACAAGACAGACTTTTCTGATTTATTTAATGGGAAGAGGACTTATTTAGTTTATTTAATCTATTTTTGTTCCCTGGCAAAATTGGATTTGCTGAAATTGTATTTTGCCAAATCTCGATTTGAGACCTGATAGGAAGTATTAAACGCTTAGTTAAATCAATACAAGTTGGTAATAAGAGCGAGTAATGTTGGTTGAACCGATGAATGAAGGTTGAAAGCAATTTAAATTATGACTTTGTATAAATACTAGATATTAACAGAACATCTACTGCGCAAAATGGGCAGAGTTTACTTGTTTGAGAAGGAGTGGCTTATTCAAAACTAAGATTTATGTAATCTGTTTGTTCCCAGGCAAAATTGGATGTGATGCAATTCCAAATTTCACCACATGATGGTGCCCAATTTTGACTTCATAGGACATATTAAACACTTAGCTTGTTATTATGTTCAAGGTAATCAGATTTGTTTATCATTCTAATGGCCTCTTCAAAACTATTCTGGATTACTACTTTGGATCTATTCTACATTACTTGGCAACAACATACTCTGTAACAGATTAGGCAGTATAATCACATATGTTAACTTGAGAGTGCCCACACTCAATCTACTTATCGTGATGTGTTAAATCAATTACTGTTAGACATTATTTGTCTGATAATCTACCAAATCTTTGAATTGAAGAATTTGTGATTTAATTAATAGCTTGTTCAGGGTAATCAGACTTGTATATAATTCTAATGGCCTTCTTTTGAAAACTATTCTGAATTACAACTTTGGATCTTATATTACTTTGCAACAATCTACTCGGTGACAGATGAGGCAGTATAATCACATATGTTAACTTCAGTGCCCACACTGTATTTATTTATGGTTATTTGTTAAATCAAGTACTGTTAGACATGAAATAGGAAGTGTTTAACATAAATGTTATGGCTACTCACCATTGTAGCTCGCTCCTGGTCAATGATACGAGCCTCTTCTTGCAGTGGAAAACTTGCAGCCAACAAACACCGTGGAACCTAAAGGAATGAAATTAAACATTAACATTTCGCCTCGACCAATTTTCACACGTACAACGCAACGCGGCTACACTTCTGCTATTACAAACGTAAATCTCCTTAAACACAATGAGTGTTACTTACCGTGTACGCTCTAGACGGTCCAGTTGCAAGCAGAAAATAAAGATATTTCTGTTGATAATCGTCGCTGCTCAGTGGCTCACGGCCATCGCGCCAACAGATTTGAATTTTGGCGGAGGTTCGGGCAATTACGTCATATCCGCGGCATTTGACTGCGACGTAATACCCGCTTATCTGAAACGGCAGTTAAAAGTAGAGTTACATCAAGTTTTCTTGGAACCTAAACGAATGAAAGAAAACTATCATTTGGCCACAACCAACATTCACAGATACAACACAACGTGCGGGGTTGAGGTTAAAGATTGAGTGAAGGGCCCTCGTTTTAAACTACTGTTTTGAAAAGGAGTGGGAACAAGTAAGACGTATTTAATTTATTTAATGGGAAGTAGTAAGACTTATTAAATTTATTTAATCTACTTTTCTTCCCAGGCAAAATTTGATGTGCTGCAATTCCAAATTTCCAAAGTGAATGAAGGAATGAAGTCCTTTAAATTATGATTTTGTATAAATACTAGGCATTAACACAAAATCGACGGCACAAAATGGGCAGACTTTACTTGTTTGAAAAGGACTGGTTACAAGACAGACTTTTTTAATTTATTTAATGGGAAGAAGACTTATTTAGTTTAATTGATCTATTTTTGTTCCCTGCCAAAATTCGATTTGCTGCAATTCCAAATTTCCAAAGTGAATGAAGGAAAGAAGTCGTTTAAATTATGATTTTGTTTAAATACTAGGCATAGACACAAAATCTACGGCACAAAATGGGCAGACTTTACTTGTTTGAAGAGGACTGGTTACAAGACAGACTTTTCTGATTTATTTAATGGGAAGAGGACTTATTTAGTTTATTTAATCTATTTTTGTTCCCTGGCAAAATTGGATTTGCTGAAATTGTATTTTGCCAAATCTCGATTTGAGACCTGATAGGAAGTATTAAACGCTTAGTTAAATCAATACAAGTTGGTAATAAGAGCGAGTAATGTTGGTTGAACCGATGAATGAAGGTTGAAAGCAATTTAAATTATGACTTTGTATAAATACTAGATATTAACAGAACATCTACTGCGCAAAATGGGCAGAGTTTACTTGTTTGAGAAGGAGTGGCTTATTCAAAACTAAGATTTATGTAATCTGTTTGTTCCCAGGCAAAATTGGATGTGATGCAATTCCAAATTTCACCACATGATGGTGCCCAATTTTGACTTCATAGGACATATTAAACACTTAGCTTGTTATTATGTTCAAGGTAATCAGATTTGTTTATCATTCTAATGGCCTCTTCAAAACTATTCTGGATTACTACTTTGGATCTATTCTACATTACTTGGCAACAACATACTCTGTAACAGATTAGGCAGTATAATCACATATGTTAACTTGAGAGTGCCCACACTCAATCTACTTATCGTGATGTGTTAAATCAATTACTGTTAGACATTATTTGTCTGATAATCTACCAAATCTTTGAATTGAAGAATTTGTGATTTAATTAATAGCTTGTTCAGGGTAATCAGACTTGTATATAATTCTAATGGCCTTCTTTTGAAAACTATTCTGAATTACAACTTTGGATCTTATATTACTTTGCAACAATCTACTCGGTGACAGATTAGGCAGTATAATCACATATGTTAACTTCAGTGCCCACACTGTATTTATTTATGGTTATTTGTTAAATCAAGTACTGTTAGACATGAAATAGGAAGTGTTTAACATAAATGTTATGGCTACTCACCATTGTAGCTCGCTCCTGGTCAATGATACGAGCCTCTTCTTGCAGTGGAAAACTTGCAGCCAACAAACACCGTGGAACCTAAAGGAATGAAATTAAACATTAACATTTCGCCTCGACCAATTTTCACACGTACAACGCAACGCGGCTACACTTCTGCTATTACAAACGTAAATCTCCTTAAACACAATGAGTGTTACTTACCGTGTACGCTCTAGACGGTCCAGTTGCAAGCAGAAAATAAAGATATTTCTGTTGATAATCGTCGCTGCTCAGTGGCTCACGGCCATCGCGCCAACAGATTTGAATTTTGGCGGAGGTTCGGGCAATTACGTCATATCCGCGGCATTTGACTGCGACGTAATACCCGCTTATCTGAAACGGCAGTTAAAAGTAGAGTTACATCAAGTTTTCTTGGAACCTAAACGAATGAAAGAAAACTATCATTTGGCCACAACCAACATTCACAGATACAACACAACGTGCGGGGTTGAGGTTAAAGATTGAGTGAAGGGCCCTCGTTTTAAACTACTGTTTTGAAAAGGAGTGGGAACAAGTAAGACGTATTTAATTTATTTAATGGGAAGTAGTAAGACTTATTAAATTTATTTAATCTACTTTTCTTCCCAGGCAAAATTTGATGTGCTGCAATTCCAAATTTCCAAAGTGAATGAAGGAATGAAGTCCTTTAAATTATGATTTTGTATAAATACTAGGCATTAACACAAAATCGACGGCACAAAATGGGCAGACTTTACTTGTTTGAAAAGGACTGGTTACAAGACAGACTTTTTTAATTTATTTAATGGGAAGAAGACTTATTTAGTTTAATTGATCTATTTTTGTTCCCTGCCAAAATTCGATTTGCTGCAATTCCAAATTTCCAAAGTGAATGAAGGAAAGAAGTCGTTTAAATTATGATTTTGTTTAAATACTAGGCATAGACACAAAATCTACGGCACAAAATGGGCAGACTTTACTTGTTTGAAGAGGACTGGTTACAAGACAGACTTTTCTGATTTATTTAATGGGAAGAGGACTTATTTAGTTTATTTAATCTATTTTTGTTCCCTGGCAAAATTGGATTTGCTGAAATTGTATTTTGCCAAATCTCGATTTGAGACCTGATAGGAAGTATTAAACGCTTAGTTAAATCAATACAAGTTGGTAATAAGAGCGAGTAATGTTGGTTGAACCGATGAATGAAGGTTGAAAGCAATTTAAATTATGACTTTGTATAAATACTAGATATTAACAGAACATCTACTGCGCAAAATGGGCAGAGTTTACTTGTTTGAGAAGGAGTGGCTTATTCAAAACTAAGATTTATGTAATCTGTTTGTTCCCAGGCAAAATTGGATGTGATGCAATTCCAAATTTCACCACATGATGGTGCCCAATTTTGACTTCATAGGACATATTAAACACTTAGCTTGTTATTATGTTCAAGGTAATCAGATTTGTTTATCATTCTAATGGCCTCTTCAAAACTATTCTGGATTACTACTTTGGATCTATTCTACATTACTTGGCAACAACATACTCTGTAACAGATTAGGCAGTATAATCACATATGTTAACTTGAGAGTGCCCACACTCAATCTACTTATCGTGATGTGTTAAATCAATTACTGTTAGACATTATTTGTCTGATAATCTACCAAATCTTTGAATTGAAGAATTTGTGATTTAATTAATAGCTTGTTCAGGGTAATCAGACTTGTATATAATTCTAATGGCCTTCTTTTGAAAACTATTCTGAATTACAACTTTGGATCTTATATTACTTTGCAACAATCTACTCGGTGACAGATTAGGCAGTATAATCACATATGTTAACTTCAGTGCCCACACTGTATTTATTTATGGTTATTTGTTAAATCAAGTACTGTTAGACATGAAATAGGAAGTGTTTAACATAAATGTTATGGCTACTCACCATTGTAGCTCGCTCCTGGTCAATGATATGAGCCTCTTCTTGCAGTGGAAAACTTGCAGCCAACAAACACCGTGGAACCTAAAGGAATGAAATTAAACATTAACATTTCGCCCGGACCATCATTCACACGTACAACGCAACGCGGCTACACTTCTGCTATTACAAACGTAAATCTCCTTAAACACAACGAGTGTTACTTACCGTGTACGCTCTAGGCAAAATTGGATGTGATGCAATTCCAAATCTATCTGAAACGGCAGTTAAAAGTAGAGTTACATCAAGTTTTCTTTTTTAATCAACACAATCATTTACAACCGTTGACCAGAAAGAATCGTCGAAATTCGACGTCCCCCACAAACGCCACGCTCACTCGCTTTTCAGGGCAACAAAAGTACTTCTTTTTAAAAACGATGAGTTGTACTTACCGTGTACGCTCTGGACGGTCCAGTTGCAAGCAGAAAATAAAAATATTTCTCTTGTTAGTCGTATGTTACCATCCGCTGTGTCTTTGTCAACATCGCCGCCATTTTCCTACTTCCTGCTGCGAGCCACGCCCACGGATTTAAATTTGGGCGGAAGCTCTTTCCATTGGCGTCGTTTTCGCGTATAGCAAATCCGATTGGTTGGGAAGGGGGCACGGTTATGCAGCCGAGGAGTCCTGTGATCGGTGGGATGTAAAGTAGGCGTCGACGTCACGTCCGCGTCACGTGACCACGACGTGGCAGACGTCAAATAGCAACCGCTGTTTTGTTTAGTAGACTTACAGTTGTTATGCATTGACATAATGGCGCACACACCAAATAGATTTAAATAAATTAAATAATTCTTCTGCCCACTCTCTTTTAAACAAGTTAACTCTCCCCGCGGATTTGAATTCCGGCGAAAGTTACGCCCATCGACGTCACGTATGTCACGTGACCACGACGTGGCAGATGTCATATAGCAACCGCTGTTTTGTTTAGTAGATTTACAGTTGTTATGCATTGGCATAATGGTGTGCACTCAAAATAGATTTAAATAAATTAAATATTTCTTCTGCCTACTCCCTTTTAAACAAGTTAACTCTGCCCACGTCCATTGACGTCTTGTCTGCGTCACGTGACCACGACGTAGCGACGTCATATAGTAACCGCTGTTTTGACCAGTAGACTTAGTTATTATGCGTTGACATAATGGCGCACTGGTTAGCATGGCCACCTCTTAAGCATGATGATGCGGGTTCGACGCCTGATCAATGTTAGCATGGAGTGAGCTGAAGTGCATGGCGCTGAAGATTTGAATCTTTGAAATGCGCTGAGGTCTGACATATCAGGCAGAATGGTTTGCCATCACGTTCAACAAAAAATAGAAACTTTCCCACTCTGATTAAAACGTCCTGTGTTCATCTACGTATTTTCGTTTTGCTGTGCATCTTTTCCCTGCCATTTCGAGAGCCCAATTGACACTCATAGTTTAAAGAAATGTGTTTGCCCATCCTACTTTGTGGAATTTCACCACATGCGCTTTTGACCAAAATACCAAATTGAACTCAAGTGAAGCCAACACGCACAACCCCCCCCCCCCCACACACACACACACACACACAAATGTTGATATGAACATAAAAGAGCCGCATGCGGTTCGGGAGTTGCGGCTTGACCAAACCTGTACTATACAACTTTATTTGTATAAAATTTTCACAACAGCTGTCACACAAACAAAGCGGGAAAAACCGAAGACGTGCGTGTTCCGCCCACGCTGGATTTATTTGCACCTTTGAAAAGACACCGTATTGCCGCAGATGTGGCAAAGAGTACTTTTGGGCATCTGAGACGGAAGGATGTCCAAAGCATCACGTCACCTGCTCTGGTAGGCATGGTGGTGGGACGTTGAGGTCAACCGCTTTGGGGTTGGCTGACTCTTTGATCGCAGGATGCCACACACTTGAAGACAGAAGCAGAAAAGCAGAGCTAAATGCAAAATGTACTCACCGGTGACTCCAATTTTTTTCCCCCCTGAAGAAACAGCTGGACGGGTGGCCCCGGCTGGCCAGTGGGACTCTTGTTATTCTGACCCTTTTTAGTGCGCGTTTGGGGCAACAACCGTTTTTTGTGGCGCTCTCTTCTGGTTCAAAAGTGCCCTGCATGTGAATTTGCTTTTCCTGCCTTCTGATTGGATGAGCGCCGGTGTGACGCGGTGCCTCTGTCACCGTGGCGGGGGGTATACGTTGGCATCGGAGCGTCTGCCAACGTCTGAGACCGGCTGGCAGTGTATCGGAGGTGTCGAGTGCGGTGCCGCTGGAGCTCACTCACCAGCTGGTGTTAGGGCCACAGAATGAAGGCCAAGGAGAAGAATAGAAAGAGAAACAGAAACTTCTCCTCCAATTGTTTGATTTGTCTCTTCTGAGCTTCGATGAATTCTTTCAGCTCTTTGTTCCTCTAGGACGGACAAATGGAAAGTGGCATTCAAAAGCCAGTAAGCGTGCAAGTAAGTGCCGGGCTGGCTTTGGGCCCTTACCTGTTGCGCGCTGTGCAGCAGATCCATTCTCTCTTGGAGGATGCAAGCGTCGCACTCCCTCAACTCGCACATCAGGGCTCGCTTCCATTGGTCCACGGCGCTCCTAAGCTCTTCTCTCTGATCCGCCGTCAGCACGTCATTCACGCCAGCGTGGCTGGCTTTTTCGCCGTCCGTGGCGGGGCAGTCCCGCTGCGGTAGCGCCTCGTACAACATGGCCTCCAGCTCCAGGATCCTCTGGGCCGCAATCCTCGTCCATCAGTGGTCCGGCGGGAGATTTGAGGGCGGCTTACCTTATGAGCCTGGTCCATGGAACACTTCCTGAAGTCCAACTCTTCATCCAGGTAGCCCTTCTGCTTGCAGAACATATCCTAGCACAGCTCAAGGTCAGAATTGTTGGGGCACATTGCCGGAGTTCCCCTTGGCTGATGTCGCGTGTCTGTCTACCTTCTCACTTTCAATGTCCAACATCTTCTGTTGAAGTGCTGACTTGGTCACTTTGATGTATTCTAACCACTGAGGAAAGGCTGCTGTCACATAAGCAGAATGCGAGAGCGTGCGTGGACGTGCGCGTTACCTTCTCGGCTAGGGTGAGAAGGGTCCTGGCGTGAATCACGACCACCTGCTCCTCGTTGGTGAGATTCTGCAAGAGCCCAAAGGCACAGCGTCAACAAGCTTCTTTCAGCGCAAAGCCTTCCAAAAGTCACATTTGAGCCGCCGAGTCTCGTGGAGTGCGAACATAAGGAGTTCGACATACACTTACGGCGTTATAGCCCAGGATGTCCAGCTTCTTCATCAGATCACTGATGACGATGTCCGGGGGAAAGGCGCAAGGAGCAATGTAAGGTGTTCTGGGACCTCGGGTTAAGGTTAGGGTTGCGAGGGACGCCTTACGTACGCTCACGCCCTCGGCCTCGCAGTAGATCTGCAAAGGGCTGAGGCCGTCTGGGAAACGGACTTGCAGAAACTTCAAGACGGGGGAGCGCCACTCCCTCTCCTGAAAGGCAGAGGCATGCATCCGTCCGTCCGTCCGTCCGTCCGTCCGTCACATCTCTGGCCTCAACACGCTTGTGCGAGTCTTCCCACCTCCAGCTCCAGGATGCGGAACTCAAGCAGTTCGTTTTGGTCTCGGATATCCTGGATGTGCTCTTTCAGACGCGCTTCTTCCGCCTCCATCCGCCTGACCTGAAAAGACAGTCAGACCTCATCTGCGGGGCTTCCCGACAGGTGTGACGCCAAGCGACTCCGCCCAGCGCCTTTCTTTCCGTCACCTTTTCGGCCAACTGCTGATTGCTCTGACGCAGCAGCTGCTTCTCCTCCACCCACTTGACATTCTAGAAGAGACAAACGCGTGGACAGCTTTGGAATGTTGTGTCATTTTCATCCACAAATTCTTTGGTTGACTGGAAAATGACATTTGCTTTTCTCCGCATTTTCCCAGCCACGTTCGGGGGGGGGGGGGGGGGGTTGGTCCAGTAATGCCAGACGGATGAGTGACTGAAGAATGTAGCTATTTTGTCTGAGAAAAAGGTGTGCTCATTGATGAGCTTACCTGTCCTTGTTGCTTCAGCGCTGACTCCAGATCTGCTACTCTGCTTTGATAGTGACCCATTTCTACCATCAGCTTTTCTCTGGTCTGAAAGGAGGAGGAGGGAGGCTCCTCCTCCTCCTTTCAGACCAGAGAACACCCGAGGCTGGGTGAGAACGGGGAGGCTGCGACCCGGCCGGGGGTTGCGGGAAGGGGCGCCACCTTGATCTCCTTCTCGGCGTCGTAGTCCCCTTTCGCTGGTCTGGGCTAGCAGAGCGTAGGCTCGTTGCAGCGCTTGATATTCTTGCGTCAGCTGGCGGTAGCGAAGCTCCGCCTCTTCATGCACACACCAATGCAACACAGCACTAGTACCAGAATCAGTCAGACCGGCGACAAAGCACCCGCGACGCAAAGACGAGTCCGATTCCAGGCTGAAGAGGAATGTTTGGTGCCAATACGCTGGCAGAAATGGCGGGCTACCTCTTCGGGTTCCGTGTCGGGGGTTCTGTCGGTGTGAAAAGACAAGGACGATCCGTCCGAGTCCACCAACACGTCTTCGTCGTAGCCGTAAAATGTTTCGATGACCTGCGGGCGCGGAAGCAAACATCTCTCTGAACAAACTGAAGCGACACCTCACGATGAATCGACGAGAGGAACGATAGCGAGAAAAAGGCCATTTCATCTTGCGCAACACCAAGCAGCCGCAAACAAACAGACTCACCTTGCAGGACCTCACGCTTTGTTCCTCCTCAGAGATTCTCGACGTCGGTATCGTAGCAGCAAATCTCTCTCCTGTCGACACAAATAATCCGCCTTTGAGATTCTTTGGATGCAAAGGGAACGAACGGCTCCGGCGCAGAAACAAACGCGACTCACAATGACATTTCTGACATGAGCTCCTGTCTCCAGAGCCTGAAAAACACGTCACCGGCGATGATTGGAGGGACGCTCGTCTTTTCCAAAAGTGACAACTACAGGGTGTGTCAGGGTTTTCCAGATTATCTTTATCGTATCATTGTGTTGCTTTGACTTTGACTGCGACCTGTAATAAATAATATTATTTATCCCTTATTTATCCCTATCGCTTATCCCTTCCTACACAAAGTCGTAAAACACCCCTTGCTATGTTTTGACTAGAGGTCAAGGGCTTCCTCTATTCAATCCACTCTTACACCCACCCTGTTTCTCTTAATTAAAATGCTCGTGCAGGAGCCGAGAGTCAGACTTCATTCGTACAACGGATGGACTCTCCACCTGCAGGTGTCCAAAAGAACTTACTTGTCTCCCGTGTGGTTCTTGCAAAATAAGTTGGAGCGAGCGCAACTCTAACAGGGTGCATTTTGCCACTAGCTGCCTACGGACAATGACGTCGCGCTCGCGGCTCATGGTTGACGGGCTGAGCAGCCGGGCAAGTCCGTCGTTTTCAGCGCACAGCGAGTGGCAAAGGCGCTGACAAAACGGGAGCTTTGAGCTGCTGAAAACGGCAAAACAAGTCTAAA
This sequence comes from Syngnathus floridae, assembly GCF_059516105.1. Lineage (NCBI taxonomy): Eukaryota > Metazoa > Chordata > Actinopteri > Syngnathiformes > Syngnathidae > Syngnathus > Syngnathus floridae. The sequence continues at coordinate 996,543 of NW_028284053.1, forward strand.
GCGTGTTCAAACGCGTGCGCACAATGCTCCTGCTTGAAAGGTCGGAATTTAAGGGGCCAATTTTTTGGATGGCGGCCGCCGGCCAAGCTTTGGACGGAAAAGGTTTCCTGGCGACAGCGAGCGAGCGCGGCGCTGCCGTACGTGCACCGAGTCGCCTGCCTGAAGACCTTGGACAAGTCGTCGATGATGTGCCGCTGCTCCACAACTTGAAGGAACTCCATTTCACCGTCCTGCTGGCCGCAACCGCGGTCCAGGTCATTGAGCGAACTAGGCCTTCTCTGTGGAACACAAATGCAGTGGACTCTGTTGGCACGCCGCCGTTGTCCGCGTCGACTTACCAAGCTTGCCATCTCCTCGTTCTCCTGGGTGACAAAGCGCACTTTGTTTTCAAGGCGACACAGCACCAGCGAGAGTTCTTCATTCTTCCTGCTCAGGCGTTTGTTTTTGTACAGGAGTGGCAGAAACTGGCTTTCTGTTTCTCTCAGTCGCTTTAGCTGCAAGCATGAAGTGCGGGATGTGAAAGACGCACAACACGCGGGCCAGAACGTATCCATTCCTTTTGCATCGGTTTGAACGGAATCGTGGCTTTGGCTCCCAATAAAAGACATCTACCAGGCAACCGACTCGCCGCGCCGCTCAACTAATAAGCAAGCGCAATGGGTGCCTCGCTGGATGGCGCGCATCAAACGTAGCGCAAACCTTCAAGCGTGCCGTCAATAAATTACCAGTTCATTGCGCTCTTCAGAAAGCAGGGCGTTTCGATCCTCCAGTTTCCTGATGACTGCGCTGAGCTCAGCGATTTTCAGATGAAACCGTCGCGTGTCCCGATCCTCCTGAGACTGAAAACGCCCCGCAACACACACACACAAGCACTCGTTCAAAGTTCAAAACTGTTTTTGTGCTACCTTCCTCCAGCAACGAACTAAGTCATGCGTACTGCAAGTGTGTGATGAGGTGGCTTACGCAATGAAGAGGATTGCTAGTAGCGGCGTTGACCCCACTTCCAGGGTAGTTTAGGCCCGCCCTTTGGGAATCCCTCAGGGCAGCGATCTGCTGCTCGGCAGCCTGAGTCTGCAGCTGAAGGCGGTGGACGTGGCCGGCCCCAGGGCTTCATCCAAAACACTAACCGCTCTGTCTTTCAGCTTGATCTCATCCGTCTGGATGTACAAACGGGGAGCGCTCAGGCAGGCGGGCAAACTCATTTGCCAGAATTGTGACAAAAACAAAGAGAGCAACCGGCCAATTTTTTTCTGGAATCGACTAGAACACCTTTGCTGTGACAAAAGCGAAGCGAGCAACCGGACATTTTCTTCTTGTGAAATAGAATAGAATAGAATGCCTTAGGTGTCATTGCACTGCAGGTATACAACGAAATTGGGAACATAGCCACGCACCGCGCATCTGATCAGTCCTACCAGTCGGCGGATCTCCCTCTCGCAGTCTCTCTTGGTTCGGCTCAGCTCCTCCCGATGCTGGTGATGAGCCGATCGGAGCTCGGCCGCTCGGGACTGCCAGGCCTGCTGGGCCGCTGCCAGGGCTTCTTCCGCGCTCCTGGTGGAGGCGACACCGCTCGGTCTCCCGACACCGCCGCGTCTCCTCCACCTCCGCCAGCAAAGCGCCCCCCCTCCTCACCTGAGCAGACATTGCGCCACACCGGGCCGTTGAGACCGCAACGGAGCGCCGCGACGCTTACTGGGGACAAGCTACACAATACGGTAGCGGCCGCATCGAAGCCCGACGTGGCGTGCGGATAGTCAGACACGGATAGAGCGGATCACCTTGTCCATGGAGCCGTCCCTCAGGCTGAGGACCAAGGCATTCAGTCGCTGGATCTCTCCATCTTTGATTTTGATCACTCTCATCAGCTCCATTTCATGCTGCCGCAGTAATGTCTCCCTGGTAATGGCTAACTCTTTCTGCTTCTCCTCATGGAGTTTGCTTTTGAGTTCCGTCATGGCGGCGGTGGCACGGTGGTGCTCCGCCCGCAGGTCCTGACTTCTCTCTCTCTCCAGACAGCTGACCTGACATGACTTAGACTTAGACAAACTTTATTGTCATCTTGTCTGCACATGGTGCATACAAAACGAAATTCCGTTGCATACGTCTTACAACAAAGTAGTGATATTGCAGTTGAATAGAAGTAACATATCCTATGAAAATATATATATATACATATATACTATATATATATATATTAAAAATAAGTATAAAGTGCAGCAGTGATAATTATGCAATAGTGCAAGTAGGCAAAACAGTATTCAAGAGTGTGCAGAGGAATGCTAAACCATGTATTAAACTTCTATTTAAAGGGTTTATACAAGTTCAGTAAAGTTGGTAGTGCGAGATAGTGCAAGATAGAGGTCCGTAGTGTCATAAAGTACAGTTCTGTGAATGTGTGATGCAGAGTTCAGTTTAGAGCTCAACAGTTCTAGTGTTCAACAGTCTGATGACAGCAGGGAAAAAGCTGTTGCAGAACCTGGTGGACCTGCAGCGGATGCTGCAAACCTCTTCCCAGAGGGCAGCAGGGAGAACAGTCCATGGTGGGGGTGTGATGGGTCATTGATGATGTTACGGGCACGGGACATGCAGCGCTGAGATGAAATGTCCTGAATGGAGGGAAGAGGAGCCCCTATGATCCTCTCTGCTGTCCTCACCACTCTCCTCACGTTCTTCCAATCGGAGGCGGTGCAGCCTCCACACCACACAGAGAGACAGCTTGTCAGAATGCTCTCTATGGTGCTCCTGTAGAACGTCCTCATGATGGGTGGGGGCAGGTGGGCTCTCCTCATCCTCCGCAGGAAGTACAAGCGCTTCTGTGCCCTCTTGACCAGTGCCGTAGTGTTCATAGTCCAGGTGAGGTCTTCTGTGATGTGGACCCCCAGGAATTTGGTGGTGCTGACCACCTCCACAGCTGAGCTGTTGATGATCAGTGGAGCGTGGTGAGGCTGTTTTTTCCTGAAGTCGACGATGATCTCCTTCATCTTCTCCTCATTCAGGATCAGGCTGTTTTCTCTGCACCAGCCCACCAGCTGCTCCACCTCCTCTCTGTAGTCCAGGTCGTTGTTGTCTCTGATGAGCCCCACCACCGTTGTGTCGTCTGCTGACTTCACGATGTGATTGGTGGTGAACCTGAGGACGCAGTCGTGTGTCATCAGGGTGCACAGCAGGGGGCTCAGGACGCAGCCCTGAAGGGAGCCTGTGCTGAGGGTGATGACATCAGAGGTGTTCTGTCCGACCCGGACTGACTGAGGTCTGTTGGTGAGGAAGTCTAGCAGCCAGTTGCGAAGGGGGGTGTTGAAGCCCAGGTGTTCCAATTTTCCTACCAGATGCTGTGGGATGATGGTGTTAAACGCTGAGCTGAAGTCCAGGAACAGCCTCCGCACATGGGTGTTCTTCTCCTCCAGGTGAGCCAGGCTCAGGTGAAGAACGGAGGAGATGGCGTCCTGAGTGGAGCGGTTTTGCCGGTCGGCAAACTGGAACGGGTCAAATAATAGGGGGAGTCTGGAAACGATGTGACCTTTAAGCAGCCTTTCGAAGCACTTCATCATAACCGGAGTCAGTGCAACAGGCCGGTAATCATTAAATGAGGTGATTTGAGGTTTCTTCGGCACCGGAATGATGGAGGCAGTCTTAAAGCACGCCGGCACTGTGGCTTGGCCCAGCGAGGTGTTAAAAATGTCTGTGATGACCCCAGCCAGATGACTTGCACATTCCCTGAACACACGCCCAGGAATGTTGTCGGGGCCAGGGGCCTTACAGGGGTTGACTCTCCTCAGGGTCTTCAACACATCGGCGGAGTCAAGGCAGAGTACCTCCTCTTCCTGATGGGGAACAGTTTTAACTGCTGGAGTGCCGTTTAGTGCCTCGAACCTCCCAAAGAAGTTATTTAGACCATTTAGAAAGTCAGCATCAACTACACCCACCGGGGGGGGAGGGTGAGTTGTAGTCTGTAATCGCCCGTATGCCTTGCCACATACTCCTGATGTTTTTGACGTTGTGGAAACGATCCTGAAATTTTCGACTGCGGTCTCGCTTCGCTATCCTGATGGCACGGTTCAAGTTGGCTCTCGCTGTCCTCAGTGTCTCCTTGTCGCCAGACTTGAAGGCAGAGTTCCGCGCTCGTAGCGTTTGACGTACCTCCTCAGTCATCCAGGGTCGTTGGTTGCCCCGGGTGATGATATTCTTAGTGGTGCTGACGTCCTCGGTGCATTTGTTGATGTAGGCTGACACAGTCATGGCACACGCATGTCTAATCTACATCGGGAAAACTGGGAGGGAGGGAGGCAGGCAGGGAGGCAGGCAGGGAGGCAGGCAGTGTCTGTCTGTTGAGGTTTTCACCTTGTTCTTCTCCTGCTGAAGTTCTAACTGGACGTCCATCAGTTTGGTTCTCAGCTCGTCATTGGCGGCCTGAAGGGCGTCCGTTCGCTCCGCCTTGGCCCGCCCTGCCGGAGCTCGTTTGGACATCTCTTACTCGAGTCTCGCCCGGTCGTCAGTCAGAGATCACAACATTTGTACCTGGAGAGCACAAACGCAGCGCTGTTTTCCACTGGCTTCGAACTCAACTTCAATCGGTACCGTAACTTACAACATCATAAACATAGAACTAGCTTGACTTATTCATTGAATAAATGCATTTGGTTCTTCAAAACTGCATCACGCAACATAGCGTGACCGAGACGGCCGTTATCCACCTGCGTGAAGTTATTTGGTGAAATGAATGAGATGTTTAAGACACCATCGTTCTGTCTCTATGTAGATGAAGGGAAATAATCGATTGCTGAAGGTCCAAAGGTGTTGTGATAAACAAATAAACATATTAGTGATTAGTGACATATTTGTGATAAACATATTAGGCAGGATAATCACATATGTTAACGTGACTGCCCACACTGTATTTATTTATGGTTATTTGTTAAATCGAGTACTGTTAGACATGAAATAGGAAGTGTTTAACATAAATGGAAGACGAAAGGGGTACTCACCATTGTAGCTCCTGCTGGTCAATGATACGAGCCTCTTCTTGCAGTGGAAAACATACAGCCAACAAACACCGTGGAACCTAAAGGAATGAAATTAAACATTAACATTTAGCCTCAACCAACATTCACAGATACAACGCAACGCAAACTACACAAACGTAAATCTTTTTAAACACAATGAGTTGTACTTACCGTGTACGCTCTAGACGGTCCACTTGCAAGCGGAAAATAAAGATATTTCTGTTGATAATCGTCGTGTTTGTATCCGGTGTCTCGCTCAAGGCCATTGCGCCCACAGATTTGAATTTTGGCGAGAGTTCAGCCTATTGACGTCATTTCCGCGGTGTAATACCCGCATATCTGAAACGGCAAAGTTAAGAGTAGAGTTAAATAAAGTTTTTAGTCAACGCAATAATTTACAACCGTTGACCAGTCGAAATAATCGTCGAAATTTGGCGTCTGTGGCTGGAAGCAGACGCCGAGTTCGACATTCCTCCCAAACGCCACACTCCCTCGCTTTTCAGGGCTAAAAAAAAACAGTTGTAATTACCTTGTACGCTCTAGACGGTCAAGTTGCAAGCTGAAAACAAAAATATTTGCCTTGTTAGTCATCGTGTTACTAACAGCTGTGTCTTGTTTGCCAGAACTGCCGCTTTCCTACTTCCTGTTGCAAGCCACGCCCACGGATTATAATTTTGCCGTGAGTTCCGCCTATTGACGTCATGTCCGCGTCACATGACTGCGACGTAATATTATCTAAAACTGTTTGTGCGGTATTGTGTTGTTCTGTGCGGTATTGTGTTATTCTGTGCGGCGTCGTGTTGTTCTGTGCGGCGTCGTGTTGTTCAGTGCGACGTCGTGTTGTTCAGTGCGGCATGGTGTTGTTCAGTGCGGCATGGTGTTGTTCAGTGCGGCATGGTGTTGTTCAGTGCGGCATAATGTTGTTCAGTGCGGCATAATGTTGTTCAGTGCGGCATGGTGTTGTTCAGTGCGGCATGGTGTTGTTCAGTGCGGCATGGTGTTGTTCAGTGCGGCATAATGTTGTTCAGTGCGCCATAATGTTGTTCAGTGCGGCATGGTGTTGTTCAGTGCGGGATGGTGTTGTTCAGTGCAGGATGGTGTTGTTCAGTGCGGCATGGTGTTGTTCAATGCGGCATGGTGTTGTTCAGTGCGGGATGGTGTTGTTCAGTGCGGCATGGTGTTGTTCAGTGCGGCATGGTGTTGTTCAGTGCGGCATGGTGTTGTTCAGTGCGGCATGGTGTTGTTCAGTGCGGCATGGTGTTGTTCAGTGCGGCATGGTGTTGTTCAGTGCGGAATGGTGTTGTTCAGTGCGGCATGGTGTTGTTCAGTCCGGGATGGTGTTGTTCAATGCGGGATCGTGTTGTTCAGTGCGGGGTGGTGTTGTTCAGTGCGGGATGGTGTTGTTCAGTGCGGCATGGTGTTGTTCAATGCGGCATGGTGTTGTTCAGTGCGGGATGGTGTTGTTCATTGCGGCATGGTGTTGTTCAGTGCGGCATGGTGTTGTTCAGTGCGGCATGGTGTTGTTCAGTGCGGCATGGTGTTGTTCAGTGCGGCATAATGTTGTTCAGTGCGGCATGGTGTTGTTCAGTGTGGAAAGGTGTTGTTCAGTGCAGGATGGTGTTGTTCAGTGCGGCATGGTGTTGTTCAATGCAGGATCGTGTTGTTCAGTGCAGCATAATGTTGTTCAGTGCAGCATGGTGTTGTTCAGTGCGGCATGGTGTTGTTCAATGCGGCATGGTGTTGTTCACTGCGGGATGGTGTTGTTCAATGCGGGATCGTGTTGTTCAGTGCGGCATAATGTTGTTCAGTGCAGCATGGTGTTGTTCAGTGCGGCATGGTGTTGTTCAGTGCGACATAATGTTGTTTAGTGCGGCATAATGTTGTTCAGTGCGGCATAATGTTGTTCAGTGCGGCATGGTGTTGTTCAGTGCGGCATGGTGTTGTTCAGTGCGGCATGGTGTTGTTCAGTGCAGGATGGTGTTGTTCAGTGCGGCATGGTGTTGTTCAATGCGGCATGGTGTTGTTCAGTGCGGGATGGTGTTGTTCAGTGCAGGATGGTGTTGTTCAGTGCGGCATGGTGTTGTTCAGTGCGGCATGGTGTTGTTCAGTGCGGCATGGTGTTGTTCAGTGCGGCATGGTGTTGTTCAGTGCAGGATGGTGTTGTTCAATGCGGGATCGTGTTGTTCAGTGCGGCATGGTGTTGTTCAGTGCGGCATGGTGTTGTTCAGTGCGGCATAATGTTGTTCAGTGCGGCATGGTGTTGTTCAGTGCGGCATGGTGTTGTTCAGTGCGGCATGGTGTTGTTCAGTGCGGCATAATGTTGTCCAGTGCGCCATAATGTTGTTCAGTGCGGCATGGTGTTGTTTAGTGCGGGATGGTGTTGTTCAGTGCAGGATGGTGTTGTTCAGTGCGGCATGGTGTTGTTCAATGCGGCATGGTGTTGTTCAGTGCGGGATGGTGTTGTTCAGTGCGGCATGGTGTTGTTCAGTGCGGCATAATGTTGTTCAGTACGGCATGGTGTTGTTCAGTGCGGCATGGTGTTGTTCAGTGCGGCATGGTGTTGTTCAGTGCGGCATGGTGTTGTTCAGTGCGGCATGGTGTTGTTCAGTGCGGGATGGTGTTGTTCAATGCGGGATCGTGTTGTTCAGTGCGGGGTGGTGTTGTTCAGTGCAGGATGGTGTTGTTCAGTGCAGGATGGTGTTGTTCAGTGCGGCATGGTGTTGTTCAATGCAGGATCGTGTTGTTCAGTGCAGCATAATGTTGTTCAGTGCAGCATGGTGTTGTTCAGTGCGGCATGGTGTTGTTCAATGGGGCATGGTGTTGTTCAGTGCGGGATGGTGTTGTTCAGTGCGGCATGGTGTTTTTCAGTGCGGCATAATGTTGTTCAGTGCGGCATGGTGTTGTTCAGTGCGGCATGGTGTTGTTCAGTGCAGGATGGTGTTGTTCAGTGCGGCATGGTGTTGTTCAATGCAGGATCGTGTTGTTCAGTGCAGCATAATGTTGTTCAGTGCAGCATGGTGTTGTTCAGTGCGGCATGGTGTTGTTCACTGCGGCATGGTGTTGTTCACTGCGGGATGGTGTTGTTCAATGCGGCATAATGTTGTTCAGTGCGGCATAATGTTGTTCAGTGCGGCATGGTGTTGTTCAGTGCGGCATAATGTTGTTTAGTGCGGCATAATGTTGTTCAGTGCGGCATAATGTTGTTCAGTGCGGCATAATGTTGTTCAGTGCGGCATGGTGTTGTTCAGTGCGGCATGGTGTTGTTCAGTGCGGCATGGTGTTGTTCAGTGCGGCATGGTGTTGTTTAATGCGGCATGGTGTTGTTTAATGCGGCATGGTGTTGTTCAGTGCGGCATGGTGTTGTTCAGTGCGGCATGGTGTTGTTCAGTGCGGAATGGTGTTGTTCAGTGCGGCATGGTGTTGTTCAGTGCGGCATGGTGTTGTTCAGTGCGGGATGGTGTTCAATGCGGGATCGTGTTGTTCAGTGCGGGGTGGTGTTGTTCAGTGCAGGATGGTGTTGTTCAGTGCAGGATGGTGTTGTTCAGTGCGGCATGGTGTTGTTCAATGCAGGATCGTGTTGTTCAGTGCAGCATAATGTTGTTCAGTGCAGCATGGTGTTGTTCAGTGCGGCATGGTGTTGTTCAATGCGGCATGGTGTTGTTCAGTGCGGGATGGTGTTGTTCAGTGCGGCATGGTGTTTTTCAGTGCGGCATAATGTTGTTCAGTGCGGCATGGTGTTGTTCAGTGCGGCATGGTGTTGTTCAGTGCGACATAATGTTGTTCAGTGCGGCATAATGTTGTTCAGTGCGGCATGGTGTTGTTCAGTGCGGCATGGTGTTGTTCAGTGCGGCATGGTGTTGTTCAGTGCGGCATGGTGTTGTTCAGTGCAGGATGGTGTTGTTCAGTGCAGGATGGTGTTGTTCAGTGCGGCATGGTGTTGTTCAGTGCGGGATGGTGTTGTTCAGTGCAGGATGGTGTTGTTCAGTGCGGCATGGTGTTGTTCAGTGCGGAATGGTGTTGTTCAGTGCGGCATGGTGTTGTTCAGTGCGGCATGGTGTTGTTCAGTGCAGGATGGTGTTGTTCAATGCGGGATGGTGTTGTTCAGTGCGGGATGGTGTTGTTCAGTGCAGGATGGTGTTGTTCAGTGCGGCATGGTGTTGTTCAATGCGGCATGGTGTTGTTCAGTGCAGGATGGTGTTGTTCAGTGCGGCATGGTGTTGTTCAATGCGGCATGGTGTTGTTCAATGCGGCATGGTGTTGTTCAGTGCGGCATGGTGTTGTTCAGTGCGGCATGGTGTTGTTCAGTGCAGCGTAATGTTGTTCAGTGCGGCATGGTGTTGTTCAGTGCGGAATGGTGTTGTTCAGTGCGGCATGGTGTTGTTCAGTGCAGGATGGTGTTGTTCAGTGCGGCATGGTGTTGCTCAGTGCGGCATGGTGTTGTTCAGTGCGGGATGGTGTTGTTCATTGCGGCATGGTGTTGTTCAGTGCGGCATGGTGTTGTTCAGTGCGGCATGGTGTTGTTCAGTGCGGCATGGTGTTGTTCAGTGCGGCATAATGTTGTTCAGTGCGGCATAATGTTGTTCAGTGCGGCATGGTGTTGTTCAGTGCGGGATGGTGTTGTTCAGTGCGGGATGGTGTTGTTCAGTGCGGCATGGTGTTCAATGCGGAATGGTGTTGTTCAGTGCAGGATGGTGTTGTTCAGTGCGGCATGGTGTTGTTCAGTGCGGCATAATGTTGTTCAGTGCGGCATGGTGTTGTTCAGTGCGGCATGGTGTTGTTCAGTGCGGCATGGTGTTGTTCAGTGCGGCATAATGTTGTTCAGTGCGGCATGGTGTTGTTCAGTGCGGCATGGTGTTGTTCAGTGCGGCATAATGTTCAGTGCGGCATAATGTTGTTCAGTGCGGCATGGTGTTGTTCAGTGCGGGATGGTGTTGTTCAGTGCAGGATGGTGTTGTTCAGTGCGGCATGGTGTTCAGTGCGGGATGGTGTCTTTCAGTGCGGCATGGTGTCGTTCAGTGCGGCATGGTGTCTTTCAGTGCGGCATGGTGTCGTTCAGTGAGGCATGGTGTTGTTCAGTGCGGCATGGTGTTGTTTAGTGCGGCATGGTGTTGTTCAGTGCGGGATGGTGTTGTTCAGTGTGGCATGGTGTTCAGTGCGGCATGGTGTTGTTCAGTGCGGTATCGTGTTGTTCAGTGCGGTATCGTGTTTCTCAGTGCGGTATCGTGTTGTTCAGTGCAGTATCGTTGTGTTGTTCGTATTGTGTTTAACACTTAGCCTCTAACACTTAGCCTCTAACACTTAGCCTCTAGCATCTAGAAGGTAAATAAATAGGAAGGAAGGACTCACCGGTGACGTCTTCGCCCACGTCCAAGCGTTGTACTTTGTATTTTCATCCTTCTGACAGTTGAGGTTAAAGGTTGAGTGAAGGGCCCTCGTTTTAAACTACTTTTTTGAAAAGGATTGGGAACAAGTAAGACGTATTTAATTTATTTAATGGGAAGTAGTAAGAGCTATTGAATTTAATCTATGTATTATATTCTATTGTATTGTATTCTGTTGTATTCTTTTGGATTGTATTCACACTAACCCCACTAAAACTTCAGCCCACAAAAACTCGCCTCTGGCGCCTAGCCTCTGGCACTTAGCCTCTAACACTTAGCCTTTAACACTTAGCCTTTAACACTTAGCCTTTAACACTTAGCCTAGAAGGTGAATAAATAGGGTTAAAGGTTGAGTGAAGGGACCTCGTTTTAAACTACTGTTTTGAAAAGGAGTGGGAACAAGTAAGACGTATTTAATTTATTTAATGGGAAGTAGTAAGACTTATTAAATTTATTTAATCTACTTTTCTTCCCAGGCAAAATTTGATGTGCTGCAATTCCAAATTTCCAAAGTGAATGAAGGAATGAAGTCCTTTAAATTATGATTTTGTATAAATACTAGGCATTAACACAAAATCGACGGCACAAAATGGGCAGACTTTACTTGTTTGAAAAGGACTGGTTACAAGACAGACTTTTTTAATTTATTTAATGGGAAGAAGACTTATTTAGTTTAATTGATCTATTTTTGTTCCCTGCCAAAATTCGATTTGCTGCAATTCCAAATTTCCAAAGTGAATGAAGGAAAGAAGTCGTTTAAATTATGATTTTGTTTAAATACTAGGCATAGACACAAAATCTACGGCACAAAATGGGCAGACTTTACTTGTTTGAAGAGGACTGGTTACAAGACAGACTTTTCTGATTTATTTAATGGGAAGAGGACTTATTTAGTTTATTTAATCTATTTTTGTTCCCTGGCAAAATTGGATTTGCTGAAATTGTATTTTGCCAAATCTCGATTTGAGACCTGATAGGAAGTATTAAACGCTTAGTTAAATCAATACAAGTTGGTAATAAGAGCGAGTAATGTTGGTTGAACCGATGAATGAAGGTTGAAAGCAATTTAAATTATGACTTTGTATAAATACTAGATATTAACAGAACATCTACTGCGCAAAATGGGCAGAGTTTACTTGTTTGAGAAGGAGTGGCTTATTCAAAACTAAGATTTATGTAATCTGTTTGTTCCCAGGCAAAATTGGATGTGATGCAATTCCAAATTTCACCACATGATGGTGCCCAATTTTGACTTCATAGGACATATTAAACACTTAGCTTGTTATTATGTTCAAGGTAATCAGATTTGTTTATCATTCTAATGGCCTCTTCAAAACTATTCTGGATTACTACTTTGGATCTATTCTACATTACTTGGCAACAACATACTCTGTAACAGATTAGGCAGTATAATCACATATGTTAATTTGAGAGTGCCCACACTCAATCTACTTATCGTGATGTGTTAAATCAATTACTGTTAGACATTATTTGTCTGATAATCTACCAAATCTTTGAATTGAAGAATTTGTGATTTAATTAATAGCTTGTTCAGGGTAATCAGACTTGTATATAATTCTAATGGCCTTCTTTTGAAAACTATTCTGAATTACAACTTTGGATCTTATATTACTTTGCAACAATCTACTCCGTGACAGATTAGGCAGTATAATCACATATGTTAACTTCAGTGCCCACACTGTATTTATTTATGGTTATTTGTTAAATCAAGTACTGTTAGACATGAAATAGGAAGTGTTTAACATAAATGTTATGGCTACTCACCATTGTAGCTCGCTCCTGGTCAATGATACGAGCCTCTTCTTGCAGTGGAAAACTTGCAGCCAACAAACACCGTGGAACCTAAAGGAATGAAATTAAACATTAACATTTCGCCTCGACCAATTTTCACACGTACAACGCAACGCGGCTACACTTCTGCTATTACAAACGTAAATCTCCTTAAACACAATGAGTGTTACTTACCGTGTACGCTCTAGACGGTCCAGTTGCAAGCAGAAAATAAAGATATTTCTGTTGATAATCGTCGCTGCTCAGTGGCTCACGGCCATCGCGCCAACAGATTTGAATTTTGGCGGAGGTTCGGGCAATTACGTCATATCCACGGCACATGACTGCGACGTAATACCCGCTTATCTGAAACGGCAGTTAAAAGTAGAGTTACATCAAGTTTTCTTGGAACCTAAACGAATGAAAGAAAACTATCATTTGGCCACAACCAACATTCACAGATACAACACAACGTGCGGGGTTGGGGTTAAAGATTGAGTGAAGGGCCCTCGTTTTAAACTACTGTTTTGAAAAGGAGTGGGAACAAGTAAGACGTATTTAATTTATTTAATGGGAAGTAGTAAGACTTATTAAATTTATTTAATCTACTTTTCTTCCCAGGCAAAATTTGATGTGCTGCAATTCCAAATTTCCAAAGTGAATGAAGGAATGAAGTCCTTTAAATTATGATTTTGTATAAATACTAGGCATTAACACAAAATCGACGGCACAAAATGGGCAGACTTTACTTGTTTGAAAAGGACTGGTTACAAGACAGACTTTTTTAATTTATTTAATGGGAAGAAGACTTATTTAGTTTAATTGATCTATTTTTGTTCCCTGCCAAAATTCGATTTGCTGCAATTCCAAATTTCCAAAGTGAATGAAGGAAAGAAGTCGTTTAAATTATGATTTTGTTTAAATACTAGGCATAGACACAAAATCTACGGCACAAAATGGGCAGACTTTACTTGTTTGAAGAGGACTGGTTACAAGACAGACTTTTCTGATTTATTTAATGGGAAGAGGACTTATTTAGTTTATTTAATCTATTTTTGTTCCCTGGCAAAATTGGATTTGCTGAAATTGTATTTTGCCAAATCTCGATTTGAGACCTGATAGGAAGTATTAAACGCTTAGTTAAATCAATACAAGTTGGTAATAAGAGCGAGTAATGTTGGTTGAACCGATGAATGAAGGTTGAAAGCAATTTAAATTATGACTTTGTATAAATACTAGATATTAACAGAACATCTACTGCGCAAAATGGGCAGAGTTTACTTGTTTGAGAAGGAGTGGCTTATTCAAAACTAAGATTTATGTAATCTGTTTGTTCCCAGGCAAAATTGGATGTGATGCAAATCCAAATTTCACCACATGATGGTGCCCAATTTTGACTTCATAGGACATATTAAACACTTAGCTTGTTATTATGTTCAAGGTAATCAGATTTGTTTATCATTCTAATGGCCTCTTCAAAACTATTCTGGATTACTACTTTGGATCTATTCTACATTACTTGGCAACAACATACTCTGTAACAGATTAGGCAGTATTATCACATATGTTAACTTGAGAGTGCCCACACTCAATCTACTTATCGTGATGTGTTAAATCAATTACTGTTAGACATTATTTGTCTGATAATCTACCAAATCTTTGAATTGAAGAATTTGTGATTTAATTAATAGCTTGTTCAGGGTAATCAGACTTGTATATAATTCTAATGGCCTTCTTTTGAAAACTATTCTGAATTACAACTTTGGATCTTATATTACTTTGCAACAATCTACTCCGTGACAGATTAGGCAGTATAATCACATATGTTAACTTCAGTGCCCACACTGTATTTATTTATGGTTATTTGTTAAATCAAGTACTGTTAGACATGAAATAGGAAGTGTTTAACATAAATGTTATGGCTACTCACCATTGTAGCTCGCTCCTGGTCAATGATACGAGCCTCTTCTTGCAGTGGAAAACTTGCAGCCAACAAACACCGTGGAACCTAAAGGAATGAAATTAAACATTAACATTTCGCCTCGACCAATTTTCACACGTACAACGCAACGCGGCTACACTTCTGCTATTACAAACGTAAATCTCCTTAAACACAATGAGTGTTACTTACCGTGTACGCTCTAGACGGTCCAGTTGCAAGCAGAAAATAAAGATATTTCTGTTGATAATCGTCGCTGCTCAGTGGCTCACGGCCATCGCGCCAACAGATTTGAATTTTGGCGGAGGTTCGGGCAATTACGTCATATCCACGGCACATGACTGCGACGTAATACCCGCTTATCTGAAACGGCAGTTAAAAGTAGAGTTACATCAAGTTTTCTTGGAACCTAAACGAATGAAAGAAAACTATCATTTGGCCACAACCAACATTCACAGATACAACACAACGTGCGGGGTTGGGGTTAAAGATTGAGTGAAGGGCCCTCGTTTTAAACTACGGTTTTGAAAAGGAGTGGGAACAAGTAAGACGTATTTAATTTATTTAATGGGAAGTAGTAAGACTTATTAAATTTATTTAATCTACTTTTCTTCCCAGGCAAAATTTGATGTGCTGCAATTCCAAATTTCCAAAGTGAATGAAGGAATGAAGTCCTTTAAATTATGATTTTGTATAAATACTAGGCATTAACACAAAATCGACGGCACAAAATGGGCAGACTTTACTTGTTTGAAAAGGACTGGTTACAAGACAGACTTTTTTAATTTATTTAATGGGAAGAAGACTTATTTAGTTTAATTGATCTATTTTTGTTCCCTGCCAAAATTCGATTTGCTGCAATTCCAAATTTCCAAAGTGAATGAAGGAAAGAAGTCGTTTAAATTATGATTTTGTTTAAATACTAGGCATAGACACAAAATCTACGGCACAAAATGGGCAGACTTTACTTGTTTGAAGAGGACTGGTTACAAGACAGACTTTTCTGATTTATTTAATGGGAAGAGGACTTATTTAGTTTATTTAATCTATTTTTGTTCCCTGGCAAAATTGGATTTGCTGAAATTGTATTTTGCCAAATCTCGATTTGAGACCTGATAGGAAGTATTAAACGCTTAGTTAAATCAATACAAGTTGGTAATAAGAGCGAGTAATGTTGGTTGAACCGATGAATGAAGGTTGAAAGCAATTTAAATTATGACTTTGTATAAATACTAGATATTAACAGAACATCTACTGCGCAAAATGGGCAGAGTTTACTTGTTTGAGAAGGAGTGGCTTATTCAAAACTAAGATTTATGTAATCTGTTTGTTCCCAGGCAAAATTGGATGTGATGCAATTCCAAATTTCACCACATGATGGTGCCCAATTTTGACTTCATAGGACATATTAAACACTTAGCTTGTTATTATGTTCAAGGTAATCAGATTTGTTTATCATTCTAATGGCCTCTTCAAAACTATTCTGGATTACTACTTTGGATCTATTCTACATTACTTGGCAACAACATACTCTGTAACAGATTAGGCAGTATAATCACATATGTTAACTTGAGAGTGCCCACACTCAATCTACTTATCGTGATGTGTTAAATCAATTACTGTTAGACATTATTTGTCTGATAATCTACCAAATCTTTGAATTGAAGAATTTGTGATTTAATTAATAGCTTGTTCAGGGTAATCAGACTTGTATATAATTCTAATGGCCTTCTTTTGAAAACTATTCTGAATTACAACTTTGGATCTTATATTACTTTGCAACAATCTACTCGGTGACAGATTAGGCAGTATAATCACATATGTTAACTTCAGTGCCCACACTGTATTTATTTATGGTTATTTGTTAAATCAAGTACTGTTAGACATGAAATAGGAAGTGTTTAACATAAATGTTATGGCTACTCACCATTGTAGCTCGCTCCTGGTCAATGATACGAGCCTCTTCTTGCAGTGGAAAACTTGCAGCCAACAAACACCGTGGAACCTAAAGGAATGAAATTAAACATTAACATTTCGCCTCGACCAATTTTCACACGTACAACGCAACGCGGCTACACTTCTGCTATTACAAACGTAAATCTCCTTAAACACAATGAGTGTTACTTACCGTGTACGCTCTAGACGGTCCAGTTGCAAGCAGAAAATAAAGATATTTCTGTTGATAATCGTCGCTGCTCAGTGGCTCACGGCCATCGCGCCAACAGATTTGAATTTTGGCGGAGGTTCGGGCAATTACGTCATATCCGCGGCATTTGACTGCGACGTAATACCCGCTTATCTGAAACGGCAGTTAAAAGTAGAGTTACATCAAGTTTTCTTGGAACCTAAACGAATGAAAGAAAACTATCATTTGGCCACAACCAACATTCACAGATACAACACAACGTGCGGGGTTGAGGTTAAAGATTGAGTGAAGGGCCCTCGTTTTAAACTACTGTTTTGAAAAGGAGTGGGAACAAGTAAGACGTATTTAATTTATTTAATGGGAAGTAGTAAGACTTATTAAATTTATTTAATCTACTTTTCTTCCCAGGCAAAATTTGATGTGCTGCAATTCCAAATTTCCAAAGTGAATGAAGGAATGAAGTCCTTTAAATTATGATTTTGTATAAATACTAGGCATTAACACAAAATCGACGGCACAAAATGGGCAGACTTTACTTGTTTGAAAAGGACTGGTTACAAGACAGACTTTTTTAATTTATTTAATGGGAAGAAGACTTATTTAGTTTAATTGATCTATTTTTGTTCCCTGCCAAAATTCGATTTGCTGCAATTCCAAATTTCCAAAGTGAATGAAGGAAAGAAGTCGTTTAAATTATGATTTTGTTTAAATACTAGGCATAGACACAAAATCTACGGCACAAAATGGGCAGACTTTACTTGTTTGAAGAGGACTGGTTACAAGACAGACTTTTCTGATTTATTTAATGGGAAGAGGACTTATTTAGTTTATTTAATCTATTTTTGTTCCCTGGCAAAATTGGATTTGCTGAAATTGTATTTTGCCAAATCTCGATTTGAGACCTGATAGGAAGTATTAAACGCTTAGTTAAATCAATACAAGTTGGTAATAAGAGCGAGTAATGTTGGTTGAACCGATGAATGAAGGTTGAAAGCAATTTAAATTATGACTTTGTATAAATACTAGATATTAACAGAACATCTACTGCGCAAAATGGGCAGAGTTTACTTGTTTGAGAAGGAGTGGCTTATTCAAAACTAAGATTTATGTAATCTGTTTGTTCCCAGGCAAAATTGGATGTGATGCAATTCCAAATTTCACCACATGATGGTGCCCAATTTTGACTTCATAGGACATATTAAACACTTAGCTTGTTATTATGTTCAAGGTAATCAGATTTGTTTATCATTCTAATGGCCTCTTCAAAACTATTCTGGATTACTACTTTGGATCTATTCTACATTACTTGGCAACAACATACTCTGTAACAGATTAGGCAGTATAATCACATATGTTAACTTGAGAGTGCCCACACTCAATCTACTTATCGTGATGTGTTAAATCAATTACTGTTAGACATTATTTGTCTGATAATCTACCAAATCTTTGAATTGAAGAATTTGTGATTTAATTAATAGCTTGTTCAGGGTAATCAGACTTGTATATAATTCTAATGGCCTTCTTTTGAAAACTATTCTGAATTACAACTTTGGATCTTATATTACTTTGCAACAATCTACTCGGTGACAGATTAGGCAGTATAATCACATATGTTAACTTCAGTGCCCACACTGTATTTATTTATGGTTATTTGTTAAATCAAGTACTGTTAGACATGAAATAGGAAGTGTTTAACATAAATGTTATGGCTACTCACCATTGTAGCTCGCTCCTGGTCAATGATATGAGCCTCTTCTTGCAGTGGAAAACTTGCAGCCAACAAACACCGTGGAACCTAAAGGAATGAAATTAAACATTAACATTTCGCCCGGACCAACATTCACACGTACAACGCAACGCGGCTACACTTCTGCTATTACAAACGTAAATCTCCTTAAACACAACGAGTGTTACTTACCGTGTACGCTCTAGGCAAAATTGGATGTGATGCAATTCCAAATCTATCTGAAACGGCAGTTAAAAGTAGAGTTACATCAAGTTTTCTTTTTTAATCAACACAATCATTTACAACCGTTGACCAGAAAGAATCGTCGAAATTCGACGTCCCCCACAAACGCCACGCTCACTCGCTTTTCAGGGCAACAAAAGTACTTCTTTTTAAAAACGATGAGTTGTACTTACCGTGTACGCTCTGGACGGTCCAGTTGCAAGCAGAAAATAAAAATATTTCTCTTGTTAGTCGTATGTTACCATCCGCTGTGTCTTTGTCAACATCGCCGCCATTTTCCTACTTCCTGCTGCGAGCCACGCCCACGGATTTAAATTTGGGCGGAAGCTCTTTCCATTGGCGTCGTTTTCGCGTATAGCAAATCCGATTGGTTGGGAAGGGGGCACGGTTATGCAGCCGAGGAGTCCTGTGATCGGTGGGATGTAAAGTAGGCGTCGACGTCACGTCCGCGTCACGTGACCACGACGTGGCAGACGTCAAATAGCAACCGCTGTTTTGTTTAGTAGACTTACAGTTGTTATGCATTGACATAATGGCGCACACACCAAATAGATTTAAATAAATTAAATAATTCTTCTGCCCACTCTCTTTTAAACAAGTTAACTCTCCCCGCGGATTTGAATTCCGGCGAAAGTTACGCCCATCGACGTCACGTATGTCACGTGACCACGACGTGGCAGATGTCATATAGCAACCGCTGTTTTGTTTAGTAGATTTACAGTTGTTATGCATTGGCATAATGGTGTGCACTCAAAATAGATTTAAATAAATTAAATATTTCTTCTGCCTACTCCCTTTTAAACAAGTTAACTCTGCCCACGTCCATTGACGTCTTGTCTGCGTCACGTGACCACGACGTAGCGACGTCATATAGTAACCGCTGTTTTGACCAGACTTAGTTATTATGCGTTGACATAATGGCGCACTGGTTAGCATGGCCACCTCTTAAGCATGATGATGCGGGTTCGACGCCTGATCAATGTTAGCATGGAGTGAGCTGAAGTGCATGGCGCTGAAGATTTGAATCTTTGAAATGCGCTGAGGTCTGACATATCAGGCAGAATGGTTTGCCATCACGTTCAACAAAAAATAGAAACTTTCCCACTCTGATTAAAACGTCCTGTGTTCATCTACGTATTTTCGTTTTGCTGTGCATCTTTTCCCTGCCATTTCGAGAGCCCAATTGACACTCATAGTTTAAAGAAATGTGTTTGCCCATCCTACTTTGTGGAATTTCACCACATGCGCTTTTGACCAAAATACCAAATTGAACTCAAGTGAAGCCAACACGCACAACCCCCCCCCCCCCACACACACACACACACACAAATGTTGATATGAACATAAAAGAGCCGCATGCGGTTCGGGAGTTGCGGCTTGACCAAACCTGTACTATACAACTTTATTTGTATAAAATTTTCACAACAGCTGTCACACAAACAAAGCGGGAAAAACCGAAGACGTGCGTGTTCCGCCCACGCTGGATTTATTTGCACCTTTGAAAAGACACCGTATTGCCGCAGATGTGGCAAAGAGTACTTTTGGGCATCTGAGACGGAAGGATGTCCAAAGCATCACGTCACCTGCTCTGGTAGGCATGGTGGTGGGACGTTGAGGTCAACCGCTTTGGGGTTGGCTGACTCTTTGATCGCAGGATGCCACACACTTGAAGACAGAAGCAGAAAAGCAGAGCTAAATGCAAAATGTACTCACCGGTGACTCCAATTTTTTTCCCCCCTGAAGAAACAGCTGGACGGGTGGCCCCGGCTGGCCAGTGGGACTCTTGTTATTCTGACCCTTTTTAGTGCGCGTTTGGGGCAACAACCGTTTTTTGTGGCGCTCTCTTCTGGTTCAAAAGTGCCCTGCATGTGAATTTGCTTTTCCTGCCTTCTGATTGGATGAGCGCCGGTGTGACGCGGTGCCTCTGTCACCGTGGCGGGGGGTATACGTTGGCATCGGAGCGTCTGCCAACGTCTGAGACCGGCTGGCAGTGTATCGGAGGTGTCGAGTGCGGTGCCGCTGGAGCTCACTCACCAGCTGGTGTTAGGGCCACAGAATGAAGGCCAAGGAGAAGAATAGAAAGAGAAACAGAAACTTCTCCTCCAATTGTTTGATTTGTCTCTTCTGAGCTTCGATGAATTCTTTCAGCTCTTTGTTCCTCTAGGACGGACAAATGGAAAGTGGCATTCAAAAGCCAGTAAGCGTGCAAGTAAGTGCCGGGCTGGCTTTGGGCCCTTACCTGTTGCGCGCTGTGCAGCAGATCCATTCTCTCTTGGAGGATGCAAGCGTCGCACTCCCTCAACTCGCACATCAGGGCTCGCTTCCATTGGTCCACGGCGCTCCTAAGCTCTTCTCTCTGATCCGCCGTCAGCACGTCATTCACGCCAGCGTGGCTGGCTTTTTCGCCGTCCGTGGCGGGGCAGTCCCGCTGCGGTAGCGCCTCGTACAACATGGCCTCCAGCTCCAGGATCCTCTGGGCCGCAATCCTCGTCCATCAGTGGTCCGGCGGGAGATTTGAGGGCGGCTTACCTTATGAGCCTGGTCCATGGAACACTTCCTGAAGTCCAACTCTTCATCCAGGTAGCCCTTCTGCTTGCAGAACATATCCTAGCACAGCTCAAGGTCAGAATTGTTGGGGCACATTGCCGGAGTTCCCCTTGGCTGATGTCGCGTGTCTGTCTACCTTCTCACTTTCAATGTCCAACATCTTCTGTTGAAGTGCTGACTTGGTCACTTTGATGTATTCTAACCACTGAGGAAAGGCTGCTGTCACATAAGCAGAATGCGAGAGCGTGCGTGGACGTGCGCGTTACCTTCTCGGCTAGGGTGAGAAGGGTCCTGGCGTGAATCACGACCACCTGCTCCTCGTTGGTGAGATTCTGCAAGAGCCCAAAGGCACAGCGTCAACAAGCTTCTTTCAGCGCAAAGCCTTCCAAAAGTCACATTTGAGCCGCCGAGTCTCGTGGAGTGCGAACATAAGGAGTTCGACATACACTTACGGCGTTATAGCCCAGGATGTCCAGCTTCTTCATCAGATCACTGATGACGATGTCCGGGGGAAAGGCGCAAGGAGCAATGTAAGGTGTTCTGGGACCTCGGGTTAAGGTTAGGGTTGCGAGGGACGCCTTACGTACGCTCACGCCCTCGGCCTCGCAGTAGATCTGCAAAGGGCTGAGGCCGTCTGGGAAACGGACTTGCAGAAACTTCAAGACGGGGGAGCGCCACTCCCTCTCCTGAAAGGCAGAGGCATGCATCCGTCCGTCCGTCCGTCCGTCCGTCACATCTCTGGCCTCAACACGCTTGTGCGAGTCTTCCCACCTCCAGCTCCAGGATGCGGAACTCAAGCAGTTCGTTTTGGTCTCGGATATCCTGGATGTGCTCTTTCAGACGCGCTTCTTCCGCCTCCATCCGCCTGACCTGAAAAGACAGTCAGACCTCATCTGCGGGGCTTCCCGACAGGTGTGACGCCAAGCGACTCCGCCCAGCGCCTTTCTTTCCGTCACCTTTTCGGCCAACTGCTGATTGCTCTGACGCAGCAGCTGCTTCTCCTCCACCCACTTGACATTCTAGAAGAGACAAACGCGTGGACAGCTTTGGAATGTTGTGTCATTTTCATCCACAAATTCTTTGGTTGACTGGAAAATGACATTTGCTTTTCTCCGCATTTTCCCAGCCACGTTCGGGGGGGGGGGGGGGGGTTGGTCCAGTAATGCCAGACGGATGAGTGACTGAAGAATGTAGCTATTTTGTCTGAGAAAAAGGTGTGCTCATTGATGAGCTTACCTGTCCTTGTTGCTTCAGCGCTGACTCCAGATCTGCTACTCTGCTTTGATAGTGACCCATTTCTACCATCAGCTTTTCTCTGGTCTGAAAGGAGGAGGAGGGAGGCTCCTCCTCCTCCTTTCAGACCAGAGAACACCCGAGGCTGGGTGAGAACGGGGAGGCTGCGACCCGGCCGGGGGTTGCGGGAAGGGGCGCCACCTTGATCTCCTTCTCGGCGTCGTAGTCCCCTTTCGCTGGTCTGGGCTAGCAGAGCGTAGGCTCGTTGCAGCGCTTGATATTCTTGCGTCAGCTGGCGGTAGCGAAGCTCCGCCTCTTCATGCACACACCAATGCAACACAGCACTAGTACCAGAATCAGTCAGACCGGCGACAAAGCACCCGCGACGCAAAGACGAGTCCGATTCCAGGCTGAAGAGGAATGTTTGGTGCCAATACGCTGGCAGAAATGGCGGGCTACCTCTTCGGGTTCCGTGTCGGGGGTTCTGTCGGTGTGAAAAGACAAGGACGATCCGTCCGAGTCCACCAACACGTCTTCGTCGTAGCCGTAAAATGTTTCGATGACCTGCGGGCGCGGAAGCAAACATCTCTCTGAACAAACTGAAGCGACACCTCACGATGAATCGACGAGAGGAACAATAGCGAGAAAAAGGCCATTTCATCTTGCGCAACACCAAGCAGCCGCAAACAAACAGACTCACCTTGCAGGACCTCACGCTTTGTTCCTCCTCAGAGATTCTCGACGTCGGTATCGTAGCAGCAAATCTCTCTCCTGTCGACACAAATAATCCGCCTTTGAGATTCTTTGGATGCAAAGGGAACGAACGGCTCCGGCGCAGAAACAAACGCGACTCACAATGACATTTCTGACATGAGCTCCTGTCTCCAGAGCCTGAAAAACACGTCACCGGCGATGATTGGAGGGACGCTCGTCTTTTCCAAAAGTGACAACTACAGGGTGTGTCAGGGTTTTCCAGATTATCTTTATCGTATCATTGTGTTGCTTTGACTTTGACTGCGACCTGTAATAAATAATATTATTTATCCCTTATTTATCCCTATCGCTTATCCCTTCCTACACAAAGTCGTAAAACACCCCTTGCTATGTTTTGACTAGAGGTCAAGGGCTTCCTCTATTCAATCCACTCTTACACCCACCCTGTTTCTCTTAATTAAAATGCTCGTGCAGGAGCCGAGAGTCAGACTTCATTCGTACAACGGATGGACTCTCCACCTGCAGGTGTCCAAAAGAACTTACTTGTCTCCCGTGTGGTTCTTGCAAAATAAGTTGGAGCGAGCGCAACTCTAACAGGGTGCATTTTGCCACTAGCTGCCTACGGACAATGACGTCGCGCTCGCGGCTCATGGTTGACGGGCTGAGCAGCCGGGCAAGTCCGTCGTTTTCAGCGCACAGCGAGTGGCAAAGGCGCTGACAAAACGGGAGCTTTGAGCTGCTGAAAACGGCAAAACAAGTCTAAAGCGTGTTCAAACGCGTGCGCACAATGCTCCTGCTTGAAAGGTCGGAATTTAAGGGGCCAATTTTTTGGATGGCGGCCGCCGGCCAAGCTTTGGACGGAAAAGGTTTCCTGGCGACAGCGAGCGAGCGCGGCGCTGCCGTACGTGCACCGAGTCGCCTGCCTGAAGACCTTGGACAAGTCGTCGATGATGTGCCGCTGCTCCACAACTTGAAGGAACTCCATTTCACCGTCCTGCTGGCCGCAACCGCGGTCCAGGTCATTGAGCGAACTAGGCCTTCTCTGTGGAACACAAATGCAGTGGACTCTGTTGGCACGCCGCCGTTGTCCGCGTCGACTTACCAAGCTTGCCATCTCCTCGTTCTCCTGGGTGACAAAGCGCACTTTGTTTTCAAGGCGACACAGCACCAGCGAGAGTTCTTCATTCTTCCTGCTCAGGCGTTTGTTTTTGTACAGGAGTGGCAGAAACTGGCTTTCTGTTTCTCTCAGTCGCTTTAGCTGCAAGCATGAAGTGCGGGATGTGAAAGACGCACAACACGCGGGCCAGAACGTATCCATTCCTTTTGCATCGGTTTGAACGGAATCGTGGCTTTGGCTCCCAATAAAAGACATCTACCAGGCAACCGACTCGCCGCGCCGCTCAACTAATAAGCAAGCGCAATGGGTGCCTCGCTGGATGGCGCGCATCAAACGTAGCGCAAACCTTCAAGCGTGCCGTCAATAAATTACCAGTTCATTGCGCTCTTCAGAAAGCAGGGCGTTTCGATCCTCCAGTTTCCTGATGACTGCGCTGAGCTCAGCGATTTTCAGATGAAACCGTCGCGTGTCCCGATCCTCCTGAGACTGAAAACGCCCCGCAACACACACACACAAGCACTCGTTCAAAGTTCAAAACTGTTTTTGTGCTACCTTCCTCCAGCAACGAACTAAGTCATGCGTACTGCAAGTGTGTGATGAGGTGGCTTACGCAATGAAGAGGATTGCTAGTAGCGGCGTTGACCCCACTTCCAGGGTAGTTTAGGCCCGCCCTTTGGGAATCCCTCAGGGCAGCGATCTGCTGCTCGGCAGCCTGAGTCTGCAGCTGAAGGCGGTGGACGTGGCCGGCCCCAGGGCTTCATCCAAAACACTAACCGCTCTGTCTTTCAGCTTGATCTCATCCGTCTGGATGTACAAACGGGGAGCGCTCAGGCAGGCGGGCAAACTCATTTGCCAGAATTGTGACAAAAACAAAGAGAGCAACCGGCCAATTTTTTTCTGGAATCGACTAGAACACCTTTGCTGTGACAAAAGCGAAGCGAGCAACCGGACATTTTCTTCTTGTGAAATAGAATAGAATAGAATGCCTTAGGTGTCATTGCACTGCAGGTATACAACGAAATTGGGAACATAGCCACGCACCGCGCATCTGATCAGTCCTACCAGTCGGCGGATCTCCCTCTCGCAGTCTCTCTTGGTTCGGCTCAGCTCCTCCCGATGCTGGTGATGAGCCGATCGGAGCTCGGCCGCTCGGGACTGCCAGGCCTGCTGGGCCGCTGCCAGGGCTTCTTCCGCGCTCCTGGTGGAGGCGACACCGCTCGGTCTCCCGACACCGCCGCGTCTCCTCCACCTCCGCCAGCAAAGCGCCCCCCCTCCTCACCTGAGCAGACATTGCGCCACACCGGGCCGTTGAGACCGCAACGGAGCGCCGCGACGCTTACTGGGGACAAGCTACACAATACGGTAGCGGCCGCATCGAAGCCCGACGTGGCGTGCGGATAGTCAGACACGGATAGAGCGGATCACCTTGTCCATGGAGCCGTCCCTCAGGCTGAGGACCAAGGCATTCAGTCGCTGGATCTCTCCATCTTTGATTTTGATCACTCTCATCAGCTCCATTTCATGCTGCCGCAGTAATGTCTCCCTGGTAATGGCTAACTCTTTCTGCTTCTCCTCATGGAGTTTGCTTTTGAGTTCCGTCATGGCGGCGGTGGCACGGTGGTGCTCCGCCCGCAGGTCCTGACTTCTCTCTCTCTCCAGACAGCTGACCTGACATGACTTAGACTTAGACAAACTTTATTGTCATCTTGTCTGCACATGGTGCATACAAAACGAAATTCCGTTGCATACGTCTTACAACAAAGTAGTGATATTGCAGTTGAATAGAAGTAACATATCCTATGAAAATATATATATATACATATATACTATATATATATATTAAAAATAAGTATAAAGTGCAGCAGTGATAATTATGCAATAGTGCAAGTAGGCAAAACAGTATTCAAGAGTGTGCAGAGGAATGCTAAACCATGTATTAAACTTCTATTTAAAGGGTTTATACAAGTTCAGTAAAGTTGGTAGTGCGAGATAGTGCAAGATAGAGGTCCGTAGTGTCATAAAGTACAGTTCTGTGAATGTGTGATGCAGAGTTCAGTTTAGAGCTCAACAGTTCTAGTGTTCAACAGTCTGATGACAGCAGGGAAAAAGCTGTTGCAGAACCTGGTGGACCTGCAGCGGATGCTGCAAACCTCTTCCCAGAGGGCAGCAGGGAGAACAGTCCATGGTGGGGGTGTGATGGGTCATTGATGATGTTACGGGCACGGGACATGCAGCGCTGAGATGAAATGTCCTGAATGGAGGGAAGAGGAGCCCCTATGATCCTCTCTGCTGTCCTCACCACTCTCCTCACGTTCTTCCAATCGGAGGCGGTGCAGCCTCCACACCACACAGAGAGACAGCTTGTCAGAATGCTCTCTATGGTGCTCCTGTAGAACGTCCTCATGATGGGTGGGGGCAGGTGGGCTCTCCTCATCCTCCGCAGGAAGTACAAGCGCTTCTGTGCCCTCTTGACCAGTGCCGTAGTGTTCATAGTCCAGGTGAGGTCTTCTGTGATGTGGACCCCCAGGAATTTGGTGGTGCTGACCACCTCCACAGCTGAGCTGTTGATGATCAGTGGAGCGTGGTGAGGCTGTTTTTTCCTGAAGTCGACGATGATCTCCTTCATCTTCTCCTCATTCAGGATCAGGCTGTTTTCTCTGCACCAGCCCACCAGCTGCTCCACCTCCTCTCTGTAGTCCAGGTCGTTGTTGTCTCTGATGAGCCCCACCACCGTTGTGTCGTCTGCTGACTTCACGATGTGATTGGTGGTGAACCTGAGGACGCAGTCGTGTGTCATCAGGGTGCACAGCAGGGGGCTCAGGACGCAGCCCTGAAGGGAGCCTGTGCTGAGGGTGATGACATCAGAGGTGTTCTGTCCGACCCGGACTGACTGAGGTCTGTTGGTGAGGAAGTCTAGCAGCCAGTTGCGAAGGGGGGTGTTGAAGCCCAGGTGTTCCAATTTTCCTACCAGATGCTGTGGGATGATGGTGTTAAACGCTGAGCTGAAGTCCAGGAACAGCCTCCGCACATGGGTGTTCTTCTCCTCCAGGTGAGCCAGGCTCAGGTGAAGAACGGAGGAGATGGCGTCCTGAGTGGAGCGGTTTTGCCGGTCGGCAAACTGGAACGGGTCAAATAATAGGGGGAGTCTGGAAACGATGTGACCTTTAAGCAGCCTTTCGAAGCACTTCATCATAACCGGAGTCAGTGCAACAGGCCGGTAATCATTAAATGAGGTGATTTGAGGTTTCTTCGGCACCGGAATGATGGAGGCAGTCTTAAAGCACGCCGGCACTGTGGCTTGGCCCAGCGAGGTGTTAAAAATGTCTGTGATGACCCCAGCCAGATGACTTGCACATTCCCTGAACACACGCCCAGGAATGTTGTCGGGGCCAGGGGCCTTACAGGGGTTGACTCTCCTCAGGGTCTTCAACACATCGGCGGAGTCAAGGCAGAGTACCTCCTCTTCCTGATGGGGGACAGTTTTAACTGCTGGAGTGCCGTTTAGTGCCTCGAACCTCCCAAAGAAGTTATTTAGACCATTTAGAAAGTCAGCATCAACTACACCCACCGGGGGGGGGGAGGGTGAGTTGTAGTCTGTAATCGCCCGTATGCCTTGCCACATACTCCTGATGTTTTTGACGTCGTGGAAACGATCCTGAAATTTTCGACTGCGGTCTCGCTTCGCTATCCTGATGGCACGGTTCAAGTTGGCTCTCGCTGTCCTCAGTGTCTCCTTGTCGCCAGACTTGAAGGCAGAGTTCCGCGCTCGTAGCGTTTGACGTACCTCCTCAGTCATCCAGGGTCGTTGGTTGCCCCGGGTGATGATATTCTTAGTGGTGCTGACGTCCTCGGTGCATTTGTTGATGTAGGCTGACACAGTCATGGCACACGCATGTCTAATCTACATCGGGAAAACTGGGAGGGAGGGAGGCAGGCAGGGAGGCAGGCAGGGAGGCAGGCAGGGAGGCAGGCAGTGTCTGTCTGTTGAGGTTTTCACCTTGTTCTTCTCCTGCTGAAGTTCTAACTGGACGTCCATCAGTTTGGTTCTCAGCTCGTCATTGGCGGCCTGAAGGGCGTCCGTTCGCTCCGCCTTGGCCCGCCCTGCCGGAGCTCGTTTGGACATCTCTTACTCGAGTCTCGCCCGGTCGTCAGAGATCACAACATTTGTACCTGGAGAGCACAAACGCAGCGCTGTTTTCCACTGGCTTCGAACTCAACTTCAATCGGTACCGTAACTTACAACATCATAAACATAGAACTAGCTTGACTTATTCATTGAATAAATGCATTTGGTTCTTCAAAACTGCATCACGCAACATAGCGTGACCGAGACGGCCGTTATCCACCTGCGTGAAGTTATTTGGTGAAATGAATGAGATGTTTAAGACACCATCGTTCTGTCTCTATGTAGATGAAGGTAAATAATCGATTGCTGAAGGTCCAAAGGTGTTGTGATAAACAAATAAACATATTAGTGATTAGTGACATATTTGTGATAAACATATTAGGCAGGATAATCACATATGTTAACGTGACTGCCCACACTGTATTTATTTATGGTTATTTGTTAAATCGAGTACTGTTAGACATGAAATAGGAAGTGTTTAACATAAATGGAAGACGAAAGGGGTACTCACCATTGTAGCTCCTGCTGGTCAATGATACGAGCCTCTTCTTGCAGTGGAAAACATACAGCCAACAAACACCGTGGAACCTAAAGGAATGAAATTAAACATTAACATTTAGCCTCAACCAACATTCACAGATACAACGCAACGCAAACTACACAAACGTAAATCTTTTTAAACACAATGAGTTGTACTTACCGTGTACGCTCTAGACGGTCCACTTGCAAGCGGAAAATAAAGATATTTCTGTTGATAATCGTCGTGTTTGTATCCGGTGTCTCGCTCAAGGCCATTGCGCCCACAGATTTGAATTTTGGCGAGAGTTCAGCCTATTGACGTCATTTCCGCGGTGTAATACCCGCATATCTGAAACGGCAAAGTTAAGAGTAGAGTTAAATAAAGTTTTTAGTCAACGCAATAATTTACAACCGTTGACCAGTCGAAATAATCGTCGAAATTTGGCGTCTGTGGCTGGAAGCAGACGCCGAGTTCGACATTCCTCCCAAACGCCACACTCCCTCGCTTTTCAGGGCTAAAAAAAAACAGTTGTAATTACCTTGTACGCTCTAGACGGTCAAGTTGCAAGCTGAAAACAAAAATATTTGCCTTGTTAGTCATCGTGTTACTAACAGCTGTGTCTTGTTTGCCAGAACTGCCGCTTTCCTACTTCCTGTTGCAAGCCACGCCCACGGATTATAATTTTGCCGTGAGTTCCGCCTATTGACGTCATGTCCGCGTCACATGACTGCGACGTAATATTATCTAAAACTGTTTGTGCGGTATTGTGTTGTTCTGTGCGGTATTGTGTTATTCTGTGCGGCGTCGTGTTGTTCTGTGCGGCGTCGTGTTGTTCAGTGCGACGTCGTGTTGTTCAGTGCGGCATGGTGTTGTTCAGTGCGGCATGGTGTTGTTCAGTGCGGCATGGTGTTGTTCAGTGCGGCATAATGTTGTTCAGTGCGGCATAATGTTGTTCAGTGCGGCATGGTGTTGTTCAGTGCGGCATGGTGTTGTTCAGTGCGGCATGGTGTTGTTCAGTGCGGCATAATGTTGTTCAGTGCGCCATAATGTTGTTCAGTGCGGCATGGTGTTGTTCAGTGCGGGATGGTGTTGTTCAGTGCAGGATGGTGTTGTTCAGTGCGGCATGGTGTTGTTCAATGCGGCATGGTGTTGTTCAGTGCGGGATTGTGTTGTTCAGTGCGGCATGGTGTTGTTCAGTGCGGCATAATGTTGTTCAGTGCGGCATGGTGTTGTTCAGTGCGGCATGGTGTTGTTCAGTGCGGCATGGTGTTGTTCAGTGCGGCATGGTGTTGTTCAGTGCGGAATGGTGTTGTTCAGTGCGGCATGGTGTTGTTCAGTCCGGGATGGTGTTGTTCAATGCGGGATCGTGTTGTTCAGTGCGGGGTGGTGTTGTTCAGTGCGGGATGGTGTTGTTCAGTGCGGCATGGTGTTGTTCAATGCGGCATGGTGTTGTTCAGTGCGGGATGGTGTTGTTCATTGCGGCATGGTGTTGTTCAGTGCGGCATGGTGTTGTTCAGTGCGGCATGGTGTTGTTCAGTGCGGCATGGTGTTGTTCAGTGCGGCATAATGTTGTTCAGTGCGGCATGGTGTTGTTCAGTGTGGAAAGGTGTTGTTCAGTGCAGGATGGTGTTGTTCAGTGCGGCATGGTGTTGTTCAATGCAGGATCGTGTTGTTCAGTGCAGCATAATGTTGTTCAGTGCAGCATGGTGTTGTTCAGTGCGGCATGGTGTTGTTCAATGCGGCATGGTGTTGTTCACTGCGGGATGGTGTTGTTCAATGCGGGATCGTGTTGTTCAGTGCGGCATAATGTTGTTCAGTGCAGCATGGTGTTGTTCAGTGCGGCATGGTGTTGTTCAGTGCGACATAATGTTGTTTAGTGCGGCATAATGTTGTTCAGTGCGGCATAATGTTGTTCAGTGCGGCATGGTGATGTTCAGTGCGGCATGGTGTTGTTCAGTGCGGCATGGTGTTGTTCAGTGCAGGATGGTGTTGTTCAGTGCGGCATGGTGTTGTTCAATGCGGCATGGTGTTGTTCAGTGCGGGATGGTGTTGTTCAGTGCAGGATGGTGTTGTTCAGTGCGGCATGGTGTTGTTCAGTGCGGAATGGTGTTGTTCAGTGCGGCATGGTGTTGTTCAGTGCGGCATGGTGTTGTTCAGTGCAGGATGGTGTTGTTCAATGCGGGATCGTGTTGTTCAGTGCGGCATGGTGTTGTTCAGTGCGGCATGGTGTTGTTCAGTGCGGCATGGTGTTCAGTGCGGCATGGTGTTGTTCAGTGCGGCATGGTGTTGTTCAGTGCGGCATGGTGTTGTTCAGTGCGGCATGGTGTTGTTCAGTGCGGCATAATGTTGTCCAGTGCGGCATGGTGTTGTTCAGTGCGGCATGGTGTTGTTTAGTGCGGGATGGTGTTGTTCAGTGCAGGATGGTGTTGTTCAGTGCGGCATGGTGTTGTTCAATGCGGCATGGTGTTGTTCAGTGCGGGATGGTGTTGTTCAGTGCGGCATGGTGTTGTTCAGTGCGGCATAATGTTGTTCAGTGCGGCATGGTGTTGTTCAGTGCGGCATGGTGTTGTTCAGTGCGGCATGGTGTTGTTCAGTGCGGCATGGTGTTGTTCAGTGCGGCATAATGTTGTCCAGTGCGCCATAATGTTGTTCAGTGCGGCATGGTGTTGTTTAGTGCGGGATGGTGTTGTTCAGTGCAGGATGGTGTTGTTCAGTGCGGCATGGTGTTGTTCAATGCGGCATGGTGTTGTTCAGTGCGGGATGGTGTTGTTCAGTGCGGCATGGTGTTGTTCAGTGCGGCATAATGTTGTTCAGTACGGCATGGTGTTGTTCAGTGCGGCATGGTGTTGTTCAGTGCGGCATGGTGTTGTTCAGTGCGGCATGGTGTTGTTCAGTGCGGAATGGTGTTGTTCAGTGCGGCATGGTGTTGTTCAGTGCGGGATGGTGTTGTTCAATGCGGGATCGTGTTGTTCAGTATGGGGTGGTGTTGTTCAGTGCAGGATGGTGTTGTTCAGTGCAGGATGGTGTTGTTCAGTGCGGCATGGTGTTGTTCAATGCAGGATCGTGTTGTTCAGTGCAGCATAATGTTGTTCAGTGCAGCATGGTGTTGTTCAGTGCGGCATGGTGTTGTTCAATGCGGCATGGTGTTGTTCAGTGCGGGATGGTGTTGTTCAGTGCGGCATGGTGTTTTTCAGTGCGGCATAATGTTGTTCAGTGCGGCATGGTGTTGTTCAGTGCGGCATGGTGTTGTTCAGTGCAGGATGGTGTTGTTCAGTGCGGCATGGTGTTGTTCAATGCAGGATCGTGTTGTTCAGTGCAGCATAATGTTGTTCAGTGCAGCATGGTGTTGTTCAGTGCGGCATGGTGTTGTTCAATGCGGCATGGTGTTGTTCACTGCGGGATGGTGTTGTTCAATGCGGGATCGTGTTGTTCAGTGCGGCATAATGTTGTTCAGTGCAGCATGGTGTTGTTCAGTGCGGCATGGTGTTGTTCAGTGCGACATAATGTTGTTTAGTGCGGCATAATGTTGTTCAGTGCGGCATAATGTTGTTCAGTGCGGCATGGTGTTGTTCAGTGCGGCATGGTGTTGTTCAGTGCGGCATGGTGTTGTTCAGTGCAGGATGGTGTTGTTCAGTGCGGCATGGTGTTGTTTAATGCGGCATGGTGTTGTTCAGTGCGGGATGGTGTCGTTCAGTGCAGGATGGTGTTGTTCAGTGCGGCATGGTGTTGTTCAGTGCGGAATGGTGTTGTTCAGTGCGGCATGGTGTTGTTCAGTGCGGCATGGTGTTGTTCAGTGCAGGATGGTGTTGTTCAATGCGGGATCGTGTTGTTCAGTGCGGCATGGTGTTGTTCAGTGCGGCATGGTGTTGTTCAGTGCGGCATAATGTTGTTCAGTGCGGCATGGTGTTGTTCAGTGCGGCATGGTGTTGTTCAGTGCGGCATGGTGTTGTTCAGTGCGGCATGGTGTTGTTCAGTGCGGCATAATGTTGTCCAGTGCGCCATAATGTTGTTCAGTGCGGCATGGTGTTGTTTAGTGCGGGATGGTGTTGTTCAGTGCAGGATGGTGTTGTTCAGTGCGGCATGGTGTTGTTCAATGCGGCATGGTGTTGTTCAGTGCGGCATGGTGTTGTTCAGTGCGGCATGGTGTTGTTCAGTGCGGCATAATGTTGTTCAGTGCGGCATGGTGTTGTTCAGTGCGGCATGGTGTTGTTCAGTGCGGCATGGTGTTGTTCAGTGCGGCATGGTGTTGTTCAGTGCGGAATGGTGTTGTTCAGTGCGGCATGGTGTTGTTCAGTGCGGGATGGTGTTCAATGCGGGATCGTGTTGTTCAGTGCGGGGTGGTGTTGTTCAGTGCAGGATGGTGTTGTTCAGTGCAGGATGGTGTTGTTCAGTGCGGCATGGTGTTGTTCAATGCAGGATCGTGTTGTTCAGTGCAGCATAATGTTGTTCAGTGCAGCATGGTGTTGTTCAGTGCGGCATGGTGTTGTTCAATGCGGCATGGTGTTGTTCAGTGCGGGATGGTGTTGTTCAGTGCGGCATGGTGTTTTTCAGTGCGGCATAATGTTGTTCAGTGCGGCATGGTGTTGTTCAGTGCGGCATGGTGTTGTTCAGTGCGACATAATGTTGTTCAGTGCGGCATAATGTTGTTCAGTGCGGCATGGTGTTGTTCAGTGCGGCATGGTGTTGTTCAGTGCGGCATGGTGTTGTTCAGTGCGGCATGGTGTTGTTCAGTGCAGGATGGTGTTGTTCAGTGCAGGATGGTGTTGTTCAATGCGGCATGGTGTTGTTCAGTGCGGGATGGTGTTGTTCAGTGCAGGATGGTGTTGTTCAGTGCGGCATGGTGTTGTTCAGTGCGGAATGGTGTTGTTCAGTGCGGCATGGTGTTGTTCAGTGCGGCATGGTGTTGTTCAGTGCAGGATGGTGTTGTTCAATGCGGGATGGTGTTGTTCAGTGCGGGATGGTGTTGTTCAGTGCAGGATGGTGTTGTTCAGTGCGGCATGGTGTTGTTCAATGCGGCATGGTGTTGTTCAGTGCAGGATGGTGTTGTTCAGTGCGGCATGGTGTTGTTCAATGCGGCATGGTGTTGTTCAATGCGGCATGGTGTTGTTCAGTGCGGCATGGTGTTGTTCAGTGCGGCATGGTGTTGTTCAGTGCAGCGTAATGTTGTTCAGTGCGGCATGGTGTTGTTCAGTGCGGAATGGTGTTGTTCAGTGCGGCATGGTGTT
Source organism: Syngnathus floridae (assembly GCF_059516105.1). Taxonomy (NCBI): domain Eukaryota; kingdom Metazoa; phylum Chordata; class Actinopteri; order Syngnathiformes; family Syngnathidae; genus Syngnathus; species Syngnathus floridae. The sequence goes on from NW_028284053.1 coordinate 1,030,251, forward strand.
GTTCAGTGCAGGATGGTGTTGTTCAGTGCGGCATGGTGTTGCTCAGTGCGGCATGGTGTTGTTCAGTGCGGGATGGTGTTGTTCATTGCGGCATGGTGTTGTTCAGTGCGGCATGGTGTTGTTCAGTGCGGCATGGTGTTGTTCAGTGCGGCATAATGTTGTTCAGTGCGCCATAATGTTGTTCAGTGCGGCATGGTGTTGTTCAGTGCGGGATGGTGTTGTTCAGTGCAGGATGGTGTTGTTCAGTGCGGCATGGTGTTGTTCAGTGCGGCATAATGTTGTTCAGTGCGGCATAATGTTGTTCAGTGCGGCATAATGTTGTTCAGTGCGGGATGGTGTTGTTCATTGCGGCATGGTGTTGTTCAGTGCGGCATGGTGTTGTTCAGTGCGGCATGGTGTTGTTCAGTGCGGGATGGTGTTGTTCAGTGCAGGATGGTGTTGTTCAGTGCGGCATGGTGTTGTTCAGTGCGGCATGGTGTTGTTCATTTCGGCATAATGTTGTTCAGTGCGGCATAATGTTGTTTAGTGCGGCATGGTGTTGTTCAGTGCGGGATGGTGTTGTTCAGTGCGTTATAATGTTGTTCAGTGCGGCATGGTGTTGTTCAGTGCGGCATGGTGTTGTTCAGTGCGGCATGGTGTTGTTCAGTGCGGCATAATGTTGTTCAGTGCGGCATAATGTTGTTCAGTGCGGCATGGTGTTGTTCAGTGCGGGATGGTGTTGTTCAGTGCGGGATGGTGTTGTTCAGTGCGGCATGGTGTTCAATGCGGAATGTTGTTGTTCAGTGCAGGATGGTGTTGTTCAGTGCGGCATGGTGTTGTTCAGTGCGGCATAATGTTGTTCAGTGCGGCATGGTGTTGTTCAGTGCGGCATGGTGTTGTTCAGTGCGGCATAATGTTCAGTGCGGCATAATGTTGTTCAGTGCGGCATGGTGTTGTTCAGTGCGGGATGGTGTTGTTCAGTGCAGGATGGTGTTGTTCAGTGCGGCATGGTGTTCAGTGCGGGATGGTGTCTTTCAGTGCGGCATGGTGTCGTTCAGTGCGGCATGGTGTCTTTCAGTGCGGCATGGTGTCGTTCAGTGAGGCATGGTGTTGTTCAGTGCGGCATGGTGTTGTTTAGTGCGGCATGGTGTTGTTCAGTGCGGGATGGTGTTGTTCAGTGTGGCATGGTGTTGTTCAGTGCGGCATGGTGTTGTTCAGTGCGGTATCGTGTTGTTCAGTGCGGTATCGTGTTTCTCAGTGCGGTATCGTGTTGTTCAGTGCAGTATCGTTGTGTTGTTCGTATTGTGTTTAACACTTAGCCTCTAACACTTAGCCTCTAACACTTAGCCTCTAGCATCTAGAAGGTAAATAAATAGGAAGGAAGGACTCACCGGTGACGTCTTCGCCCACGTGCAAGCGTTGTACTTTGTATTTTCATCCTTCTGACAGTGGAAAACATAGCCAACAAACACCGTGGAACCTAAACGAATGAAAGAAAACTATCATTTGGCCACAACCAACATTCACAGATACAACACAATGTGACGTGCGGGGTTGAGGTTAAAGGTTGAGTGAAGGGCCCTCGTTTTAAACTACTTTTTTGAAAAGGATTGGGAACAAGTAAGACGTATTTAATTTATTTAATGGGAAGTAGTAAGAGCTATTGAATTTAATCTATGTATTATATTCTATTGTATTGTATTCTGTTGTATTCTTTTGGATTGTATTCACACTAACCCCACTAAAACTTCAGCCCACAAAAACTCGCCTCTGGCGCCTAGCCTCTGGCACTTAGCCTCTAACACTTAGCCTTTAACACTTAGCCTTTAACACTTAGCCTTTAACACTTAGCCTAGAAGGTGAATAAATAGGGTTAAAGGTTGAGTGAAGGGACCTCGTTTTAAACTACTTTTTTGTAAAGGAGTGGGAACAAGTAAGACGTATTTAATTTATTTAATGGGAAGTAGTAAGACTTATTAAATTTATTTAATCTACTTTTCTTCCCAGGCAAAATTTGATGTGCTGCAATTCCAAATTTCCAAAGTGAATGAAGGAATGAAGTCCTTTAAATTATGATTTTGTATAAATACTAGGCATTAACACAAAATCGACGGGACAAAATGGGCAGACTTTACTTGTTTGAAAAGGACTGGTTACAAGACAGACTTTTTTAATTTATTTAATGGGAAGAAGACTTATTTAGTTTAATTGATCTATTTTTGTTCCCTGCCAAAATTCGATTTGCTGCAATTCCAAATTTCCAAAGTGAATGAAGGAAAGAAGTCGTTTAAATTATGATTTTGTTTAAATACTAGGCATAGACACAAAATCTACGGCACAAAATGGGCAGACTTTACTTGTTTGAAGAGGACTGGTTACAAGACAGACTTTTCTGATTTATTTAATGGGAAGAAGACTTATTTAGTTTATTTAATCTATTTTTGTTCCCTGGCAAAATTGGATTTGCTGAAATTGTATTTTGCCAAATCTTGCCTTGAGACCTGATAGGAAGTATTAAACGCTTAGTTAAATCAATACAAGTTGGTAATAAGAGCGAGTAATGTTGGTTGAACCGATGAATGAAGGTTGAAAGCAATTTAAATTATGACTTTGTATAAATACTAGATATTAACAGAACATCTACTGCGCGAAATGGGCAGAGTTTACTTGTTTGAGAAGGAGTGGCTTATTCAAAACTAAGATTTATTTAATCTGTTTGTTCCCAGGCAAAATTGGATGTGATGCAATTCCAAATTTCACCACATGATGGTGCCCAATTTTGACTTCATAGGACATATTAAACACTTAGCTTGTTATTATGTTCAAGGTAATCAGATTTGTTTATTATTCTAATGGCCTCTTCAAAACTATTCTGGATTACTACTTTGGATCTATTCTACATTACTTGGCAACAACATACTCTGTAACAGATTAGGCAGTATAATCATATCTGTTAACTTGAGAGTGCCCACACTCAATCTACTTATCGTGATGTGTTAAATCAATTACTGTTAGACATTATTTGTCTGATAATCTACCAAATCTTTGAATTGAAGAATTTGTGATTTAATTAATAGCTTGTTCAGGGTAATCAGACTTGTATATAATTCTAATGGCCTTCTTTTGAAAACTATTCTGAATTACAACTTTGGATCTTATATTACTTTGCAACAATCTACTCGGTGACAGATTAGGCAGTATAATCACATATGTTAACTTCAGTGCCCACACTGTATTTATTTATGGTTATTTGTTAAATCAAGTACTGTTAGACATGAAATAGGAAGTGTTTAACATAAATGTTATGGCTACTCACCATTGTAGCTCGTTCCTGGTCAATGATATGAGCCTCTTCTTGCAGTGGAAAACTTGCAGCCAACAAACACCGTGGAACCTAAAGGAATGAAATTAAACATTAACATTTCGCCCGGACCAACATTCACACGTACAACGCAACGCGGCTACACTTCTGCTATTACAAACGTAAATCTCCTTAAACACAACGAGTGTTACTTACCGTGTACGCTCTAGGCAAAATTGGATGTGATGCAATTCCAAATCTATCTGAAACGGCAGTTAAAAGTAGAGTTACATCAAGTTTTCTTTTTTAATCAACACAATCATTTACAACCGTTGACCAGAAAGAATCGTCGAAATTCGACGTCCCCCACAAACGCCACGCTCACTCGCTTTTCAGGGCAACAAAAGTACTTCTTTTTAAAAACGATGAGTTGTACTTACCGTGTACGCTCTGGACGGTCCAGTTGCAAGCAGAAAATAAAAATATTTCTCTTGTTAGTCGTTTGTTACCATCCGCTGTGTCTTTGTCAACATCGCCGCCATTTTCCTACTTCCTGCTGCGAGCCACGCCCACGGATTTAAATTTGGGCGGAAGCTCTTTCCATTGGCGTCGTTTTCGCGTATAGCAAATCCGATTGGTTGGGAAGGGGGCACGGTTATGCAGCCGAGGGGTCCTGTGATCGGTGGGATGTAAAGTAGGCGTCGACGTCACGTCCGCGTCACGTGACCACGACGTGGCAGACGTCATATAGCAACCGCTGTTTTGTTTAGTAGACTTACAGTTGTTATGCATTGACATAATGGCGCACACACCAAATAGATTTAAATAAATTAAATAATTCTTCTGCCCACTCTCTTTTAAACAAGTTAACTCTCCCCGCGGATTTGAATTCCGGCGAAAGTTACGCCCATCGACGTCACGTATGTCACGTGACCACGACGTGGCAGATGTCATATAGCAACCGCTGTTTTGTTTAGTAGATTTACAGTTGTTATGCATTGGCATAATGGTGTGCACTCAAAATAGATTTAAATAAATTAAATATTTCTTCTGCCTACTCCCTTTTAAACAAGTTAACTCTGCCCACGTCCATTGACGTCTTGTCTGCGTCACGTGACCACGACGTAGCGACGTCATATAGTAACCGCTGTTTTGACCAGTAGACTTAGTTATTATGCGTTGACATAATGGCGCACTGGTTAGCATGGCCACCTCTTAAGCATGATGATGCGGGTTCGACGCCTGATCAATGTTAGCATGGAGTGAGCTGAAGTGCATGGCGCTGAAGATTTGAATCTTTGAAATGCGCTGAGGTCTGACATATCAGGCAGAATGGTTTGCCATCACGTTCAACAAAAAATAGAAACTTTCCCACTCTGATTAAAACGTCCTGTGTTCATCTACGTATTTTCGTTTTGCTGTGCATCTTTTCCCTGCCATTTCGAGAGCCCAATTGACACTCATAGTTTA